>NC_090651.1:325840034-326140034 GCF_040937935.1 Hyperolius riggenbachi | reverse complement strand
TAAACTGGGCAACAATAAGGTGTATAACTACACAACTGTTATGTATGACTGCTATAGTTCAGCAATATCATTCATCCTTCACTCACCATCCCCTTTCCATAGAACAGAACAAACAGCTTACTTTTCTGCTGCAGTTTAGTGTATCTGTACAACTATTGTTGCTAATTGGCCAGAATTGTTTCTGATGAAGCACATTAGCAAAATCAGTGGGACGGGGTGGACATTGGCTGCACAGCAGCGGTGTCTGATATATGCATATATGTACCGTGGGCCCCCAGAGTACAGGCCCGGATGTCAGTTGAAACAATAAAAGTTTTTATTGTATGGAGGATATTTATGATCTAAATGTAACTGTTAATGGTATGCACTTACAAGCGGTTGTTTTCTTTATTGTTCCCATTACATTAGATACTCTGCTGGGAATGGAGTAATATAGATCAGTGCTTTTCAACTGGTGGCCTGCGGGCTAAATTGCCCGGACTATTTTTTGAGTCAGTCCCCCTCCTCTGGCAGGCCCACCTCTTGTTGGCGCTTGGCTCTGCCTCCCCAAAGCCAGGACATTGATGCTCTGCCCCCTCTAGCCGAAAAATCAGATGCTAGCCACGCCCCCACGTCCATGAAGTTGGACAGCACTGATATAGATCATGGGAGGAGTTATCAGATATTTGACAAGCCAATGATTTTGATAAAATGTGCCAAAACTTCATAGTTTGGGGTCTGAGGGCTCCGGTAAGCCTCATTCGTTTTTCGTGATTGGTGTTGGTAATAGCTTTAAGCCTTATCAGTGCCCAAGTATTAAAGGATCATTTGTAATTACCCAGTCCAGGCAACAGTAAAGGTGGTCATACACTTATAGATTTGCAGCAGATTCAACCATCAGATAGATTTCTGTCAGATGCCTGTCAAGTTGAATCTGACAGGAATCTATCTGATGTGTGCCACACACTAGGAACAGATTTCCAATAGATTTCAGAATTAAATCTACTGGAAATCTAGCTAAATGCATTATTGGACCAAAAGATTCAATGCAACTCTACAGTCACATCTACACCATACAATTTTTTGGTCGGTTTAATTCAATCCGACATGTCCGATCGGGATTTGATTCGATCGGACACGTCGTATTGAATCGAATCGCACAAACAATTGTATGGTGTAGACGGGGCTTATGGGCCATGGATCTGCTACCAGCAGCAGATTGACCTTGATTTTCTATCCTGTCAGACAGATCAAATCCATCAAAATCGATCAAAATTGGCCACAAATTGATTGATCAATAGATTTGATAGAATCGATTTCTGATTGATTGATTCTATAGAATCGATCGATGGCTGAAATCGACCAGTGTATGGGCCCCTTTACTGAGTGTCTGATAGTAAGCACAAATTTTGCCTAATTGTAATTTCGCATTGTAATTCGCCATTACAAGGCTAAATTGTAATGCGAAATTTCAGGAAAATTCGTTATTAATTTTGCCTGTAAATGTAATCCATGTGTAATTTCGCATAATTACACAACATTTTGCGTAATTTCATGCCAACTTTGGCAATAATAGCAAAGCTCCCATACATGCTCACCAAAACTGCTAAGTATGTTAAGGGAAAGGGAAAGCAATTTTGGTGACAATAGTATTGAGGCCTTTCACTGCTAAAGTCAGCACGAAATTACGCAAAAATGACAGGAAATTATGAATGATTATAAAACATCAATTGAATGTACAAATCGTAATTACGTATAGGCGTAATTGCAAAAATGTAAACACAATTTCACGAAATCGTAATTAGCTGATTAGGATCATCACTGTCAGTGTGAAGCTCCAGAACTGATGAATAAGTGTTCGCTAAATTCTATTTATTAATTTAATTTCTTTTCAGGTTCTTCAGTATGCATCAGAAAGTGCCTACAATGAGCTCAACCGATAGAATCAGCGGCTTGTTTCTCTGGAGTCTCCATTCTGGGACAGTTTGATGTATCTGGGTTTCCATCCTCTACCTCTACTGTTTAGTCTTATTTTTGCCCACTGTCAGCCCCTCTGCCAGAAGCTCACCGAGTGCAGCTGTGTCATATATTCTTTATTTGCCTTTGAAACAGTTGTGAACAGTTGTTTGATGCAGAGTGTGTATGCAGCATTTGCTACAGTTATACTGTATGTTTTGTCTCTTTCACCTCTTTTACATACTTCCCTACAGTCATCTAAAACTATGTCGGCCCAAATATTTAAAATTTAGAGAAACTTTTCACCAGTTTTTAGAATGTATGTTTTTTTAATGTTTTTATCAAAAATTGAAAAACATAAACAAACAAATACTGTGCGCATAAGCTTTATGAAACCTGTACCTGCAGGTTGGTATTGCCCGAGAAGGCTCTGTGGCTCCAATGTTGCCAACTCACATGGCCCTTGACTGGAGGGGGGGGGGGGGGGGCTGCAAGAGGAGGGCCAGACCAGAAAGTTGTTTTTTTCTTGATCGGAAAAAAGTATCTACCTTACCAAGTGGTCCTGCTTCAAAGGATGCAAAGGGGGCTACCATTTCTTATATCCTGAGCTAAGAAAGTCCTTAAAGGAATACTATCGATTCACATATTTTTTTCAATTGACACAGGAATTGTTTGGGAAGTGCTGCTAAGTACTGGTGTATACATATTAGTAGCAACCTCTTTGTTTACTGTTATCAAAATACTTTCAAACTTTACTGACGCAGACTGAGCCATGAGGAGAGGGGAAATTCCCCTCACACTTGATCAGTTAACTCTGTGTAACTCTGTGTGTGACAGAGAGAAAGCTCCCGACAGCTGCAGCTTCTGTGTCCTGTGTTTCTGACTGAAGTGTCTGAAGAGAGCAGAGGAAATGTAACTAATTGTCACAGCTTTCCATACTGTTTCTGCTTTCAGAGTTTGATATGTTTGATATTTGCTTTCTGTAGTCTGATATGCAACTCTGGCTGTGCATTGAAGCAGACACCCCTTCTGCAATTGATTTGTCCCAATATAGCTAAATCCTACCCTCAATAAATTACAGCTTTTGCCTCTGATATTTAACATGAAAAGTAGGAAAATGTTTACACAGCTACTTAGACATTATTTGTACATTGTCATTTTAGAACACTTGGGTATTGATATTATTCCTTTAAAGTGTACCAGAGATAACGTGACATGGTGAGATAGACATGTGCATATACAGTGGCCAGCATACAGACACTTATGCTGTGCTCCTTTTCTTTTCTTTCCTGCCTGAAAGAGTTTATAATTAGCTATGGAACTGATTGTTTTTCTCCAGTCAGGACCCAGTCGGCTCACTGATAACAAATTAAAGCTTAAAAACACTTTCCTAAGCAGATACCTGGGCTTTTTACTGTGAGAGGAAAAGATAAACAGGTCAATAGTTCATGTATTTTCACTCTGGGACTTTAGAGACACTGCAATTGAGCAGAGACCATGAAACATTAAATCTGCTTTGTAAATGTTTATACATAAACTAAAACCTTGAGATATCTAAAAGAGTCATGTTTAGGAGTAGAAGGACAGATCCAATTGGTTATCTCATTAGTTCAGAGGTGCCCACACTTTTTCGGCTTGTGAGCGACTTTCAAAAATTAGCAAGTCAAAGTGATCTACCTACATACAATTTCAGGAGCACACTTGTATATCCAGAATGGAAAATGTAGTGGGGTCGGGATCTACCATGAAGGCCTTCGCGATCTACCGGTAGATCGCGATCTACCTAATGGGCACCCCTGCATTAGTTTATATTCATCTCTGGTTCACTTTAAATAGATTCCCTAAGAAGAGTAGTCTCCGACACAGTTGGTGTCTATACACTTTGCAAATGTTGTGTTAGGTATTCTGGAGCTACTACAGATGATCAATGGTATGCACATTTTTTCCCGAGTTGATGTACATTTCTGCAAATTTGTATGCACATATATGCAGCTTGGAAATGGACCAATCAATTTAAACTTGGGTCCATTTTCAAGCTGCATATGTATATTTGAATACAAATTTGCAGAACTTTGCATCAACTCGGGAAACAATTGCATATCACTGATCATCCCTAGGAGGTACCATTAGTATGGCTAAAGACATCCTAGACTGGCTGAGTGCGAGCTCTCTTGAATACACACCAAGGTGACAGCTGTGAGGCTCAGGATTCCTGCTTATATCATATACAGAGTAATGCAATTTATGTTTATTGCTGCTACTCATGAAGGTGGACCATAGCAGGACTGTTTTGATTTTAGTTGAGTTATTTAACTCCAGCCAATGGGAAGCCCCAAGAGGGTTATTTCATCTTTTGGGGAATCAATGAGTTATAGTATATAGATATTCACATTTCATATGTACATGTGCATACATATGTGTAGATTATGATTTTGCTGGGATACAATTAGCAAGACCAGGTCAGGGGAAAATAAACGCATATTTATGATTTTGTCTAAGGGCTTGTTCACACTATGAGCGTTTGCAGATTTTTTTAAAAGCTGGTGATTTTTTAAATCGTCCTAGATGCGCTTGTGCAATGATTTCCTGTGAGAGTGTTCACATGTGAGCGTTTGGATTTTCAGCAAATTGTAAACGCGATACATGTACCATTTTCTGAGCGTTTTTGCTATAATGGAAGGTATAGGAAAAGCGCAAAAGGCTTGAAAAAGCACTTTGTATAGCGATTTCCTGGGCGCTTTTAAGAATAAATACATTATATTTATTCTTTTCCAGGTTAAAGAGTTCACTTCCTGACTATCGTCAGGAAGTAAAAATCTCAATCACTCAGCAAAAGAGCTTAGATAAGTGCTTACAAAAGCGATTTTCACAGCTCAAATCGCAGGGAAAAGAAGCTTTGAAAAAAGCTCAATAAATCGCTCAGCGCTTGCGATAGCGCTGGCCATTTATAATGTGAACAAGACCTAAAAGTTGTTTCTCTATATTACTGATGGGCCAGAAGGTCTACACCCAGTTCCAGGGGACTGTCAACTCCTTCTACATGGCCTGAACCTGTAAGAACAATTGGAAACAAGTGGATCTGCAGGAGTGACAGAAGGACATTTCCCCACCAGTCTTTATTTCCACTAGGACTTTAATACGCAAATACGCGTAATTCAAAACACTGTACAGATTAAAGGGAACCAGAGATGGGGACATGAAAAAAATGTTATACATACCTGGGGCTTCCTCCAGCCCCATATGCTCTGATCGATCCCACGCCGCCATCCTTCTCTGCTCACAGCTACGAGAACCGGCTCCCCGCTGTTCCGTCAGTCGGAGCCAGTCTAAGCGTAAGGGAAGTGCGATCTTTGTATATCTCTGCAGCAGCAGCTGGAGAGATACGTAGAGGGCGCACTTCTCCTGCGTAGGCTGGCTCCGATGACGTCAGTGACGGGACCCGGTTCTCATAGATGCAGGCAGCGGAGGACGGCGGCGTGGGATCGATCAGAGCGTATGGGGCTGGAGGAAGCCCCAGGTATGTATAACATCTTTTTCATGTCCCCATCTCTGGTTCCCTTTAAAGGGAACCTGAACTGAGTAAAATTATTTAAAATAAACACATGACGTAGCTGCAAATGAATATTACATACTAACCTCACCACCAGTTCCTCTCAGAAGCTCACCATTTTCTTCTGACAATGATCCCTTCCAGTTCTGACAATATTTTGTCAGAACTGAAATATACCAGTTGCTGTCAGTTATATATAAACTGCTGTCAGTTACAACTGAATGTGCAAGGTAATGTCCATATTTTCCTATGGCTCAAGTGGGTGATATGACAGTTTAACAGTGTGCTGATCAGGAAGCTGTTATGGGGTAATAACCATTTTCAAAATGGAGGACAGAGAATTCCAATTATCACAGTGGACAATCAGGACACGGGAGAGCAGAGAGAGATGGATGAGTAGACTACACAGGAGGTAAGTATGATGTGTTTATGTTTATTTTGACTTCTCTTTAAAGCAACTATATCTCTTCATTTTTATCCCTTTATTTTTAATGCGAACTATCCTTTTTATGTATTAATTATTTTTGACACTTTTCTATCTTTTAAAGGGAAACTGAAGTAAGAGGTATACGGAGGCTGCCATATTTATTTCCTTTTAATCAATACCAGTTGCCTGGCAGCCCTGCTGGTCTATTTCTCTGCAGTAGTATCTAAATAACACCAGAAACAAGCATACAGCTAGTCTTGTCGGATCTGACTTTAAAGTCTGAAACACCTGATCTGCTGCATGCTTGTTCAGGGGCTATAGCTAATAATATTAGAGGCAGAGGATCAGCAAGGCTGCCAGGCAACTGGTATTGATTAACCACTTGCCGACCGCCCACAGCCCATGGGCGGCGGCAAAGTGGATGCCTTAAGGACCGCAATACGCCTTAGGGCGTTGCGTCCTTTTCCTATGCCGGGGGAGCGATCGCGTCATTGATGACGCGCGCTTCCCCCGGCAACTGGCTCCGCCCACCCGCCGTAACATCCCGCCGGCCATACGGAAGCGCCGGCGGGATGTTAACCCCGCGATCGCCGCTACAAAGTGTATAATACACTTTGTAATGTATACAAAGTGTATTATACAGGCTGCCTCCTGCCCTGGTGGTCCCAGTGTCCGAGGGACCACCAGGGCAGGCTGCAGCCACCCTACTCTGCACCCAAACACACTGATCTGCCCCTCCCCCGCCCACTGATCGCCCACAGCACCCCTCAGACCCCCCCTGCCCACCCCCCAGACCCCTGTTTGCACCCAATCACCCCCCTAATAACCCATCAATCACTCCCTGTCACTATCTGTCAACGCTATTTTTTTTTTATCCCCCCCCCCTGCCCCTTGCCCCCTCCTGATCACCCCCCACCCCTCAGATTCTCCCCAGGACCCCCCCAGACTCCCCCCCCCCCTGTGTACTGTATGCATCTATCCCCCCTGATAACCTGTCAATCACCTGTCAATCACCCATCAATCACCCATCAATCACCCATCAATCACCCATCAATCACCCCCTGTCACTGCCACCCAACAATCGGCCCCTAACCTGCCCCTTGCGGGCAATCTGATCACCCACCCACACCAATAGATCGCCCGCAGATCCGATATCAGATCACCTCCCAAATCCATTGTTTACATCTATTCTCTCCTCTAAACACCCACTAATTACCCATCAATCACCCATCAATCACCACCTATCACCACCTGTCACTTTTACCTATCAGATCAGACCCTAATCTGCCCCTTGCGGGCACCCAATCACCCGCCAACACGCTCAGATTGCCCTCTGACCCCCCCTTATCAATTCGCCAGTGCATTAATTACATCTGTTCTTCCCTGTAATAACCCACTGATCACCTGTCAATCACCTATCACCCATCAATCACCCCCTGTCACACCCTGTCACTGCCACCCATCAATCAGCCCCTAACCTGCCCCTTGCGGGCAATCTGATCACTCACCCACACCAATAGATCGCCCGCAGATCCGACATCAGATCACCTCCCAAATCCATTGTTTACATCTATTCTCTCCTCTAAACACCCACTAATCACCCATCAATCACCCCCTATCACCACCTGTCACTGTTACCTATCAGATCAGACCCTAATCTGCCCCTTGCGGGCACCCAATCACCCGCCCACACGCTCAGATTGCCCTCAGACCCCCCCCCCCCTTATCAATTCGCCAGTGCATTAATTACATCTGTTCTTCCCTGTAATAACCCACTGATCACCTGTCAATCACCTGCCAATCACCTATCACCCATCAATCACCCCCTGTCACCCCCTGTCACTGCCACCCATCAATCAGCCCCTAACCTGCCCCTTGCGGGCAATCTGATCACCCACCCACACCAATAGATCGCCCGCAGATCCGACATCAGATCACCTCCCAAATCCATTGTTTACATCTATTCTCTCCTCTAAACACCCACTAATTACCCATCAATCACCCCCTATCACCACCTGTCACTTTTACCTATCAGATCAGACCCTAATCTGCCCCTTGCGGGCACCCAATCACCCGCCAACACGCTCAGATTGCCCTCTGACCCCCCCTTATCAATTCACCAGTGCATTAATTACATCTGTTCTCCCCTGTAATAACCCACTGATCACCTGTCAATCACCTGCCAATCACCTATCACCCATCAATCACCCCCTGTCACTGCCACCCATCAATCAGCCCCTGTCATTGCCACCCATCAATCACCCCCTGTCACTGCCACCCATCAATCAGTCCCTAACCTGCCCCTTGTGGGCAATCTGATCACCCACACACACCATCCGATCGCCTGCAGACCCGCAGTCAGATCACCTCCCAAGTGCATTGCATCTGTTCTCTCCTCTAAACACCCACTAATTACCCATCAATCCCCCCTGTCACTGCTACCCATCAGATTAGACCCCCATCTGCCCCTAGGGCACCCAATCACCCGCCCACACCCTCAGACCCCAGCCCTGATCACCTCGCCATTGCATTACTTGCATCTATTCCCCCCACTAATCACACCTTGAGACACCCATCAATCACCTCCTGTCACTACCTGTCACCCCCTAGCACACCTACCCATCAGATCAGGCCCTAATTTGCCCCGTGTGGGCTCCTGATCACTCGGCCAAACCCTCAGATCCCCCTCAGACCCCCTTCCGATCACCTCCACAGTGCATTGAGTGCATCTATTTTCCCCTCTAATCACCCCCTGAGACACCCATCATTCACCTCCTGTCACCCCCCTAGCACTCCTATCCATCAGATCAGGCCCAATACAACCTGTCATCTAAAAGGCCACCCTGCTTATGACCGGTTCCACAAAATTCGCCCCCTCATAGACCACCTGTCATCAAAATTTGCAGATGCTTATACCCCTGAACAATCATTTTGAGACATTTGGTTTCCAGACTACTCACGGTTTTGGGCCTGTAAAATGCCAGGGCGGTATAGGAACCCCACAAGTGACCCCATTTTAGAAAAAAGACACCCCAAGGTATTCTGTTAGGTGTATGACGAGTTCATAGAATATTTCATTTTTTGTCAAAAGTTAGCGGAAATTGATTTTTATTGGGTTTTTTTTCACAAAGTGTCATTTTTCACTAACTTGTGACTAAAAGTAAAATCTTCTATGACCTCGCCATACACCTAATGGAATACCTTGGGGTGTCTTCTTTCTAAAATGGGGTCACTTGTGGGGTTCCTATACTGCCCTGGCATTTTAGGGGCCCTAAACCGTGAGGAGTAGTCTAGAAAACAAATGCCTCAAAATGACCTGTGAATAGGACGTTGGGCCCCTTAGCGCACCTAGGCTGCAAAAAAAGTGTCACACGTGGTATCGCCGTACTCAGGAGAAGTAGTATAATGTGTTTTGGGGTGTATTTTTACACATACCCATGCTGGGTGGGAGAAATATCTCTGTAAATGGACAATTGTGTGTAAAAAAAAATCAAACAATTGTCATGTACAGAGATATTTCTACCACCCAGCATGGGTATGTGTAAAAATACACCCCAAAACACATTATACTACTTCTCCTGAGTACGGCGGTACCACATGTGTGGCACTTTTTTACACCCTAAGTGCGCTAAGGGGCCCAAAGTCCAATGAGTACCTTTAGGATTTCACAGGTCATTTTGCGACTTTTGGTTTCAAGACTACTCCTCACGGTTTAGGGCCCCTAAAATGCCAGGGCAGTATAGGAACCCCACAAATGACCCCATTCTAGAAAGGAGACAACCAAAGGTATTCCATTAGGTGTATGGCGAGGTCATAGAAGATTTTATTTTTTGTCACAAGTTAGCGGAATATGACACTTTGTGAAGAAAAACAATTCAAATCAATTTCCGCTAACTTGTGGCAAAAAATAAAATCTTCTATGAACTCACCATACTCCTAACGGAATACCTTTGGGTGTCTTCTTTGTAAAATGGGGTCATTAGTGGGGTTCCTATACTGCCCTGGCATTTTAGGGGCCCTAAACCGTGAGGAGTAGTCTTGAAACAAAAATGACCTGTGAAATCCTAAAGGTACTCATTGGACTTTGGGCCCTTCAGCGCAGTTAGGGTGCAAAAAAGTGCCACACATGTGGTATTGCCGTACTCGGGAGAAGTAGTATAATGTGTTTTAGGGTGTATTTTTACACATACCCATGCTGGGTGGGAGAAATACTTCTGTAAATGACAATCTTTTGATTTTTTTACACACAATTGTCCATTTACAGAGTTATTTCTCCCACCCAGCATGGGTATGTGTAAAAATACACCCCAAAACACATTGTACTACTTCTCCAGAGTACGGCGATACCACATGTGTGGCACTTTTTTGCACCCTAACTGCGCTAAAGGGCCCAAAGTCCAATGAGTACCTTTAGGATTTCACAGGTCATTTTGCGGAATTTGATTTCCAGACTACTCCTCATGGTTTAGGGCCCCTAAAATGCCAGGGCAGTATAGGAACCCCACAAATGACCCCATTTTAGAAAGAAGACACCCAAAGGTATTCCGTTAGGAGTATGGTGAGTTCATAGAAGTTTTTATTTTTTTGTCACAAGTTAGCGGAAATTGATTTTAATTGTTTTTTTCACAAAGTGTCATGTTCCGCTAACTTGTGACAAAAAATAAAATCTTCTATGAACTCACCATACTCCTAACGGAATACCTTGGGGTGTCTTCTTTCTAAAATGGGGTCATTTGTGGGGTTCCTATACTGCCCTGGCATTTTAGGGGCCCTAAACCATGAGGAGTAGTCTTGAAACCAAATGTCGCAAAATGACCTGTGAAATCCTAAAGGTACTCATTGGACTTTGGGCCCTTTAGCGCAGTTAGGGTGCAAAAAAGTGCCACACATGTGGTATCGCCGTACTCAGGAGAAGTAGTATAATGTGTTTTGTGGTGTATTTTTACACATACCCATGCTGGGTGGGAGAAATAACTCTGTAAATGGACAATTGTGTGTAAAAAAAATGAAAACATTGTCATTCACAGAGATATTTCTCCCACCCAGCATGGGTATGTGTAAAAATACACCCCAAAACACATTATAGTACTTCTACTGAGTATGGCAATACCACATGTGTGGCACTTTTTTGCAGCCTAACTGCGCTAAGGGGTCCAAAGTCCAATGAGCACCTTTAGGCTTTACAGGGGTGCTTACAATTTAGCACCCCCCAAAATGCCAGGACAGTGAACACACCCCACAAATGACCCCATTTTGGAAAGTAGACACTTCAAGGTATTCAGAGAGGGGCATGGTGAGTCCGTGGCAGATTTCATTTTTTTTTGTCGCAAGTTAGCAGACATTTTTTTTTTTTTGTCACAAAGTGTCATTTTCCGCTTACTTGTGACAAAAAATAATATCTTCTATGAACTCACTATGCCTCTCAGTGAATACTTTGGGATGTCTTCTTTCCAAAATGGGGTCATTTGGGAGGTATTTATACTATCCTGGAATTCTAGCCCCTCATGAAACATGACAGGGGGTCAGAAAAGTCATAGATGCTTGAAAATGGGAAAATTCACTTTTTGCACCATAGTTTGTAAACGCTATAACTTTTACCCAAACCAATAAATATACACTGAATGGTTTTTTTTTTATCAAAAACATGTTTGTCCACATTTTTCGCGCTGCATGTATACAGAAATTTTACTTTATTTGAAAAATGTCAGCACAGAAAGTTAAAAAAATAATTTTTTTGCCAAAATTCATGTCTTTTTTGCTGAATATAATAAAAAGTAAAAATCGCAGCAGGAATCAAATAGCACCAAAAGAAAGCTTTATTAGTGACAAGAAAAGGAGCCAAAATTCATTTAGGTGGTGGGTTGTATGAGCGAGCAATAAACCGTGAAAGCTGCAGTGGTCTGAATGGAAAAAAAGTGCCTGGTCCTTAAGGGGTAGAAAGACTGTGGTCCTCAAGTGGTTAAAAGGAAATAAACATGGCAGCCTCCATATACCTCTCTCTTCAGTTCCCCTTTAAT
This sequence comes from Hyperolius riggenbachi, assembly GCF_040937935.1. Taxonomy (NCBI): domain Eukaryota; kingdom Metazoa; phylum Chordata; class Amphibia; order Anura; family Hyperoliidae; genus Hyperolius; species Hyperolius riggenbachi. Next base: position 326,128,105 of record NC_090651.1, on the reverse strand, counting down.
GCACTATTTTCACTTCTTAAATGTATAATATAAATCATTTAAAGGCTTTTATCCTGCTCTTATTGTACACAATATTGAAGCCCGCCTCTGAACGTTACCGCAAGGGAGATTGTATTTTACATAGAACAAAATTTGTACAACTTTTTCTTTTTCAATTTTTTGGGTATAATTGTTTACTTCTGGTTGTGTCCTGGTAATACACGTGGTAACGTGATTTGATTTTATGTATATGCACACTTCCTCGATTCTCTAGTTAACTTACTGCACTTACCTGGCTGGTACATAGATTGTGGTCCCAAATGCTACAACATCTTTGTCCAGCTGTATGAGGCATTACTGGGGAGTTGTGACAGGAGTGGCCAATACACATACAATCCTTTACCATTTGCAATCAAAACACACTCACAAAAACTGAAGTATCAGTAAAAACAACTAGGTTGCAAATTGTATTTGGTTGCCAAAAGTTAGGAGATTACCTTCCAAAAGTTGATTGCAGCAACATTCTGTACTGGACCATTTCACCAGCACTGAGGTGCCCTCCATAGAAAGGGTGCACTGCTACTCTACCTAATTCAGTCAGCAAGCAAGCAAGTAAACACGTCATGCTCTTGAACCTGAAATTCAAGCTGAAACAATTTTAGGGGGCATACAAACGTGTGGCAACCTAGCACAATTTTGCAACCTAGTTGTTTTATTGCTACCAGAGTTCCAATTTGTTGTTAGTGCGTTTTGAGATTAAGGCTAAATGGCTGTCAGTCTATCGTAGGTCACATGCATGTGAAAACGTGCACAGTATGCACACTATTTTCCACATAAATGTACTCCCAGCCTAAGGTTCAATAATGGAGCAGTGTAGGAAAACGAGTTAAAAGTAATCTTAAAAAATAACCACTAGATGTCACTAATATGACAAAATATCATACATTTACTATCCATATTAGAACCAGAGATGAGCTTGAATTCAATTACCAAGAAAAAAAAAATTGCGAACTATTATATATTATTATGTATTTATTTATTTATATAACACTGACAACTTCTACAGCGCTGTACAGAGTATATATTGTTTTGTCACTTTACTGTCCCTCAGAGGAGCTCACAATCTAATCCCTGCCATAGTCATATGTCTATGTGTGTATCATGTAATGTATGTATTGTAGTCTAGGGCCAAATTCAGCGGGAAGCCAATTGACTTATCTGCAGTTTTTTGGGGATGTGAGAGAAAACTGATTATATAAAACAAACCTACCCATAAGAAAAGTTCATAAATTAAGTGGACCATGGAGGGCTGCTCCCTTGACACCCCCCCCCCCCCACCCGTTATACATGCCCCCAAATGCCTGTGGTCGTGTCCCATGCTACTGGGAGTCGTAGTCCTTTGATTTGAGTATATCTCAAGTAGGAGCTTGAAACTGCAATGCCTGTGGGTCTCCTTGGAGAAAATAGGGGGCTAGGAAGCAGCCTACCGAAGGTAAGTGATGCCGGTCCTACCTCTTTTCCCCTCTACTACTCACTCTATTTACAAACCTTCCTTATGTAGTGATTCATTATATAAATATTGTCATATAGGTGCTTAGTTACTTTTGAGCCTTAAAGTGTACCAGAGACGACTAAATATAAAAGATTTATACATACCTAGGCTTCCTCCAGCCCCCTCTGGACAGATCGCTCCCACGCCATCTTTTTCCACCTTCGAGTTCTCCTGGTAGAAGGTCTGCTAGCCTGGCCAGTTGGGGTGCACTGCATATGTGCTGCCCGGCCACGCTTCCCGGGCCTGGAGCGCTCTGCACATGCACAGTACTAGAGCTGCACTGAGCATGTGCCGACTTACCCCGACTGGCCAAACTTACCGGGCCTCTAGCAGGAGAACAGAAAGGTGTAGGAGGATAGCGCGGGATCGATCGGTCCGGAGGGGGCTGGAGGAAGCCCCAGGTATGTATAAATCTTTTGTTTATAGTCATCTCTGGTATACTTTAAATACATGTGCTGGATGGAAGTCAATGAAAACCTACATGAACGACAATTCACCCAATTATCACCCAAAAATAAAACTGCAGATGACCGCAGAATGTAATGATAGATGACTTACATATTCTTGGGTATTTTGGACAATCTGGTGGATTGCTTCAGGCAATAATCGTTGGTGATTGACAGTGTGTGCATAAGTGAAAAGAAAGACGATATGTCACTTCTTTCATCTAGCGCAATTTCCAGCTGCACAACAACTACCAAAAGAGGATCAAAAATTGTGTACTACATCAAACCATATCATATTGTAATAACGTCAAAGTTTAATTATAGTACAAAAGAGGACAAACATCTAAAATCATTTAAAATCAATAAACAAACAGACCATGGTGGGAATCCAATATTAATATATGCGTAATGGGAAAATAGCTGCATAATTTTGAAATTACAATTATGATCCCAATAGCTAATTCATAATGACAGAAATACACGTAAATTACGCAACAGTGTGCATAATTTCAAGTAATTATGCACAATTTTTTACAAAGAGTAAATGTGCAGAAGAGGATATGCAACAGTATGCACAATTTTGTACAATTACGTGAAATTGCGTGTAATTACAAGTTAAAGCGAAATTCCGATGCAAAATTACGAATGAATGCAAAATTAATTAAGAGTTTGCTGAAAACACGCATTATGGTTTTGCATCGTAATTCCAAATTATTATGCAAAATTACAAATATATGCAAACTTTCGGCTCATCACTTCTATAGACAGACCTGTGCTAGCGTACAATACAGAGTACACTGTGTGCAGGCTGCTGTGAAGGTGAGAATTCTGTAAACAGAAGATCTCAGGGTGTCAACGTATATATTGCAAAACTAGATTATTGAGCAGAGGGAAAAAATAGCACATACTGAGAATATTTATGTTGTATGCTCACCTCCTTACCTCCTAGCAAGTGATAAACAATACAAAGAATGTGGATCCATTTGTTCTCTGTACAATAAAGCCTTGTGCATATGCTAGAGGCAGCTGGAACATCCCCCAGCAAAAATCTGCCCGAGGCCATTGCTCTCCTACCTACCCGTCCGTTTTGTACTACTCGGTTGTCCGCTGCACATCGTCCCTTTGCCCCCCTCCAAAGAAACAGAACAAGTCGCTAGCCTGGAGACTAGCAATGGGTCTCTAAAGCCCCCAAACAGTTGTCTGAGGTATTCCTGAAGGCAACAGAAATGTAAAATATGTACGCATCTTTATATAGAGAGTACAGTATCTACAACAGCGGTAATTTTAGCAATGGTGGAAGCTGGTAGTAGGTTTTGGTAAAATTACCAACATTCCACCATTCCACCATTACTTTACCTACTGTAAGTCCTTAATAAATCCACAAAATGATGCCCTGTGTGTGGGGAGGTGTGCATAGGCCTACCGCACCTCCTGTGGCCCAGCGTCGGCCTCTATTTCCCCGCTATGTCCAATTGGGTGCCTTGTGATCGTGAACGCCAGGGAACCCAGTTGCTCTACGGACATATTACGCATGCGCAGCATATTATGTCCAGGTCAGAGGTCACTGAGAGCGCTGACCAGGACTCATACAATGGGAGGGATAGTGGGGAAACAGAGGCAGATGCCAGGGAACGGGAGGTGTGGTAAGCCTTTGCACACCTCTCCACACACACACAGGACAATTTGTGGATTTATTAGGGACTAAGGTATCCTTTAACCACTTCCGGACCACAAGCTTACACCTCAAGAAGTGAACAGGCTAATTTATACTAATTAGTGCTCTGCAGCTTTAAGTGCTCGCTGCAGAACCGTACAAGTCAGCACACAAGTGACACCCCCCCCCCCCCCCCTTTTCTGCCCACCCTTTTCTGATCCCTGCCAGCATGTTTATTTGTTTATTTATATATTTATTTGTGTTTTTTTTTTAAATTATTATTAAATTTCCCAATTTTTTTCCCTCCCTCCCCCCGCCAGCCAATCACCTTGATCCGCTGTCATAGGCATCAGTGTATGAGAGCCGATCGCTCCTGTACCGCCCCAGGGGACAACGGAGTGACACGGCTGTCCCCAGTACAGCGCTGCCGTAGATCGCAGCGCTTTACATTGAAAATAGAATGTGGTCTGCGTGGGATGGTCAGCAAGTTGTTAAAGTGACACTGAGGTGAATAAAAAACGTATGATATAATTAATTGTATGTGTAGTAAGGATATTTCATAAAACATTAGAAGCAGTGTCTCATATTTTTATGTTCAGTTATAAAGCTTTTTTATAGCATTGCATCATTCTCTAACATTTGCAGTTTACAGACTACACTTTGTACTTTAAACTATGAAACAGAGCAGAGCTAATGACCCTTTGAACTCTCCTGCAGTAAAACCTTAAACAAACAAGAAACATTGAGAAACAGGTTGAGATAAGTGCTTCTGAAAATAGCATTGCTCTGTGACTAAATTAGTCTGAGAGCTCAGAGAAGCTCTTTTGCATAGATAAATAGCTGAAGTTTCTTAACTCTTAATGTACTGTCTGGAAATTATATGAGACTCATATCTGTGCTACTAATATTCGATTTCTTAGCCGTACTACACATACAATACAATAGATCAGTGATGGCTAACCTTGGCACTCCACCTGTGACAAAACTACAAATCCCATCATGCCTCTGCCTCCCCGAGTTATGCTTAGAGCTGTCAGTGTATTGCAATGCCTCATGGGACTTGTAGTACTGCCACAGCTGGAGTGCCAAGGTTAGCCATCACTGCAATAGATCATAACTTTATTTTCAGTTTAGATTCCCTTTATGGGGGCCTATTCAAAGTTTTGATTTGTAGTTATAAAAACTCTCTTCTACTGTTACTGTGTTTGCATATGGTTGTTTTTGTTTTTTTTGTTTTTGTTTTTTTTTTCCATGATGATGCGATCTCACTGGTGAGGAGTGCAGATTTCCATCTTTGGCATTCCAGATATGAGGACGTTTTACTAAAATAGACATTGGTGAGACAGCTTCCTATTGTAGCTCTTCATAAGGTCGCATGTGAAAACGGAACTTGTCCAAAAAAGTTTATTTCTCTTCCCTTCTATTTACTGTTACTCCTATTTACAGTGTACTACGAGGTGACCAACACGTTTCCTGGAACAACGTTACCGCCCACTGACGCCCTGCTGTATTATTTATATTCAAATGTTTATCAAGTACACGAAAGTGAAAGAACTTTATAACTCCTGCTGATATTTCCTCTTCTTTATATATACAGTGTACATTTGTGTATATTGCAAAACAGTGACGCACTCAGCACAGTCCCCCTCACCACCCTCTACACCCAAGTAAAGAATTCCGCAAGTCACCAGTTCTCTACACTGTAACAGTATGGGGCCTCTTGCCAGTGGCAGACATAGGCCTGTGCAGCCGCACAGGGACCCCATGTCCTCTGGGGCCCATGCAGCTCCATCACAGTCAGGCACAGATTATCCTTTAGGTTTGTGTATATGTTGGCAGATTGTGAGCTCCTCTGAGGACAGCCAGTGACATGACTAATCTGTAAAGTGCTGCAGGAGATGTCAGTGATGCTATATAAATACATAATAATATGGTAGGACATTAGACCATGACTATGGTAGGATTAGATTGTGAGCTCCTCTGAGGACAGCCAGAGACATGACTAATCTGTAAAGTGCTGCGGAAAATGTCAGTGCTATATAAATACATAATAATAATAGAAAGAAAAGAATAGAGCTATTTAATCATTTAAAATAGGGTGTTTTTAGATGATGACCGTGTGCAATATGAAATTGTAAAAGCAACTATATACACGATTTTAGGTTCTCTGTGTTCTATTGACCTGAAGAAGCAGGCCTGGTCCCGGGAGACGCGTTGTCAACAATAAAACCGTTCTTTGAATAAAGACTCCCTGTATCCAACCTAGTGAGTCTTCAATAGAGGTAAGAAACCTCATTTTATTACATTTTTCACCAAGTATCTACATCTTGGGCGCCTCATCACAACCCCTATCCATAATAATAATATGGTGGGCCATTACACTATGACTTTGGTGAGGAATATTTTGTGAGGTCTGCTCAAGACAGAGAGTGACATGACTATGTACTCTATATTGTGCTGCACACCATGACTATGGTAGGATTAAATTGTGAGCTCCGCTGAAGACAGTCAGTGACAGTAACATGACTATGAACTCTGTAATGTGCTGCACACCATGACTATGATAGAATTAGATTGTGAGCTCCTTTAACCTCCTTGCCGGTCTAATTTCCGCTGGCAAGGAGGCAGCGCAGCCCTTTTTTTTTTTTCAAATCATGTAGCGAGCCCAGGGCTCGCTACATGATAGCCGCTGAGCGGCGGCATCCCCCCACCCACTCCGATCGCCTTCGGCGATCAGAGTAAGCAGGAAATCCCGTTTAGAACGGGATTTCCTGCAGGGCTTCCCCGGTCGCCATGGATGTCGGAACGTCATAGGGAATCCCGATCCACCCCTCAGCGCTGCCTGGCACTGATTGGCCAGACTGCGCAGGGGTCTGGGAGGGGGGGGGGGGGGCAGCTCGGCGGGTAGCGGCGAATCGTTGGGTAGCGGCGGCGATCGCATACTACACGCAGCTAGCAAAGTGCTAGCTGCGTGTAGGAAAAAAAAATTATGCAAATCGGCCCAGCGGGGCCTGAGAAATCCTCCTGCGCAGGTTACCCCGAGCTGAGCTTGGGATAACCGGCAGGGAGGTTAAAGACAGTCAGTGACATGACTATGGACTCTGTAAAGTCCTGCAGAAAATGTAAATGTTAAATGCATAATAATAATATGGTGGGCCATTACACTAGGTCTTTGGTAAGCATTATATTGTAAGGTCCTCTCAAGACAGTGACACGACTTTGTACTCTGTAAGGTACTGCAGAAAAAGTGCTATATAAATACATACAGGTAATAATAAAATGGTATGACATTACACTATTACTATGGTAACAGGGGTGTTGCTAGGATCCTAATATATCCGGGGCACTTTTGGGCACGCCAGCTGAAAATGGGTGTGGCCATGTACCAGAATGTGGGTGTGGTCAGGTCAAGACTGGAGAGATCCTCTGTAGCTGGCGATTCTCCCCCTAGCATCCGAGAATCCGACGTAAGCAGCTCTGTCTGACTCCTTCTCAGACACTAAGGGGAGAAGCCCAGAAGAGATGTCTGCAGCATCTGGAGGCCAAGTGGCCAGAGATGGGTACTGCCATCTGCTGCCTTGCCACTGCCCGAGGGACATCCGGGGTGCCCCAAAATAGATCCGAGGCACATGCCACTGATCTTTGGGGCTAGCAACGCCCCTGTATGGTAGGATTAGATTTGGAGCTCCTCTGAAGACTATGAAATGACTATAGAAAGCCCTGTAGAAGATATCAGTGCCACATATGCAGAATAATAATATTGGTATGGTAGTTTTTTTGACTATTTTCATCTGTGACACTGCTGCATGACAAGCAGTGATAATTGCTTGTATCTCAGTCATGTATGGGACATATTCCAGTAGAAAAGGTGGGGATACCACGGTCACCTGTATGACAAGGAGAAAACAGGAGAAATTCTGGCGTCCATGCTTGTGACCATATTTTAAAGGCACTTGTATTGACCTGAAGAAGCGGGCTAAGACCTGTGAAACATGTTGTCCTTTTAACCGTGCTAAATAAATAATGTAATCTTCTTACATTTATCCTGTGGTTTGGGCTCTTCCATCTGGAGTGGTAAAGACACCTCCCTCCACCTTATTATTATTTTTTGTTTCATCACATTACCTATCTTTGGGGTGCCCCCACCCCCCAGTAATGTATGGGACATACTATGAAGCCAACTGAATCACTGAATCACATACTATGAAGCCAACTGAATTAGATAGCAAAGTCTAGGGGGTGGCGTTTGGACAGTTTGAGCCACCTGGTCCCTGCCTCCTCTCTGCTCTCCCGCCAGGGGCGTAGCAATAGGCCCTGCAGCGTCTGCGCCCGCGGGGGGGCCCGGCCCCCCCCTGGGGCCCGCTCGGGGCCGTTTTTTTGGGGGCTGGAGGGGTGGCAGCATGAGGGGAAAGCCTTGCCCACAGTCGGCGGGGAGAGGGGAAGTTCCCCCCTCTCCCTCACCTCGGGGCTCTCCCCTCTGCGCTCCCCTCCAGCTAGTGAATGTGTGTGGGCAGCGGGCAGCGGTGGCGGGATACATACCTTCTTCCTTGCGTTCCATCGCCGCCTTCTCGCTCTAGTGGCTGACGTCACTTCCGGAAGTGACGTCAGCCGCTAGAGCGAGAAGGCGGCGATGGAACGCAAGGAAGAAGGTATGTATCCCGCTGCTGCCCGCTGCCCGCTGCCCACACACATTGAAATTCTGCAGGGGGATTTTCAGGTGTCTGCTGCCCACATTACGATTTTCAGGTGTCTGCTGCCCACATTACGATTTTCAGGTGTCTGCTGCCCACATTACGATTTTCAGGTGTCTGCTGCCCACATTACGATTTTCTGGTCACTGCTGCCCACATTGCGATTTTCTGGTCACTGCTGCCCACATTACGATTTTCAGGTGTCTGCTGCCCACATTGCGATTTTCAGGTGCCTGCTGCCCACATTACGATTTTCAGGTGTCTGCTGCCCACATTACGATTTTCTGGTGACTGCTGCCCACATTACGATTTTCAGGTGTCTGCTGCCCACATTACGATTTTCAGGTGTCTGCTGCCCACATTACGATTTTCTGGTCACTGCTGCCCACATTGCGATTTTCTGGTCACTGCTGCCCACATTACGATTTTCAGGTGTCTGCTGCCCACATTGCGATTTTCAGGTGTCTGCTGCCCACATTACGATTTTCAGGTGCCTGCTGCCCACATTACGATTTTCAGGTGTCTGCTGCCCACATTACGATTTTCAGGTGTCTGCTGCCCACATTACGATTTTCAGGTGTCTGCTGCCCACATTACGATTTTCTGGTCACTGCTGCCCACATTGCGATTTTCTGGTCACTGCTGCCCACATTACGATTTTCAGGTGTCTGCTGCCCACATTGCGATTTTCAGGTGCCTGCTGCCCACATTACGATTTTCAGGTGTCTGCTGCCCACATTACGATTTTCTGGTGACTGCTGCCCACATTACGATTTTCAGGTGCCTGCTGCCCACATTACGATTTTCAGGTGCCTGCTGCCCACATTACGATTTTCTGGTCACTGCTGCCCACATTGCGATTTTCTGGTCACTGCTGCCCACATTGCGATTTTCAGGTGTCTGCTGCCCACATTACGATTTTCAGGTGTCTGCTGCCAACATTACGATTTTCAGGTGTCTGCTGCCCACATTGCGATTTTCAGGTGTCTACTGCCCACATTACAATTTTCAGGTGCCTGCTGCCCACATTACGATTTTCAGGTGTCTGCTGCCCACATTACGATTTTCAGGTGTCTGCTGCCCACATTACGATTTTCAGGTGTCTGCTGCCCACATTACGATTTTCAGGTGTCTGCTGCCCACATTACGATTTTCTGGTGTCTGCTGCCCACATTACGATTTTCAGGTGTCTGCTGCCCACATTGCGATTTTCTGGTGTCTGCTGCCCACATTACGATTTTCTGGTGTATGCTGCCCACATTAGGATTTTCTGGTGACTGCTGCCCACATTGCGATTTTCTGGTGAACTCTGCCCACATTACGATTTTCTGTCCCACATTACGATATTCTGGTGAACGCTGCCCACATTACGATTGTCTGGTGAATGCTGTCCACGTTACAATTTTCTGGTGACTGCTGCTCACGTTACGATTTTCTGGTGAACTCTGCCCACATTATGATTTTCTGGTGAACTCTGCCCACATTATGATTTTCTGGTGAACGCTGCCCACATTACGATTGTCTGGTGAATGCTGTCCACGTTACAATTTTCTGGTGACTGGTGCCCACATTACGATTTTCTGGTGAACTCTGCCCACATTATGATTTTCTAAAGGCCCACATTACGATTTTCTGGTGAACTCTGCCCACATTACGATTTTCTGGCCCACATTACGATTGTCTGGTAAAATGCTGCCCACTTTACAATTAATTTACAGTGAAACGCTGCCCCATTACGATTATTTGGCACCTATGGGGGGGGGCCCCATCCAAATATTCGCAGAGGGGCCCAGATAGTCTCGCGGGCGGAACTACGGCACCATCATTGGGCCAATCATTGCACTTGATCAGTAGCAGTGACATCTGAGAGGTTACGCCATCCTCTCAAGTTTGCTTCAGGCAGCAGAATGTCTAGAACCGGCCTTGGACATAAAGAATAGGTTAAAAATATGTGCTACATTAATACAGTGCTACAGAATGCAGAGAAGGTTCACATACTTTTATGTTATTTTAAACTTTTTGGATCCACCCATGCCTTCTTGACCACGCCCACTCACATGGGGCCTCCTAGATTTATTCTGCACAGGGGCCCACTGTTGGCTTTGTCCTCCAGTACCCTTTACATAAGCTAGTGTTTACCCAGTGGCACCTGTTGTTGTTAACATTATTTCATTATCTTATCTTCTGAGCTGTTCTCCTTTATTGTGTGTAAATCCTTCCCGAACTATCAAAGATCACTTCTAATCCGTGCCAATCGATGCAACTACCCCAGCGCCATCTGCTGGTAATCCTCGCCAGGCCGAGGCCTTCGATGAAGTGCGTACACATGCACAATGCTTGTCCCCTGCACGGATTTGTACTCGATCCCTCAGGTGACAGTTTTGGAGCTGAACGCTGTACAGACACCTCGTACTGCTAGCGCCCTCTCAAGGCAAAAGGAAGCAAGTCCTTCAAAGCTTATTTTTCATGAATCACCTAAAACGATTTGCGCTATGTTTAATGTTCCTCGGTTTCTTAAATTTCCATTGAGTTTTGAATCAGGATGATATCATTTATTGGCTAACTTAGGGAAACTGCTTAGGAATCTTAACATGCAGGGCTGGATTTCTGGCAAGGCCACATAGGCCATGGCCTAGGGCACTAGAAATTCAACCTTGTTTAGGGGGCTGAGTGAGGGGCAGTAAAGTGGGAGCAGACAGGGAGCTATAAGTCATGCCGCCCACTGCAGCCTGCACTCTCATCTGGCTCTGAGATGAATCCTCTGCTCCTCCAGCTCAACCAGTAAACACACTGCACATGAGGCACAGATGCAGTCAGACCTGGTCTGTCCCTGGCCGCCTGCTGCTATCTGCAAACTCTTATGCAGAGCGGCTCCGAATGGACCGGGTCTGGTGATATTTGGCCTTGGGCTGTGAAAATTACATATCTGTCCCTGTTAACATGGTGCATAGCCCAGAGGCTTCCCCCATCCTCAATGACCTCACCTTTCCAGTGCTGGGACCCTTTGTACATATTCAACAAGCTTTGCCGAATATGTTCTCTTAGGGCCTTTTTCCACTGCTACGCGTGATTTCAAGCGCAATCACACTGTGTTGCAATCGTGCAAGCAGTAATATCCACTAGCCGGGATTGTGATGTATAGCCGTTGAGAACGGAGCGTAGAGAGAATCACTCAAGCTGGCGATTGCGTTTGGGGGAAAAAATCGATTGTCAAAAAAAATGGAATTTTTTGATGAAGATCGCAGCCAGTGGAAAAGGGCCCTTAGTCACACTACTGCTTCTGTATCAGCACGGCCTCGCCTGCACATTAGAACATCCTTTTTCTCCGTGAAGGGCCAGTTCTAGCTACAATGGGGCCCCGTGGCAAAAGTAAATTGGAGGTGCCCCCTTAGCAATGCCCCTCCTCCTCTCCCCGCAGCCTCTGAGCCGACTCTGAGGACCATCCCAGCACACTGCCAGCCACACAAAACCATTAGGTGTCCATCATATGTCCCTAAAAGCATTGCTGGGGACTCCATTATTTCCCTCCTTCTTCCACTTACAAATCCAGAGTGTACACACAGCTGGGTATTACCTAATCCAGGCAGGAAACTAGGCAGCACCGTGCTCTACACATCTCCCTACGGCCCCTCTTTTCCTCATTCCCTGCAGTCATGTATGGGGTCACCCACCATAGCTTGAGGGGAGGGGACACAAACCTTGGGGGTCCCTACAGGCTCTGGAACCCTGGGGCAATTGCCCCCTTTGCCTCTATGGAAGCGCCGGCCCTGCCTCCGTACATGAGCTGCTTCATGTTACTGTGCAGGCACAGTACATACTTGCACTTGCGTAGTTTGGTTGCAACTGTACACAGACAGAGCGGGCCCACGAAGAAGAGGGTCCCAGCCAGTGGCATAACTACAATTCATGGGCCCCTCCAGCAAAACTTTGATGATACCCCCTTAATGTTCACACCCCTTCCTTTCCTCCCCTTGGTGACCCTCACAACCTGGGTACATATCTTGAAAGGGTCATAAAACAAGAGTAGCCATCAGGATCTTCACACCCATAACAAGTGTGGCCACAAAAACACCTGATCTGGAGAATCAGAGAACTGGAAGGTTAGTAGTTGGGGCCCCCCACACCTCTGGGCTCCCCTGAAGTCACAGGGGCTTATCAACCCCTAGTTACGCCCCTTTTCCCAGCAAACAGCAGAGGGATAGAGGAGGATCGGGGAAGCCTCTGGATCATACAGAGGTGTCTGTCTACTAAGGTAAGTATGGTGGAAGCTGTTATTAAGCGGCCTCATGTCAAGCCTGCAGAAACGATTCCCGACTGGGGGTTTGACCAGATTGAGAGGGGAAGCAGCCTTATTCAAGCTAACACAAGGCTGTCTCCCTGAACTACACTTCACTCTGCCACCACTAGCTGCTGCTAGACACTTCAACAATTCCCACTCTGCTGTCAAGTGGCCTGCACTCAGTCCATCGTTTTCGTATTTGGGTCAGCTATGCGCTTAGGCTGAAATACGGGAACACCACATACATGCAATCACACGGTAGCAAGGCACAATCCCGGTAGTACAATCAGGCACTGAACTTGTAACACAAATTACACTACAGTCTCTCTCTAGGACTACGAGCTCTGCTAGTACATCAGAAGTCAGGCTTATTAAATAAATATTTAATATTCCAAAAAAGTGGAACAGTGCAGAAAGAAATATATACAAAAGATTTACAAAAACAAAGTAAAATGATAAGGACACACAACGAGACAGTTTGCAAAAATAAAAATGGGAATCAAACTTTACCAGCACAAAGGTCTAACATGGTCGTGGAAGGATACGAATTTATGATTAGATCAGGATCATCTCTAGCTGAGTGCTACCTTCAGGAGAGAAGACGAGTGAATGTCCTATGATGACTTAGATAGGCCGATTTGTAGCTCGAGGCCATTTAATGTTCAGATCTAGAAATAATCCAATTTCCTCAGATTGTGACAGCACATCCTTGCTTGCTGTGATATGCAAATTCCAAAGGTTGCTGTTTTAGCTTTCAACTTTCCACACTCAGTCAGTCCGATGGTATATTGGGACAACAAGGGGCTATTTACCTATTTACAGAGTTCAAAGCAATACAGGCCCTTGAAAAGGGCATCAGGAGATTCAGGACCAATAGTTAGGTCATTATTTAATTAACTGCTTCCAAGCTGGAGTCTAGTACAATGTCCAGGGATCTATTCAATTTAGCTGGTCTATTCAAACTGGGTTCACAGAAAGATGCAGACAATTATAGTAGGCTGTAGTTTCCTTGCTGGAAACTGAATGCAAATGTAATTTACATTGACATACAGAAAATCAAATTAGCAGCTTCCTTCATCCTGGTGCCCAATTATACCCCAAAGCCAGAACATCAACCTGAGTCTAGTTAAATCTGGTGCCTAAGCTGGTGGAGCATAACTACAATGATATATATGAATGAAAAATATTTTCATGAGTCATATGTTTCAAGAGTTGTTTAATGAGATTTGTATGTTTTTTAATGGGATATTTGTCTGTGTGTTCTATAACGTTTTCTAGCAGGTGAGCGTGACATTAAGTAAGCTTGTGTTGTTTTTAACTCATTTGGGACTAACATCTCTGAACCGTTTGAGGACCAGAGACTTTTTTTCATTTTTTCCCTTTCGAATCACTGTGATTGACTCACAGTGATCAGAAGGTCAGGAGCCAATGAAAACAGCTCCTGACCAATAGGAGGGAGCTCGGCAATCACATGACAGCTGAGTTTACTTCCTCCAGGAACAGTGACCAGCTCTGGACCGCATTATGCCACGGTGTAGAATTTATGCTACATAGAGAGCCACAGATTCAGCATAGATTCTACTTACCACGGTCCCAACCCAGTTAACGTCCCAGTGAAGATATCACTTTGGGGCTTCTCTCCAGGTCCGTATTGACATTTGAGAGGGAGAGTGACAGTGTGTTAGCAAAGGGAAATGTTTAAAAATTTTTGGGGGGGCGAGTTGGGTTGCCGAAGAGCCGAGACTTCACTGATCAGAGCTGACATGGCTTTGCTATCCATGGCTACCCTGATGGAGAGCGGGTTCAAGTGACCTCAAAGTTAAGGAACTACTTAAGTGAAAATGGGTGGGGTATTAGTGGGTTTGGGGTACATTGTTCTTTAAGGTAGGAAGGTTGAACTATATTGTTGGTTCTAAACCACATATCCACAGACATGTGGCCAAGCACCTCAGCCAGTGTTCAGGCCAATCTCACTAAGAGGTCCCTATGCTTGCGGTGGATGCAGTCTCATGAATCCATAATGTGTCCAGTTGTGGATACCCTCTCTGTGTATGTAGGATACAGATTGCATCCTCCTGTAACATAAGTGATTCAATGTGATTGTTCTGCATGCTGGCTGAGGGACTTGCCAACATGTCTCTGTGTGTATATGTGCAACCAAGACAAGACAAATAACATTTATGTTATGTTTTCTCCTGGCGGACTCAAAGCACCAGAGCTGCAGCCTGTAGGACATGCTCAGTAGGCAGTAGCAGTGTTAGGGAGTCTTGCCCAAGGTCTCCTTACTGAATAGGTGCTGGCTTACTGAACAGGAAGAGCCGAAATTCAAACCCTGGTCACCGGAAAGGTATTGTGTGCCTCCATTGGCTTTTTGCTCTTCCAATTTTGCTCTTTAAGCATGAGGTGAGTTCCTTCAGGGTTTTACCTTAACAATGATTATTACTACAGTATTAATTAACGGCATTGGCGCACCATTTCCACAAGGTTTTACAGAACATTTAGCAATTTATGTCACTAACCATCCCCTAGTCAGAATCACGGCCTAATGTCCTAATCACAGTCTAAAGAATAAATATCAAGGGGTGAGCAGCACAAACCAAATTTTATGCAATTCTATGCAAAGCATGCACGCAGCACTGGATGTCCCCAGACTCCATAAGAAATATATAAATACAGAGGGGCTGCAGCACACAACAGGAAAACAGTGACAGGGGCTCTTGGTTATGCTTTAACGCGCTTAAAGGGAAGGTTCAAGCAAAATAAAAAAATGAGTTTCACTTATCTGGGGCTTCTACCAGCCCCATGCAACCATCCTGTGCCCTCGTGGTCACTCACTGCTGCTCCATTCCCCCGCTGGCAGCTTTCCAACCTCGGAGGTTGGCGGGCCGCATTGCGTACATTTTTACGCATTCCCGCTAGTGCAGGAACATTAACACATACATTTTTACGCATTACTGGTTCAATGCGTAAATTTTTACGCATTGAACCAGTAATGCATAAAAATCTATGTGTTAATGTTCCTGCACTAGTGGGAATGCGTAAAAACGTACGCAATGCGGCCCGCTGACCTCCGAGGTCAGCAAGCTGCCAGCAGCAGTGAGTGACTACGAGGGCACAGGATGGCTGCATGGGGCTGGTAGAAGCCCCAGGTAAGTGAAACTCATTTTTTTATTTTGCTTGGACCTTCCCTTTAAGCTCACCAACTGTGCCAAAGTGTCCCCAATCTGGTGAGTCCTACTCTACCATGCAAAATGCCAGTTTTTATAAGCAGTCTAGTGGGAACTAATCCAAAAACCCAAGAGTCAACTAAATGGGAAAAAAAGGAAATTAAAAACACCTCACCTTCCACTAGCTACCAAATTAACTCTCTGAACATGTGCAATCTGCTCATTTATATGCTTAACTGTGCTAGAGGTGGGCGTGGCTATGCAGGCTTACAGGGGAAAATTATAAATAAATACCAAGGGGTGAGCAGCACAAAACCAGAGTGGGGACACTTTGGCGCAGTTGGTGAGCTTAAGCGCGTTAAAGCGTAACCAAGAGCCCCTGTCACTGTTTTCCTGTTGTGTGATGCCGCCCCTCTGTATTTATAATCATAGTCTAAAGGTGGCCACGGTATAATTTCTTTAATTTTTTCTGTTGATCCAAAGAAACCAATCCAATTTTTTGGTTGGTTGAAAGTTCTGAGGAAATTGTTTGAGGTACCACACAGGCTGCTGCAACCCCCCTCCCACCCCCAAATAAAATAAATAAATAAAAATCACTCAATAATCAACTTTTGATGTTTTTGATTTTTACTATGAATACCTTTTTCAAATTATAGACTTTTCAAATGTAAAGTGGACCTGAACTCCTGCACAGGACAGAAGGAAAACATAACATAAATGCACCCTGTATGCATTTAGAGAGTTTAGCCTGTCTAATTCCCTCTCATCTGTGACTAATCACTAGTTGTAATTTGATCTCAACCCTGTGTCACAACATGACTGCCTATGGCAGATAAGCAGATAAGTCCATTTGAAAGTACAGGCTGTAAACAATATATCGGCTTCCATGAATCAGGAAGTAGAAGCTGTGCAGATTCATTTTATGATTTGTATCAGCTGTAACAAAGAAATGGTTTTTTTTTGTTTGTTTTTTTAAAGGTCATTATGCTGTCGTGTATCTTTTAGAGCAGAGGACAGTTCTGACGAATTTAGGTCCACTTTAACATCTCTGTATATCAATATTAATATATCAAGCCGCCATCATTCTTTGTTTAGCATTACAATTACCACTGAACACCACATTGCTACTTAAAAGTTCATTTAATAAACTTTTTGTTCTGTAACCAGTCATTGATTTCTGTTCATTAATTAACATAAATAAATAAACCAAGTATGATACAGTTACATTTTACTATCAATCACTAACAATCGCTTTTCCCAATATGTTATTTTCACATTGCATACCTATTTCCATTTTTTTTTAAATATACAAACTGTATACACACACTTTCATAATTCCATCCTGTTTGTTGTTTATACAAACAATAAATAAAGCTGGGTTTGTATTGAACAGTTGCATACAATATATTCAGGTACATAATCAAATTTAGCAATCTATCGCACACCATACAATTCTTGGTAAAGTTGGTCTGAAATTTACAAAGCGTCCAATCTCAAAAAAATCAGGAAAAAAAATGGAAATTCAAACAGATTTCTTGGTTGAATAAAAAGAAACCTTTCAATTTGCTTTGGGGTAAGCCAATCAACCTACTCAGGGCCAGGGTTCGGGGAAGGCCACAAAGGCCTGGGCTTTGGGCAGCTGCAGCCCAAGGGGCACCTGAACATGAAATAGGAGTTGCTACATATAAAAGAGAGGCTGACAATGGGGAGCAACAGATGAGGGAACTGATGCCCTAGGAAGCTGTTCATAAAAAAGAGGGACTGCAGTACATGGATGATATACATGGAAGAGAGGGCTGCACATGGAATGGGAGGGCGCTGCTGCACAAGAAAGGGGAGCCACAACATACTTGGCCTAGGGGCATACAAAGTATACATTTGGCCCTGAACCTACCAGTACGTTTTTTTAAGATGTGGAAGGAGCATGGAGTGCCCAGAGCAAGCCCATGCAAACATGGGCGCAACAGATGGATTCCATGTAAAACAGCTGCTGCTCCAGATTAACCCTTTGGGAACCGGCTGCCTACCCCCCCCCCCCCTTCCTTAAGGACCAGGCCATTTTACATGCGGGGGGGGGGGTGCATTGGGGGGCAGGCAGACGGATCTCCAGTATAGCTACAAAGGCATTGTGTCCCCCTTGTAGCCAGGTGTCCCCTGTACTGTCAGCAGCCTTTATTCACCATTCAGGATCCAGCGATGAGCAGCTTTAGCCCCCTCCGCTCTGGCCGGCATCCCTGCTCACACTGCCATTAAGTAGAGTTGGGCCGAACGGTTCGCCTGCGAACGGTTCCATGCGAACTTCCGTGGTTCGCGTTCGCGTCCCGCAGGCGAACTTTTGCAGAAGTTCGGTTCGCCACATAATGCACCATGAGGGTCAACTTTGACCCTCTACATCACAGTCAGCAGGCCCAGTGTAGCCAATTAGGCTACACTAGCCCCTGGAGCGCCACCCCCCTTATATAAGGCAGGCAGCGGCGGCCATTACGGTCACTCGTGTGCCACTGCCTGCCTGCATTAGTGAGAGTAGGGCGAGCTGCTGCACTGTCTCTCATAGGGAAAGTTAGTTAGGCTTAGCTTGTCCCTGACTGCATACCTGTTCTGTGAACCCACCACTGCATACCTGTACTGTGAACCCACCACTGCATACCTGTTCTGTGAACCCACCACTGACTGCATACCTGTTCTGTGAACCCACCACTGCATACCTGTTCTGTGAACCCACCACTGCATACCTGTTCTGTGAACCCACCACTGCATACCTGTTCTGTGAACCCACCACTGCATACCTGTTCTGTGAACCCACCACTGCATACCTGTTCTGTGAACCCACCACTGAATACCTGTTCTGTGAACCCACCACTGCATACCTGTTCAGTGAACCTGCCACTGCATACCCGTACTGTTCAGTGAACCCGCCACTGCATACCTGTTCTGTTCAGTGAACCCGCCACTGTATACCTGTTCTGTTCAGTGAACCCGCCACTGTATACCTGTTCTGTTCAGTGAACCCGCCACTGCATACCTGTTCTGTTCAGTGAACCCGCCACTGCATACCTGTTCTGTTCAGTGAACAGTTTGGTGTGTCAGTGTGAAGCAGTACTGTCACAGGAGCCCTAGTGGCTGACCGCACTTAGCCTTCTAAACGGTGCCAGCGCACGGTTCGTGCGAACTCTGGTCACAGTCAATGCGCAGGAACCGTTAAGAATTGGCCGCGGACAACTCAGAAGGGAGCCTGTGAGACACGGGTGATTACAACTTCACCTACTGGTTCAGAGTAAACTGCCACCACCGCGGTTATCATGGGACCGTGGAGCCCACTAACTGACTGACTAATCCTGCGAATAAAACGGTTAAACACACGTTATTCTGTCTAGCCAACAACAAACAAACAGTAGCGTATCTTCAGAGACCCGGGATCAGTTCTGTGTGTGCTGATAAGCAGGGTAGCGGAAAGTGAATGACTTGGAGAAAGTCGTTTATTCACGCAATATAAATAATTAATATATACAGACAATTATTAATTATCACAATTATTAAGACAGTAATAGCCAGTATAAAAAATAAAAGGAGGGAGAAAAATACTTAGTTCCTGGAAAGTTGTCCTTTTTGTGGGAAAACAGAGTTCTGGGTTTCAATTTGAGTTCAGAGTTCAGACCAGGTGGATGCCAGCATATCCTCAAGCTGGCATCTCATGAGTTCAAGATGTTTCAGTGTGGAGGACACTGAGTTTGGGTCCTCAGCCATTCTTATGCCCCTGCTTCAGTAGGAGGGAGTGAGGGCGGGGAGCCATACACCCCCTTAGAAGATGAGATGAGCCCTCCCCTTATCCTGGGGGCTAGAAATCATATCTACCCATATATGGGCTCTATCTCACAGAACCGTGCAGGTCAGGGCAGATTTATTAACATTTTCAGGTCTGTCTCGATTTACCCAGCGCCCTGATACCAGACATGAGGGGTGGGACCCCTGTGGTATCATCAGGGCATTTTCAAACTGCCTAACTGGCAGTCCTTACCTCAGAATGTTCTGAAACTTCCTCAGAACCAGCACCGGGGCTCATGCTACACTTCCCCCACGTTTGGCGAAGCTGCCATCTCAGGAACCCCAGAAATATGACAGATCTGGGAAGTTATGGATTATGCTATGAGACTCAGCAGCTAGAACACATCCTGAATAAACCTAACAGCTGGCTTCCCTTTGATCTTTACCAGTGAGCAAGGTGTCAAGACCTCCCGGAGATTTGTAGCCTGCCTGGCTGCACCTAGGCATCCTGATCACCCCTTGGTTAATTAACATCTACATGAGATCAGCTAGGTGTCACCTTATACCTGATGGATGGGCCACCCGCACAGCTTGAAGCCAGGGACTCTCTGGGCCCAGGCTCATTAGCATATCAAAAGAGCCATCCAGCCTTTAGGATGGTGCTCTCTCTGCTAAGAAAAGGACTTCAGCTCCCCCTACACACTCAACCCCGATGGTATCGATTTGAAGCGCAATCGATGCAGGGAATCGAGTGCGATCGCTTTTTCTTCACCGGCGGTTCCAGGACGCGCCTGCGGCCCCGCAACCGTCCGTGACAGCCCTCCCTGGGGAGAAGGCAGATAGACATTCATCAGCAAGATGTGTGTCGGTGCCGCTAACCTGCGAGATCTGATCTAGTTCCCCGTTGGCGTTCTGGGGTCGGCTGCCCGCTGCGTGTCGGCCAACCTGGCTGACGGGTCTCGGGTTGCCGGTGCGGCGGGAAAACCTATTGGAGCCTGTGGCTCGGTTCCCCTGGACCGGGCGCGGTCTGCTACCCTCAGGGTTGACCCGACATGGACCGTTCTGGACAGGGCGTTTGCGCCACTGCAGTCGGACGTGGTGTCTGCCGGGACTGCTGACAACGGGCAGTGGGTTGGTTAGGTCAACAGCCAGCCCACGCGGGGTTCCCCTGCTAAGTGGCTGTGGACCTAAGGGGACCCCGCGGGAATCCCTGGACCTTCCCAGCTCCTGACAGACGGCACATGCCCTGCAGTAGTTTGCTACATCCCTGTTCATTCGGGGCCAATAAAACTGGTTCCGAATACCGGCAAGTGTCTTGCGGACACCCGAGTGCCCTGTCAGAGGATTACCATGTGCGGATTTCAGCACATGTCCCCTGAACGCACTCGGGACCACAAGCCATTTGGTATTTGCGTGGGATCTACCTGTAGGGGGCTGTACAGACTCACTGTACAGTCTCCCACCTTCCCAGTACACCTTGAAAGCGGCCTCGTCTGCGAGGGGCTCAGCGACTTGCTGCCTGAGCACCTCCAGGCTTGGGTCACTTTGTAGTGCGGCTGAGAATACGGCGCTGTCAGTTTCAGCCAACTGGCTCATGTCACACGAGGCCAGCGGCTGAAAGGTCTCATCCCTGTGGTCAGAGGAGGGGGAGGAGGCCGGAACCCCCTCCACCTGTTCTGAGCTCGGGTTCTGAGCAGTGCAGCTGCGCGGTACTGCTAGCACAGGTACACTGTCAGAATGGCACAGACGGACATTACTCAAATCATCATTGCATGCAGTAATGACATTGACAGGTATAGACATTTTTTCATTACAGACAGGTTGTACAGTAAACTCAGGTACAGTTACAGCATCATCACAACAGACAGTCTGTACATCAAACTCAGGTGCCTTTGAAGCAGGCACTATTGAACCTGGTACCCTTGAACTGGGCACATTCAACCCGCCTCCCCCTGGTGCTCCCCCAAGTGTATAAAGTACCTGGTGGTGGGCGGAGAGTCCGTCTCCTCCCGTGAGCGACAAGGCGGTCGTGGCAGGTTCATAGTAGGACACAAGCTTGCCCAAATCAGTCCCCAGCAACACAGGGACTGGGAGATCCTTCATAACCCCAACAACCCTTTCTTGGATTCCTCCCACTCCCCAATCCAGCTTCACTGTCGCGTGGGCTATGTGAAAAAGGGTGCCCTCTACTCCAGTAAGGGCAAGGGATCGGCTGGAGCTGATGCTCTCCTTTGGCACAAGATGTGAGTGAACTAACGTGATGTCAGCTCCGGTGTCTCGAAATTCGGTGACAACTTTGCCGTTCACTCTAACAAGTTGCTGCTGGTCGGTTCGGTCGCGGATTTCCTTTCCGCGGGCAAACAGGACAAAATCTGATGATCCAGGCTGTGGTTCGCTGGCGGGTTGCCTCTGCTGTGGGTGAGGTACAGGTGATGCAGATGATCCAGGTGCTGGTGGTGTCTGTCTCCGCTCCGGACAGTCGAATTTCATGTGTCCGGGCTGGCGGCAGTAGTGACAGGTGACCTCTCCAGGCGCTGCAGGCCTGGGTGCAGCAGCTGCGCTGGGTGGCCTCTGTGGCGGACGGCTCACAGGGGCAGGAGGGTCTGCCGAGGTATTGGGCTGACCTCCTCTCCAGCTGGATGGGACAGTTCTGCGGGTATCAGCCACCCGGGTAGTTGCAAAAGTCTCAGCAAGGTCTGCAGCGACAGTTGCTGAAGCCGGCCTGCGTTCTAGCACAAACTGGCGTACATCAGCAGGGCAAATGTTCAGAAATTGTTCCAGGACTATCAAGTCCTCCAGGACATCATAAGACCCTTTGGTGAGGCCTAGTGTCCACTGGCGGAGTGTGGTGAGCAAGCTGCTGGCCACATCTCGGTACGAATCAGAAGGCTTTTTCTGCCAGGCCCTGAACTTTTTCCGATAGGCTTCTGGCATCAGCTGGTACTTAGTAATGATAGCGTCTTTTATAGCAGCATAATCATTATCCTTCTCCGCAGGCAATTCTGCGAAGGCATCAAGCGCTTTGTAGCGCAGCAAAGGTGTCAGATGTCTGGCCCACTGGTCTTGGGACAGACAATACTGACGGCATGCTTTTTCAAAAGACCGCAAAAACAAGTCAATGTCTGTGTCTTTTTCAATATTAGCAAATTTAAATTTTGCACTTACGGGTGGTGCAGCTCCTTCAGCAGGGAGGCTGGGCGGTGAACTCCGGCTGGCCTGTTGCACTTTTGCCAGGTTTAGCTCATGCTGTCGTTGGCGTTCCCGCTCAGCGGCATCCCTCTCCGCGTGGCGTTCTGCAGCAGCAGCAGCAGCCTTGCGTTCTGCAGATTGGCGTTCCCACTCCTCGCGGGCTTCCATGTACTGCATGTACTTGTCCAGGTCAGTCTCCATCAGCTTTTGTAATGCCTGCTGCATTACCGGGTCAGCACCCCTGGACAGTCCAGTACTGGCCAGTTCCGGGCGAGTATTTTCAGAAACTTTGGGGTTGGGGTCCACACTGACATTCTCCTGCGTAACTGTTGATGCAGGGCCCTCAGGATGCACAACCTCTGTACGGTCAGGAGTCTCAGTCTCTGGTTCCCCTTGCCTTGAGTCAGATGGGTCAGCGTCTACCTCAGCAGACACATCCAGCTCCTGCAGTTGCTGGGTATCCCATTGAAACAATTCCGTTACCAGGTCCCCTTGTTTCTTGCGGCCGACATCAATGCCTCTCTCTTGGCAAAGATTTTGCAGGTACGCCAGGCACATTTTCTTGTAGTTCCCGGACATTTCCACGCCAAATAAAATAAAACTTTTGGGGAGGGGTACTGGCTACACAGTCTCTCTGTATATATAAAAAAATATATTGCCTTCCAGCTACACCAACGAATTAGTTCGTTTCTCGATAGCGCTAGCGCTATCGCAGATACTTTCAGCACAACACAGGTCCCAACCGCTGCCTAACACTGTCACAGGAGCCCTAGTGGCTGGCCGCACTTAGCCTTCTAAACGGTGCCAGCGCACGGATCGTGCGAACTCTGGTCGCAGTCAATGCGCAGGAACCATTAAGAATTGGCCGCGGACAACTCAGAAGGGAGCCTGTGAGACACGGGTGATTACAACTTCACCTACTGGTTCAGAGTAAACTGCCACCACCGCGGTTATCATGGGACCGTGGAGCCCACTAACTGACTGACTAATCCTGCGAATAAAACGGTTAAACACACGTTATTCTGTCTAGCCAACAACAAACAAACAGTAGCGTATTTTCAGAGACCCGGGATCAGTTCTGTGTGTGCTGATAAGCAGGGTAGCGGAAAGTGAATGACTTGGAGAAAGTCGTTTATTCACGCAATATAAATAATTAATATATACAGACAATTATTAATTATCACAATTATTAAGACAGTAATAGCCAGTATAAAAAATAAAAGGAGGGAGAAAAATACTTAGTTCCTGGAAAGTTGTCCTTTTTGTGGGAAAACAGAGTTCTGGGTTTCAATTTGAGTTCAGAGTTCAGACCAGGTGGATGCCAGCATATCCTCAAGCTGGCATCTCATGAGTTCAAGATGTTTCAGTGTGGAGGACACTGAGTTTGGGTCCTCAGCCATTCTTATGCCCCTGCTTCAGTAGGAGGGAGTGAGGGCGGGGAGCCATACACCCCCTTAGAAGATGAGATGAGCCCTCCCCTTATCCTGCGGGCTAGAAATCATATCTACCCATATATGGGCTCTATCTCACAGAACCGTACAGGTCAGGGCAGATTTATTAACATTTTCAGGTCTGTCTCGATTTACCCAGCGCCCTGATACCAGACATGAGGGGTGGGACCCCTGTGGTATCATCAGGGCATTTTCAAACTGCCTAACTGGCAGTCCTTACCTCAGAATGTTCTGAGACTTCCTCAGAACCAGCACCGGGGCTCATGCTACACTTCCCCCACGTTTGGCGAAGCTGCCATCTCAGGAACCCCAGAAATATGACAGATCTGGGAAGTTATGGATTATGCTATGAGACTCAGCAGCTAGAACACATCCTGAATAAACCTAACAGCTGGCTTCCCTTTGATCTTTACCAGTGAGCAAGGTGTCAAGACCTCCCGGAGATTTGTAGCCTGCCTGGCTGCACCTAGGCATCCTGATCACCCCTTGGTTAATTAACATCTACATGAGATCAGCTAGGTGTCACCTTATACCTGATGGATGGGCCACCCGCACAGCTTGAAGCCAGGGACTCTCTGGGCCCAGGCTCATTAGCATATCAAAAGAGCCATCCAGCCTTTAGGATGGTGCTCTCTCTGCTAAGAAAAGGACTTCAGCTCCCCCTACACACTCAACCCCGATGGTATTGATTTGAAGCGCAATCGATGCAGGGAATCGAGTGCGATCGCTTTTTCTTCACGGGCGGTTCCAGGACGCGCCTGCGGCCCCGCAACCGTCCGTGACAAGTACCTTAATTACACTACCTGATTGATGTATACACATGCAAGATGTTTTAAAGCACTTTAGGCCTGTCATTTAGCATTCAATGTGATTTCTGCCCTTAAAACGCTGCTTTGCGTCAAATCCAGATTTTTCCCCGGGACTTTTGGCGTGTATCCCACTCCGCCATGCCCCCCTCCAGGTGTTAGACCCCTTGAAACATCTTTTCCATCACTTTTGTGGCCAGCATAAATTTTTTTTTTCAAAGTTCGCATCCCCATTGAAGTCTATTGCGGTTTGCGAACTTTAACGTGAACCGAACCTTCCGCGGAAGTTCGCGAACCCGGTTCGCGAACCTAAAATCGGAGGTTCGGCCCAACTCTACCGTTAAGTTCTGGGTCGTGGCTTAATGACATCATCAAGCCGGGACCCGACACTTAATGCAGAGCGAGCGGGGAGGCCAGCCAGAGCGAAGGGGGCTAGAGATGCTCATCAGTGGAGCCTGGATGGTGAGTAAAGGAAGGTGACTCCCCGTCCTCTTCTTCCCCTCAAACCGCCGCTGCCAATAGTGATCACTATGATCCGCCATCGACTGTAGTAATAACATGATCAGGAGCCAATCACGATGGCTCCAGATCACTGAGAGGAGATGTCAGCTATCATATGACCGCGTCGGGAGCTGAAATGGCAGGTGACATAAATCCTACGCCGCATCAGGCTTAGGCAGCCACAAGTACGGCATAGGATTTACTACACGCTGTCTCCATAAAAAAATTAAAATAAAAAAAAAATGTTAAAATGAAGCAGCAAACTGAATATATAGATATTCAAATTAACATTAGTCAAGGCTCTGCGAAGACATATACTGTATAACTTAATGGGATTCATAACCGCTTCCTATGTAGCCTAAATCTATATGTAATTTTCTACAAACAAAAGAAATAGAAGAAGTTACTTCAGTTATGACAAAAACGGTTATACACGACACTAAGCTTAGGTAACTGCACAACAGGCTTGAGAGAGCGGTCACACTTGTCTTTCAGTTTTCTACACTTTGCAGAAAACTGAAAGACAAGTGTGACCCCTGCCTTACAGCAGCTAATGTAATTTATAGAGAAAACTGACAAATTGCGCAAGATGTCAGTTTTTTTTCTGCGTGCGAAATCTGCATTAAAGTGTGACTTTGATTATTGATTAACATGAGTTCTCAGTTGAAGTCAGTTTTTCTGTGCAGAAAACGCGTACAAAAGCCGTGGTGACGGGGCGGGATGACGTCACCGGGACGTCAGAGGGAATCCCGATCCACCCCTCAGCGTTGCCTGGCACTGATTGGCCAGGCTGCGCAAGGGGTCTGGGGGGGGGGGGGCGGCGCGACGGGTAGCGGCGAATCGGCGGCGATCAACTTATGCACGCAGCTAGCAAAGTGCCCAGCGGGGCCTGAGCAATCTTCCTGCCCAGGTTACCCCGAACTCAGCTCGGGATAACCGGCAAGGAGGTTAAATGACAGGTTAATAGCAAACCCCCCTTACATCTTAGAAACACCAAACTTGCAGGATATGTTAAAAAAGATGGTGGGAAAAAAATAATCTTTTCCTATTTTAATATTTAACCCCTTGTCCCCCATGCAGGCTGGGATAGCCAGAATGTGAAGCCCCGGCCGACTGGGGCTTCGTACCCTGAGCTATACCAGCCCACATGCTCCATGGTATGGGGGGCTCCGGGGGGGAGGGGCGGCAAAGCCTTCCCCTCCCCCCCTGGAGCCCCTGTCCAATCCAGTCCGACAACTCCCTGGGGGGGGTTCATGGTGGTATCTGGGAGTCCCTTTTAAGAAGGGGACCCCAGATGCCTGCCCCCCTACCAGGAGAAATGAGTATAGGGGTGAATGCTCGTGAATCCCAGCTATGCCATGATCACGGATTGTATCTGAGCACCACTGTTTGGTGGTATCAGAGGTTATGTATGGGCCATTACTGGCTGAATTAAACAACAATTATTTCTTTTCTGCATGTGGTTTCAGTAATGTTTTGTGCAATCAGAAAATCCACTAGAATTGAAAACTGTACCTGTACCTCAGGGTCTATGTTCAAACTAGGATAGTGTAACTACAGAGTGAGCAGGGAGTTTTGCTAGCCTTGTAGCTGGTGTTATATTTGACTTGATTAGGTTAGACATTGTTGATGACAACACACTGATTACTATCCACGTCTTTCCTCACAGATCACAGGTAGAGGGAGGAGTACAGGTAATATGAGGTCAGGATTGCCATGAATGGCTTATGTAAATAGTGCAAAGAAGCTTGGCAGGCGATAGAAGGAAACAACGCTTCAAAGCAAGTCAGGGCTCCACCTCGCGCACACACGCTTATATCTGCCCTGTGAAGCTGTGTGGTCCAAAAGCAGAACGCAGAGAAAAGCAGAACGCAGAGACAGAAAGCCTAAAAATACAAAAGAAGGGAAAACAGACGAACATTCAGCACACCATATGAAAACACATAAACACAAATTACTCAAACTCAGCGTAAGGCTCAACACACACCATACAATCTTGGTTGTTCAATCTTACCACTTTCATGTAGTATAAGAGCTTATCCAATCAATCATTCAGGTTATTTTCAATCTGTTGGCCCTTATACTACATAGATTTGGTAAATCTGTACAAGCAAGATTGTATGGTGTGTGTTGAGCTTAAGTCAGCTAACCTGACACTGGGAAGAAAGAACTAAGCTTTATCTAATTTTCCTCTCCTTCCCTGTTTGTCTGCGGTTTATCACAAATCTGATCACTTACCTAATTACATATCAAGAAACATTGAAGGATTTATCAGACTCAGGTGAAGAAAAGTAAAACCAATTGATTAAAGTGTATTGGAGGAAGCGCGGGGGCAGATAGGACACAGAGGCATGTATCCTGGTCCATGACATGCCTCTGTGTCTCCTATGACCCGCTCTCTGCCTTCCCTCCTGCGCCATGTTATGACCCGCTGAGACTGGCGACAAGGAGCTTGTCAGGGGAAAGGGGTGTCCTTAGCAGGGGAGGTACTCCTGTAAAACGCCCACTGGGGGCGTTCCTAACGCCCCTTCCCAGGCTCTAATAGGGCAGCTCTGCCTCTCCCCCGCCTCTCCCACATCACTCCCATGCCTCCCTGCATTCTGCTCTGTGATGAGAGACACACAGCAGAGCTTGAAGCCTCATGACCACAGGGGTCACTTAAATGAAAGTGGCTCATATCTGGCCACAGGAGTGTCAGAGAGCGTCGGGGATTGCAGCTACCTGATCTGGCCAGCCCCCACAGATCAGGTAGTGTGGGGTTTTTTATGAAAATTTGCCACCACAGGTTCTCTTTAAGGTATACCTTAGATGAAATATGTACAAGCATTAATACTTACCTAGGGCTTCTTCCTACCTTAGCTACGTCCACAATGCTAAAATAGTTAAAGGACATCCTCAATGTTTAGTTTATTAATAACCTAGATGAAAGAATCTTTTGAGGTGGTGATAAGGGGTTAAGTTTCCAGCAATGTGTGTTTATTGTTATTGTCTTCACTTACAGTATCTGACTGTTCAGAAAAGCATTATCAGTATATCTTTATCAAGGTTTCCCCCCTCCAAGGATGGACAGCACTGAGCAACCAGAGCCTTGTTACATGCTGCAGCCTGCAGATAAGTTTAAAATCACAAGAAGTCAGGCTGGAGTGGTGTGTACATATCTCCCTGACTGCTAGTTATATTACAGCAATATTCCAGCATATCTAGCTACCTGTTACCTCCTCTGATCAGCTTTCCTCCTCATGTCACCTGCATGCTGTGAGGAGAACACAGTGAAGTATTTTTGAGCTATGTTAGGAGTGAAGGATGATTTTAATGCAGACAGAAGGAGGGAATAAATAAAGTGCCCCTAGCACTAGTGGTAATGTGAACCCTAATACAGAGTATTTAAAAAAAAAAAACTTTTTTATCAATAGTTGCCCTTCAAATAAACTGTACACAAAAAAAAAATACAGAAAGATTCCTCACATTAAATAATTCTGAAAAGCCCATCTGTATTAACAAAGCCATGTCCTGACGTCTGGGGTTGTCCCTCTAAAAGTGGGAAGAGTGGAGAGACTACGTGGAGCAGCATAACTGAGTCATAATTGTTACATAAGTTATATCTAAATGCTGGGAAGTGACCCATTTTTAAAGTTTTTTTTTGCTGGGTGCCTCAAGGCTGTTCTTTGTCTGAACACGGCACAGAGTGAACTAACTTCCTCTTTCTTTATCTCACACTACAGTTCCCAACAAATCCCGGGGAATTTATAGATCTAAGAAACATGATTCAACTTTTCAGTCACTGTGTACGATTCTTTCCCTTGTGGTCTGCACAGGGTGTATATATCCTATGGATCTAAAGAGGTAAAATGACGGTACCTCTAATGGTAAAATTGCAGTGCGCTGCTTGTGTACGGCAGGCCAATATCAAGGCGTACATGCAATAGAGGCGTGAGGAAAATGGACGCAAGGGAATACCGATAGTAGAATATCAGTAATTTTACCAATATACTACTAATTCCCAGTAGCAGAATATCAATAAGTATACCGATATTCTACCATCACCCTCTGTACCCTAATACTCACACTAGCCTTCCCCATCTATGCCTAATACTAACTTCCCACGACCTACTCCTAAGACTAACCTCCCTTCACCTACTCCTAACATTAACCTTCCTCTACCTACCCCTAACAATAGCCTATACCCACCTACCCTCAACACTAACCTACCCCCACCTACCCCTAAAAATAACCTACCCCTACCTACCCCTAACACTAACTGCCCCCCACCTACTCCTAACATTAACCTACTCCTAACACTAACCTCCCCTACCTACTCCTAACATTAACCTTCCTCTACCTACCCCTAACAATAGCCTATACCCACCTACCCTCAACACTAACCTACCCCCACCTATCCCTAAAAATAACCTACCCCTACCTACCCCTAACACTAACTGCCCCCCACCTACTCCTAACATTAACCTACTCCTAACACTAACCTCCCCCTACCTACTCATAACATTAACCTCACACTACTTATTCCAAACACTAATCTACCCCCACCTACCCCTAACACTAATCTACCCCCACCTACCCCTAACACTAACTGTTCCCCACCTACTCATGACATTAACCTACTCCTAACACTAACCTCCCCCCACCTACTCATAACATTAACCTACCCCTACCTTCTCCTAACATTAACTTACCCCCACCTACCCCTAACACTAACCTACCATCACCTAACACTAACCTCCCCCCACCTACCCATGACACTAACCTACCCCTACCTACTCCTAACATTAACCTACCCCCACCTACCCCTAACACTAACCTACCTTCAGCTAACACTAATCTCCCCCCACCTGAATCTAGTAATTAAATAGCCAAGCCAGACCAATAATCAAAAAGCCCGGAGTTTGGCTACAAAACAATGTAGGCAAACGCCAGTAAATTACCGCTCCCAGGTGAGCAGCTATATAGCTGCTGGAAACAAAACACCCACCGCTGTCCCTGCAAGGTTCCACTACACAGTAAGGGAACTTCACCGCTGCTGATCTCTCTGCACATTTCTGGCTATAGCCGGTATTGGCTGAATTTAGCATGCGCTCCTATGATGGCGACCAAAATTCCCCAGTTGCAATCGTGACCAAATTTACCGTTTTGCATAGCAACAATGCTGCCAGCGGCTGCAGGCCTCTGATGTTACATGTCACAAGTCGTTATGGCATCTTCTATTGCTGTGCCACATGCTAACCAAAATATAGCTATATTTAAAAAGTACCATTTAAAGAGGAACTTTAACAAAAAGGGGAAAAATAAATCAATACATTGCAAAGTGAGAAGTTAAAAAAATAGAAAAGAGATTAGGAAATTTGCCATGAAATGTGTTCATATTGTTTGATCCACAATCAGCCTGCACATAATCATCTGTACTACCACTGGCAGACATTAAAAAAATCAGACAGCACCAACTGCCATTATTTATAACCACCCCACTAACAATGTGATAGTCTAAATGTTTTTTTTTAAACTAAATATACATATGCACAGAGGGAGATAATGGTTGCATGGGTCTAACAATCTCCCCTGCGAGGAGGGGCCCAGAGGCTTTGGAGGCCCCTCTCCACAACCACACGTGCAGCCAATTAGCAACCCCCCCCCCTTCCCCATTTGCTCACAAAAAATCTTCCCTGTTACCTCCTCCCGCCATGCAGAGTAGCGGAAGTGTCTGTAATTTTTTTTTACTACTTCCAGACACTGTTTCACAGCAAAACACTTTCTACTTCCATTCGCCAGCTCCCAATCACGTGACCCTCATGGGGTTTGGGGACCAAGGGGACCCCATGCTACCAATTTTGCAGGGGGGCCCTATTAAGTCTAGTTACACCACTAAATGGTTGCTTGGCAGTTGGAAACAGACGTTATTTCACACACAATTTTAACACTGTTCACAGATGGGAAAATGTCATGACCATGGTCCTGACATCACACTGTGGGAGGGGTTTCACCACAATAACAGCCATACAGAGCCCCCTGATGATCTAGTCTAGAAAAGGTAAAGATTTCTCATGGGAAAGGGCCTGTCAGCTACTGTTTGGGATGAAGTTTCATCCTTGGGTACAGTTCCTTTTTAAAGAGAACCAGTGAAGACTTGTGGACTTCCCCTCGTTACACTGCTGATAACATCTAGGAACCTTCACAGCAGAATATATCTGGGTAACCTCCATTACTTTTGTCCACTGTCACAGTGGTTCTTTAGGTTCTATTTATGCTTGTAAAAAAATTGTGAAAAGAAAAGGTAATTTTATGGTTGTAAAACCCCTAACTTAAATGTCCCTTAAGGAAGGAGTACGACATTGTTCTGTTGTTGCATTACGTGATTCATGGGTGATAATAGTATACATAAAATGCACTTATCTTGGTTGCTGTTTACTTGATGTGTTTTAGTGATGTACTGTGGAGTACAAGGGGATTTTTACAGAACAGCTGATCTATTGCAGTTTCCCCGGCCAGCATCATATCCAGAAAGTGCAGCCGTAGTATTTGTAAAAACTGAATAGAACTCCTTACTGAATAGATGGTGGCTTACTGATTTAGGAAGATCCGAGATTTGAGCCCACAGCTGGCGGGGGAGAATACCATGATTACGAAGGTGGATCTCCAAGGGTGAAGCCCATGCATTGCAGTTCGATCGAGTTGACCCCTGCGAAAACTTGACTGCATAATTTCTTAGCCAGGGCACTGTCTGCACGGAGTTTGTATGTTCTCCCCGTGTCTGTGTGGGTTTCCTTCGGGCACTCTGATTTCCTCCCACATCCCAAAAACCATACAGATAAGTTGTTTGGCTTCCCCCTAAATTGTACAACAGGAGATACTGGCAGCGCATCCAAATCCAGACTGCACCTGAGTTGACCAGCTGCATAGATGTGCAGAGCCCACACACGGGCAGATTACACTACTTGCATTCAAAGGAGGCTGTTCGCTTTAAGGACAGCCTGTGCACAGATTGTTCAATATGAGACTCTTCCATGACGAAGAC
Organism: Hyperolius riggenbachi; assembly: GCF_040937935.1. NCBI lineage: Eukaryota > Metazoa > Chordata > Amphibia > Anura > Hyperoliidae > Hyperolius > Hyperolius riggenbachi. Next base: position 326,095,604 of record NC_090651.1, on the reverse strand, counting down.
GTGCCCTCATGGAAGAGACCTAACCAGTAACTAACAGTTAAAACACAGTATGAACCTGAGGCTGCTAGTAGTGTTGGGCGAACAGTGTTCGCCACTGTTCGGGTTCTGCAGAACATCACCCTGTTCGGGTGATGTTCGAGTTCGGCCGAACACCTGACGGTGCTCGGCCAAACCGTTCGGCCACATGGCCGAACTAAGAGCGCATGGCCGAACGTTCCCCGAACGTTCGGCTAGCGCTGTGATTGGCCGAACGGGTCACGTGGTTCGGACCCGAACGCGCTCTGATTGGCCGAACGGTCACGTGGTTCGGGTAAATAAATACCCGAACCACGTCATATCTCCGCCATTTGTCTGTGGGTTTAGCTTTGGGTAGGCAGGCAGGGTAGTTCGCGCTCCAGCCATGCTAGCCAGGGTCCCCCCCAGTCATTGTGTGTCGCAGCTGGGAACAGTAGTACACCGCTCGCTCAGCCACACTATATATAGCATTGTTTACTGCCACTGTGTACCTCGCTCAGCCACACTATATAGCATTCTGTGTACTGTTCTGTGTCTGCTGGGAACAGTAGTACACCGCTCGTTCAGCCACACTATATAGCATTCTGTGTACTGTTCTGTGTCTGCTGGGAACAGTAGTACACCGCTCGTTCAGCCACACTATATAGCATTCTGTGTACTGTTCTGTGTCTGCTGGGAACAGTAGTACACCGCTCGTTCAGCCACACTATATAGCATTCTGTGTACTGTTCTGTGTCTGCTGGGAATAGTGGTACACCGCTCGTTCAGCCACACTATATAGCATTCTGTGTACTGTTCTGTGTCTGCTGGGAACAGTAGTACACCGCTCGTTCAGCCACACTATATAGCATTCTGTGTACTGTTCTGTGTCTGCTGGGAACAGTAGTACACCGCTCGTTCAGCCACACTATATAGCATTCTGTGTACTGTTCTGTGTCTGCTGGGAATAGTGGTACACCGCTCACCCGCCACTGTATAGCATTGTGCTCTGTGTCGCTGCTGGGAATAGTGGTACTGTATAGCATTTCTGTACTGCCACTGTACTGCTGCCAGTCAGCGTGTACTGTAAGGATAAGTGAAATGAGGAAGAAATCCGGTGAAAGAGGGAGGGGCAAGGGAAGAGGTGTTTCCCCTGACGGTTCATGTACAGGCCACAGGGGAGCACCCAAGAAAACCCACTCAATACCGCCCATGTTGTCCAGGACAACAACCCTCACAAATCCAAAAGAACAGGACCAGATAATTACTTGGATGACCTCTCAAGCGTCCAGCAGTGGGTTAAGCAGCACCAGCACATCACGCACGAGGTCCGAGTCCTCAGCCAGTTACAAGGAGCCAGTGGGCACAAAGCTGACACAACCGGCAGCGACACCACGCACACAACTGCCAGATAACCAGTCCGATGAATTACCTCAGGACACAATGGGGTATTCGCAGGAGCTATTCCCAGCCCAACAAACTTCCACCTTTCAAAGGTCAATGGAGGAACAGCCAGAAATGTTGTGCCTGGATTCACAACCGTTAACTGTGGGAAATGCACCGCGCACTGAAATACAAGGCGAGTCCGAAGAGGACTCGGAAACCCAAATCCCAGAGCAATTTGGGCAGGAGGGGTTGCAATTGCAGGAGGTCGGCCGACAAGATCTGGAAGACGACGTTGGAGTGTGCTGCGCAGAGGTTGTTGTGGGGAGCTCTACTCCACGGCGGCGGCCCACAATGACATATGACGAGTTTGAGGAGATGGAAGAGGAGGGTATGGACAATGTGGACAGAGACCCAGATTTTGTTTGTGAACGAGAACATCGCCGTCGTAGCAGCAGCACAGATGAGTCTGTTGAAGAACCCACTGCTGCACGAGCTCGCCTTGTGCCACAAGGTAGGCGGCGCGCAATTTCAGGCACCACAAGCGTGGAAGTTCAAGTGAGAGGCAAAAGAGGAGCAAACAGAAATCGCCAGCAAGGAGGCAGGTGCTCCAAAGTCTGGGCTTTCTTTGAAGACTGCACTGAGGATGTTACCATGGCGATTTGCAAGGTGTGCAAGACCCGCCTGAGCAGGGGGAAAAGTATTAACAACCTCTCCACCACCAGCATGAGCCGTCACATGCTATCCAAACATCCCACTCTTTGGGAAAACGCGTCAGGACAGGGTACCAGAAACAACACTGCCTCCCTTGGGTTCACCAGACCCGCCTCAGCAGCAGCAGTAGCCCAGCCATTGCGTGGTTCACAACATTCACAAACATCAGACGACGCTGACACTGTCACTTTCCGGAGTAGTGCTCTTGAGGTCTCCCAGTGTTCTTCAAACACAACAACCAACAGCCCTTCCGTGTGCAGCGCTACGGTTCAGTTGTCTGTGTCGGAGATGTTTGAGCGCAAGAGGAAATTGCCAGCAAATGACCCCCGGGCCGTGGCAGTAACAGCCAGCATAGCCAAGCTTCTGGCCTGCGAAATGCTGCCATATCGATTGGTGGAGACAAACAGCTTCAAGGGCATGATGTCAGTGGCCATCCCACGTTACGTGGTTCCCAGCCGCTACCACTTTGCACGCTCTGCAGTGCCTGAGTTGCATGAGCACGTGGTCAGCAAAATAACCCGAAGCTTGAAGAATGCCGTTGCCTGCAAGGTTCACCTCACCACTGACACCTGGACGAGTGCGTTCGGCCAGGGTCGATACATCTCCCTTACCGCGCACTGGATGAACCTTGTGGAGCCTGGCAGCGATTCCTCACCTGCTACGGCACGGGTGTTGCCCACACCACAAACAGCTGCACCGCCGTCCCTCACACTGGATAACAGCAGCACCTACCTCTCTGACTCCTTCTCCTCCAACGCATCTCAAAGCTGTACCTCATCCGGAAACGCTAACCCAGCAGCAGTAGGATCGTGGAAGCAGTGCAGCACAGCTGTTGGCATGCGTCAGCAAGCGTTGCTGAAGCTAATCTGCCTTGGGGATAAGCAGCACACAGGGGAGGAAATTTGGAAGGGAATAAAGGAACAGACGGATTTGTGGCTGGCACCGCTGGACCTGAAACCGGGCATGGTTGTGTGTGATAATGGGAGTAATCTCATTCGCGCTTTAAGGTTGGCTAAGCTGACACACATCCCTTGCCTGGCGCACGTGATGAACCTAGTAGTTCAGCGGTTCCTGAGGACATACCCAGGCGTGGCCGATCTTCTGTTGAAGGTGCGTCGAGTGGCCAAACATTGTAGAACTTCCAGTACTGCTTCGGGGGCACTCGCCAAGATGCAGGAGCGCTTCAATCTCCCCCACCATCGCTTGCTGTGTGATGTCCCTACGCGCTGGAATTCTACGCTGCACATGCTAGCCCGCTTTTGCGAGCAGAAGAGTGCAGTGGTCCAGTACATGACGGCGCAGTACCGAGGCGCATCCGGCCAGCTGCCAAGCTTCTGTGGATCCGATTGGGCCAACATGTTGGACCTCTGCCAAGTCCTCCAAAATTTTGAGCAATCCACGTTGCTTGTGAGCAGTGACAACTCTTCAGTCAGCATTACCATACCACTGCTGTGTTTACTGAAGAGGTCGATGTTAAAAATCAAGGAAACAGCTGTCATGATGCAACTGGGGGAATCTGAAGGAGAAAACGATCAGCGTGATGGTACCAACATCAGGCCATCCGCCTCAGGGAACGCTGGCCCCAGCAGCTATGACGAAGAAGAGGAGGAGGAACAGCTGGAGTTGGAGCAGGAGTTTCATGCCACCACTGACGAGGGCCAGAGCGGTGCACGTTGGACTTCCACAATTCAACGCGAATGGTCAGCAGAAGCAGACCAGGAGGAAGGTGACGACTATGATGCATCACAACAACTATCACAATGCTCACAAGAGGATGATGAGGATTCTGGTGGGACTCTGGCACACATGGCTCAATTCATGCTAGACTGCATTGAACGTGACCCACGCATTGTGCGCATTCTGGACAACACCAATTACTGGGTTTATACCCTTCTGGATCCACGGTACAAACACAATGTTCCAAAACTGCTTGAAGAAAGAGTCAGACAGGTCAAAATGGAAGAATACCAGCAGGCCCTTGTGGAGACTTTAGAGAGGAGATTGACATCCTCCCCCTCCTCCAGCCAGTTGTACGCAGACAGACTGACTTCCGCAAACCCAGGACGACCAGGAGGGCAGCAAACAACGCAAGCCGCAGCTAGTACCCAAAAGGGAATGGTATCGGCAGTGTCCTTGGAGTGGGAAAATTTTCTGACACCCATGCAGCAGCAGCCCACTGAACAGCAAGCGTGCAGATCCACCTCCAACACCGATCGCCTGGAGAAGATGGTCAAGGACTACATGTCAGATGACGTAGCTGTGTCTAACAATCCATCTGCACCCTTCAACTATTGGGTATCGAAGCTAGACACCTGGCACGAACTGGCAATGTACGCAATAGAGGTGCTGGCTTGCCCGGCAGCGAGCGTTATGTCGGAACGCTGTTTCAGTGCTGCCGGAGGCATCGTCACAGATCGGCGTATCCGCCTCTCCACAGAAAATGCAGACCGTCTGACTCAAATTAAAATGAATCAATCCTGGATTGGAAACGACTACGCAACACTCCAGGACCCCAACCAAGTAACATGACCAATGAACATCTGGGATGGTTTAGCGTTTCCGGTTCCTGTTTATTGAACCTCTCATCTGTATTACACTTATGACTGCATGGCGGCAAAAAGCATTGCTATATCCGCACGCTTTTTGTCCTCATGCAAGGCCTGTGTTGTTGTGTCTCAAAAAGCTTGGCCTTCTCCTCCTGCGCCTGCTCCTGTTCCATCACGTCTGCTGCTGCTGGGTTAGCATTTCCAGTCCCTGTTTATTGAACCTCTCATCTGTATTACATTTATGACTGCATGGCGGCAAAAAGCATTGCTATATCCGCACGCTTTTTGTCCTCATGCAAGGCCTGGGTTGCGTCTCAAAAAGCGTGGCCTTCTCCTCCTGCGCCTCCTCCTGTTCCATCATGTGTGCTGCTGCTGGGTTAGCGTTTCCAGTCTCTGTTTATTGAACCTCTCATCTGTATTACATTTATGACTGCATGGCGGCAAAAAGCATTGCTATATCCGCACGCTTTTTGTCCTCATGCAAGGCCTGTGTTGTTGTGTCTCAAAAAGCTTGGCCTTCTCCTCCTGCGCCTGCTCCTGTTCCATCACGTCTGCTGCTGCTGGGTTAGCATTTCCAGTCCCTGTTTATTGAACCTCTCATCTGTATTACATTTATGACTGCATGGCGGCAAAAAGCATTGCTATATCCGCATGCTTTTTGTCCTCATGCAAGGCCTGGGTTGCGTCTCAAAAAGCGTGGCCTTCTCCTCCTGCGCCTCCTCCTGTTCCATCATGTGTGCTGCTGCTGGGTTAGCGTTTCCAGTCTCTGTTTATTGAACCTCTCATCTGTATTACATTTATGACTGCATGGCGGCAAAAAGCATTGCTATATCCGCACGCTTTTTGTCCTCATGCAAGGCCTGGGTTGTTGTGTCTCAAAGCGTGGCCTTCTCCTCCTGCGCCTCCTCCTGTTCCATCACGTGTGCTCTGTGCTGCTGCTGGGTTAGCGTTACCGCTCCCTGTTTATGGAACCTCTTCTCTTTATTACATTTATGACTGCATGGCGGCAAAAAGCATTGCTGCTATATCCGCACGCTTCTTGTCCTCATGCAAGGCCTGGGTTGTTGTGTCTCAAAAAGCGTGGCCTTCTCCTCCTGCGCCTCCTCCTGTTCCATCACGTGTGCTCTGTGCTGCTGCTGGGTTAGCGTTACCGGTCCCTGTTTATTGAACCTCTTATCTTTATTACATTTATGACTGCATGGCGGTAAAAAGCATGCTATCCGCACGCTTCTTGTCCTCATGCAAGGCCTGGGTTGTTGTGTCTCAAAAAGCGTGGCCTTCTCCTCCTGCGCCTCCTCCTGTTCCATCACGTGTGCTGCTGCTGCTGCTGGGTTAGCGTTACCGGTCCCTGTTTATTGAACCTCTTATCTTTATTACATTTATGACTGCCTGGCGGTAAAAACCATGTTACCTGTGCAAAGAAACATGACATTTTCAGCATTTAAAAGACAATTTTTCCTTTGAAACTTTACAATCAATTTTCTCAAAAACTATAAGCTCTTTTTGCTAAAAAAATTTTTCCTCTTGTACCCACTCCCAAGGTGCACATACCCTGTAAATTTGGGGTATGTAGCATGTAAGGAGGCTTTACAAAGCACAAAAGTTCGGGTCCCCATTGACTTCCATTATGTTCGGAGTTCGGGTCGAACACCCGAACATCGCGGCCATGTTCGGCCTGTTCGGCCCGAACCCGAACATCTAGATGTTCGCCCAACACTAGCTGCTAGCCGTAAATGGTCTACAAATTTTCTAAAGAACAGGGAAAAGATTGGCAGCGCTCAATTGGCAGCCTGATTGAGCGCTGCCAATCTTTTCCCTGTTCTCCCTAAATTGACCCTAGATTACGATGCATACACTACACAATACATACATATGTACAGCTCTGCAGAAGATGTATAATAATTGTACTAAATAATAATAATAAATACTAGGGGCTTTTTTCATCATGAGGGCAATTTTTTAAGGTTGCCCTCATGATCTGTAATTACAAGGGAATTTTTACAGAACTAGTGATCTATGCTCCCAATGGATCGAGTGACGAGTCCTGATCCCTACCGGGTGTCTGACCTTGTGTGTGTCTACGGGGCTTACCTACCGCCCCCAATAACCAAAGTTTATCACACGGGACAAAATACATTTACAGACTTCTGTTTGTAATCCCTCTCTGCACAGGACTCTTTCTCTTTTGTTTTTACTGATGTCATCCAACAGTTTGTGCTCCTTCCCTATTCTCTGGTAGTAAAACCCTCATCAGAAAGTCCCTCGTCTTCTCACTCTCTCCAACCGTTGCTGGGGAGACTTAAAGTGAGCCAGGCATAAGTAAGGGTGGTTGGAAGGGTATGATCACACCACCTGGGAACTCCGCACAATTCTGTAAAGACAAATGAAACCACACCAGACTTTATGCATGGCCAGTTACTCATACCAGATCCTGTGAAATTCCCAAGAGCATATCCTACTATGAGAAGTAAGCTTGTACAATGGTAAGGCAGCATTCGCCGCGTCCATCCATTTGTCCACAGTGGAGATATCTGGTTTATTCCACCTGAACAAAATTTCCCTCTTTACATAATGGCACAGGCGCTGCACCAGTATTTGTTTTACCTTTTATAAGCAGTCAGTATCCAGGATGCCGTCCAAGTCATCAGTCTCCAGGACCACTCATCCCTCCGGGAACTGAGAGGACATGGAGGACATTGCATGATGGAGCGGCAGCTGGGAAAAAAGGGCGCATGCCGCTAGTGGACAAAAAGGGCGCCGCCATTCACTCCCATAATAAATAGCGTTTAATGGGCGCCGGGTAGGAAAAAAGGGCGCCGGAGCTAAATAAAGTTTATAAACGGCGCCAGGAGCTAAATAAAGTTTACAAACGGCGCCCGGAGCTGTTTAATGATTTATAACTGAACTTGTGGTGATTTACGTTTATAAAATGCACCCGTGCCGAATAACGTTTATGAAAATACTAAACATATTTATCTTATTTAAATAATTAAAACATTATTTAAAGTTTTATCCCTTACTGTTTGTAAAACATTATTATTCACAAAATAAAGCGATCAGTACGTAACGTAAATTGCAAAATATTTTTTTAATCCACAATTAGTAAAACATAATTATCCACATAATAAAGGGGGGTCTTAGGTTTAGGCACCAACAGGGGGGTCTTAGGTTTAGGCACCAACAGGGGGGTCTTAGGTTTAGGCATTAACAGGGGGGTCTTAGGTTTAGGCATTAACAGGGGGGTCTTAGGTTTAGGCACCAACAGGGGGGTCTTAGGTTTAGGCACCAACAGGGGGGTCTTAGGTTTAGGCACCAACAGGGGGGTCTTAGGTTTAGGCACCAACAGGGGGGTCTTAGGTTTAGGCACCAAGAGGGGGGTCTAGGGGTTAGGGGTAGGTACAGGGAGGGTTACTTAGGCACCAACAGGGGGGTCTTAGGTTTAGGCACCAACAGGGGGGTCTTAGGTTTAGGCACCAACAGGGGGGTCTTAGGTTTAGGCACCAACAGGGGGGTCTTAGGTTTAGGCACCAACAGGGGGGTCTTAGGTTTAGGCACCAACAGGGGGGTCTTAGGTTTAGGCACCAACAGGGGGGTCTTAGGTTTAGGCACCAACAGGGGGGTCTAGGGGTTAGGGGTAGGTACAGGGAGGGTTACTTAGGCACCAACAGGGGGGGTCTTAGGTTTAGGCACCAACAGGGGGGTCTTAGGTTTAGGCACCAACAGGGGAGTCTAGGGGTTAGGGATAGGTACAGGTAGGGTTCTGTGTAAGAGTAGGCTTAGGTATAGTTTTAGTAAAATTTTAGTAATAATTACTAATGTATTACAACACTTATTACGAACGTAGTTATATTTATATCATCTTTATAAACAATATTTTCAGATTTTATTATAAGAACAAACCATAAATGACGGTTATTCACAATAATATACAATTATAACAATTAAACATATATTATTGGTTTTTTTATAAACGTAATTATAAGTTTAACTTTTGAAACAGGGAAGATTAACGTTTTCACAATTTCCGATTTCATAGACATTATTTAATGATTTATAATTTTGTTAAACATTATTTGTAAACGAAATATAGCACACTATATTTATAAACCCTATTAATGATTAATTATTATTTAGAGTTTACACCCCGCGCCCTTTTTGTCCAGGCGCCCTTTTTGTACGTACGCCTAAAGAACATAGAATTAGGTAGCTGTACACACTCTGAAGAATTAGAATCATTTTATCGACCATGTACGACTGGCAATTGGGTTTGGCACATGTGTGGCTCAGATCATCCACCAATAACTGCAGCCAGTGTTTGGTTTTGTTATTGCTATGGACCTGAACTCAGAACTTCCTCTCTGCTCTAAAAGATACACAACAGCATATTAACCTTTTAACAAAATACATTTCTTTGTTACAGCTGATACAAATCCTACAATAAATCTGCACTGTTTATACTTTATGATTCATGGAAGCAGACATATTGTTAACATCCTGTTCTTTTAAATGAGCTTATCTCCCATCTCTGCTATGGCAGTCATGTGACACGGGGAGAGATTAAATTACGTGTGATTAGATATAAATGAGGGGGAATTAAACAGGCAAAACTCTCTAAATGCATACAGGGTGCATTTCTCTGTTTTCCTTCTGTCCTGTGCAAGAGTTCAGATCCACTTTAAAGAGGAACTGTAACGACAAAACGTCCCCTGGGGGGTACTCACCTCGGGTGGGGGAAGCCTCCGGATCCTAATGAGGCTTCCCACGCCGTCCTCCATCCGTCAGGGGTCTCGCTGCAGCCCTCCGTGCAGCGGTGACGTAATATTTACCTTCCTGCCTCCTGCGCAGGCGCTCTGACGGCTGTCGGCTCCGAAGTAGGCGGAAATACCCGATCGCCGTCGGGTCTGCTCTACTGCGCAGGCACAAGTTTCCGGCGCCTGCGCAGTAGAGCGGACCCGACGGAGATCGGGTATTTTCGTCTATTTCCGTGCCGAAAGCCGCCACAGCGCCTTAGCTGTATAATGTCAGTTTAATGCAAATCTATGGTATTTAAAAAAAGGCAGATAATTACCTATGGAGAGGGAGGGTTCTGGATCCTATTAAGACCTCCCTGTCCCCTCTCAGTGTTCTTGTTCCCCCACTGCCTGGAAAGTTACGCCCCCTCCAAGGGCATACCTCCCAACTTTTTGAGATAAGATAGAGAGACACATAAGCCACCCCTCTGCTACACACATAACATAAAGATTTCATAAGAAAAAATATTTTGTTTTATAATTCAAACCACACAGGTCCTTTCTATCCTGCTTCATTTACCTTTATATTAACATATGAAAATATGACATTTATCAATTTAACCTCCTTGGCGGTAACCCCGTGTGTGACACGGGGTAAGCCGCCGGAGGGTGCCGCTCAGGCCCTGCTGGGCCGATTTTCATAATTTTTTTTTTGCTGGACGCAGCTAGCACTTTGCTAGCTGCGCCAGCACTCTGATCGCCGCCGGCCCCTGCCCGATCGCCGCTATCTGCTGCGGCGCGGCCCCCCCCCCAGACCCCAGCGCTGCCTGGCCAATCAGTGCCAGGCAGTGCCGAGGGGTGGCCCGGGACTCCCAATGACGTCCCAACGTCAGTGACGTCGGTGACGTCATCCCGCCCCGTCGCCATGGCGACGGGGGAAGCCCTCCAGGAAATCCCGTTCTATGAACGGGATTTCCTGATCGGAGATCGCCGAAGGCGATCGAAGCGGGCGGGGGGATGCCGCTCAGCAGCGGCTATCATGTAGCGAGCCCTCGGCTCGCTACATGATTAAAAAAAAATTTTTTTTTTAAAAACTGCTGCGCTCCCTCCTGGCGGTATTTTTCATACCGCCAAGGAGGTTAAAGAGGAGCTGTTAGGTATAAGGTCTCAGAGAAAATAAACACATATATCAGTAGCTAAAGATTGGCTGTACTTACATTACATATGCATTTCACTGTCCACGTTTGGATTTCACAGAATTTGTATATAGTATATGCAGAGATAGATGCTCCTGACAGCTCATGGCAGGCTCCATGTTTTTCTGTCAAATGTGTCGTCATGTCCTGCCTGCTTCCTGATCACAGATAAGCTCATACTTGAACAACACAGTGTGCAGTGAATATTAATGAGCCATGTGGCTAGGAACAATAGCTGACTCCTGCAGTGTACTCTGCCCGGAGATTTATCAGTGCTACGCGCTGGACTGATTACAAGCTGCTGTAACGTCTCATTAGCAGCCGAGGGGAGGGCCCCAGAATGCTTTGCAGTATAGTATGCGGCTTGCGTCCTCTTGGGTTTTAACAGCCTTACTGATAAGCACACATCAAAGGTAACTGAGATTTTTATCTTCACTAATGGCTTTAGGGCTTTCTTCTAAACTGTTTAACACAGGAGAATAGAGGTTTAAATTAGCTTCTGCAGCCTGACAGTTACTCTTTAAAAGATGGGAATAAAGTTTACAGTCAGTTAAACACATTTTTCAGTTAAAAAATACACGTATTTACATGAGTCCTGAAAAAGGGACAAATGAGGAAGAAAGGGGGACAGAGGGACTGGGTTCCCAAAGAGAGTCTGTCTCTCCCTCCAACAGAGGGACAGTTGGGAGCTACGTCCAAGGGCCCTTGGAAGGCTTCTCCAGCACTTGTGGCTCTGAGTGCTCCTGAAGACATGCAGCTCCGTACTGTGCATGTGCACGTGTGCTCTCGGGTATGTGCAGTATGGCGCTGCAGTCTTCAGGAGCGTATGGAAACATGAGTGCTCCCGAAACCTTCTGAAGGTCCCCAAAGGCGTATTCCACCACTTGGTTGGATCTGTAGAAAGGGGGTGGAACTGCAGCACTGGAATGAGAGAACCGAGTGAGGAAAGGAAAGGCTCTGTAGGATCCAGAGCTGTCCCTCTCCATAGGTGAGTATCTGATCTTTTTTTTTTTTTTTTTTTTTAAATAAAATTCACTTTAGTATCACTTTTAAATGTCTCAGCACAGAATGTTTTTAACACTGAACTCAACAGGCAACAGAGGTATTTGCAGGGATATGTGGAGTGTTATGGACTGAGAGGATGTTTTTTTTAGGTGTTCTAAGGAATGGGGTAGAGCAGGGGTCCCCAAACATTCTCAAGTCAAGGGCCGGGTCAACATACTTCAGACTCCTGGGGGGCTGGAACCAGGGTCGGACTGGGACACTAAGGGCCCACCAGGAAAGCTTTAGCTGGGGCCCGCTGCCCCCCCCCCATTTTGGGCTAACATATGTGTGTACTCTAGAAATTTTGCACTCTATATATATATATATATATATATATATATATATATATATATATACATCATTTTGTATTAGATTATGGTAGATAATAGATTGTGAGCACTTCTGAGGACAGTCCCCAATAGGGAGATGTCCACATGCGGCATGCACCACGCACTGGAACATGGGCGTGGTCATGATGGGTCATGGGCAGACTTAAAAATACACAATATAACAAAAAAATACACAGAGGGTGGGTACGACCAGATACATTTTAGATAAAATAATCAAGTAGTTACATGCCTCATCAAGTAGTCAAATGCCGTAAAATAAAAATATTAAGTAACAATAACAATAACAATAATATTTATATAGCGCTTTTCTCCCTGGGGACTCAAAGTGCTGTGACCCTGCATTATGCAGTCTCAAAGGCTAGGGAAAAGAGGTGAGTTTTTAGCCTTTTTTTAAAGCTGTCCAGAGAGGGAGCCTCTCGTACTGATTGTGGAAGTGAGTCCCATAGAGTAGGGGCTGCGTAGGAAAAGGCCCGAGCACCAAATGTTAAGTGTATCCTGGGAATAACCAGCTTCATCTTGTTGGCAGAGCGGAGGGTGCGTGGAGGGGCATAAAGTTCCAATAGATCCGCTATGTATTTGGGTCCCATGTGGTGTAGAGCCTTGAATGTCAGCAGGCAGATCTTAAAATTGATTCTCCATTTTACTGGCAACCAGTGAATAGTTTGCAGTACTGGGGTGATGTGTGAGCTGCGGGGGGCATTGGCTAGGAGTCTGGCTGCAGCATTCTGTACTAGCTGTAAGGGGCGCAGAACCTTTTCTGTAGATCCGATGAACAGGGCGTTGCAGTAGTCTAGGCGGGAGGATACAAATGCATGAACCAGGGCAGGTAGGTCTTCAGCTGGGATAAGGTGTTTGATTTTCACTATATTTCTTAGATGGAAGAAGGAAGACTTGACGACAGCTGATATCTGCTGTTTGAGTTTTAGATTTCCATCCAGGATCACCCCAAGGTTTCGCACAGAGTCTTTATACTGTACAGTATCTCCCCCAATTGCTAGTTTGAGGTGGTGAGCGTTTTGAACTTTATCCATCATGTGTGGACCACCTACCACCAACACCTCTGTTTTGTCAGAGTTCAGCCTCAGCCAGCTGGTGTTCATCCAATTTTGTAAATCCACTAGACACGCATTTATGGATGCTGATGGGTCTTGGGTGCCAGGCTTGAAGGACAGATACAGTTGTGTGTCATCTGCATAACAATGGTATCCTAGGCCATAGTTCTGGATTATTTTGCCCAGTGGGAGCATGTAGACTGCAAAGAGTAATGGTGATAGTACTGAACCCTGTGGAACTCCATAGGGAAGTGGCACTGGATTAGAGTAGTGTGTGCCCAGACATACTTGCTGTGTCCTGCCAGATAGGAAGGTCTGAAACCAGCTAAGAACAGTACCCCTTAGGCCACAGTAATTCTTCAGTCGCTGGATTAGTATTTAATGATCCACAGTATCAAATGCTGCAGACAAGTCAAGAAGAATCAAAATTGAGCAATCACCCTTGTCCCTTGCAGTAAGTAGATCATTCATTACTCGGACTAATGCTGTTTCAGTGCTGTGCCTTTTCCTGAATCCTGACTGAAAAGTATCAAAGATGTTGTTATCTGTAAGCCTGGCTTCCAGCTGGTTGGCGACTACTTTCTCGATAACTTTTGATAGGAATGGTAAGTTCGCAACAGGTCTGTAGTTGGTTACAGAATCAGGATCTAGTGATGGTTTCTTCAAGAGGGGTTTTATGATTGCTTTCTTTAGTTCTTCTGGGAAGAGTCCACTTTGCAAGGAGCACTGAGTGATTTTGTGAAGTGCTGGCCTGATCAGCTCTGGGCACTGCATTAAGGATCCAGTTGGGCCAGGATCCAGGTCGCAGGTAGTGGGGCGGAGACTTTGAATGAGAATTCCAAAGTCTTCTTCACTCAGAGTGTCAAAGACTTGCCATGGTGGTACGGTAGTAGGCAGATGCAAAGTCCAGTGGTCAATTGATGTTGTTGTAATGCTGGCACGGATGGTAGACACCTTGTTTGTGAAGAAGGCAGAGAATTCTTCACACCTTTCCCTGGACAATGTGGTTGGGGCTTTTAGGCAGGAAGGATTGCAGAGTGATTCCACTGTGTGGAAGAGTTGACCAGCTCTGTTGTTGGCTGTAGATGTTTTGTGCGAGATAAAGTCTGATTTTTTCTTGGTTATTGCTTGTTGGTATTGTCTGAGGTGTTGAATTAGGCTAGATTTGTGCTCCTCAGACCCTGATTTACGCCACTGTCTTTCAAGTCTGTGCCCTTTCTTTTTTAGATCCATGATGGTTTTGTCAAACCAATTAGCTTTCTGCTTTTTGGTTGCTGATTTGGTGCGCCATGGGGCAATACTGTCAAGTGTTTCATATATCGTGTTGTTGTACTGGGTTACTAGAGTGTTTGGATCCATTTGACTGTGGAGCAGATTTGTAAAATCCAGGTTGGCAGTTATCCTCTCCGGTGTTAATTTATTCAGGGGACGGATTTTGATTGTTTCTTTAGGGAGCTGCTTGATAGGGTGATGTTCAATAGTAAACTGTATTATGTGATGGTCTGACCCAACCACTGGGGTTACCGTTATGTTAGTAATGTCCATTCCAAGGTGGAACAGTAAGTCTAGCGTATGCCCTCCTTTGTGGGTAGCAGATTTTACAACTTGTGTGAAGCCTAGTCCACCCATGAGATTTATTAGTTTATTTGCATTTTGTGATTGAGTGTCATCAGCCCAGACGTTGAAGTCACCAAGGATGATCCATCTCGGATAAGACAGAGTTAGCATTCCCAGAAGTTCTGAGAATTCCTGTAGGAATGGGTCAGCATCTCCAGGGGGACGATAAACCACAAAAATTTTGAAGCCTTTACCAGCTGAGATCTGGGCACCTATACATTCAAAAGACTTTGTTGAGCCAACATTCAGGGCTCTGAGCTGCAGAGTTGTTTTGCCACAAATTGCTACACCCCCTCCTCTGCGGTCTCGTCTTCCCTCACTCAGGACTGAGTAATTGTATGAGATGGTTGCTTCCAATGTGGGGCCCGCATTGGCATCAATCCAGGTTTCAGTGATGCATGAAAAATCGCATGTCTGAATAAGTAGTCCAGTGCTGTCCAACTTCGTGGGCATGGAGGGCCATTTTTTTTTTCCAGACCACATGGTTGAAGGCCAACCCCCAAAGGAAAAAAAAAATCTAGCAGCAGTTTCCCCACAAAATGCAACCAGATTGTCTGCAGATTTCCCCTCAAAATGCAACCAGATTGTCAGCAGATTTCCCCTCAAAATACAACCAGATTGTCGGCAGATTTCCCCACAAAATGCAACCAGATTGTCGGCATATTTCTCCTCAAAATGTAACCAGATTGTCAGCAGATTTCCCCACAAAATGCAACCAGATTGTCTGCAGATTTCCCCTCAAAATGCAACCAGATTGTCGGCAGATTTCCCCTCAAAATGCAACCAGATTGTCGGCAGATTTCCCCTCAAAATGCAACCAGATTGTCGGCAGATTTACCCACAAAATGCAACCAGATTGTCGGCAGATTTCCCCCCAAAATGCAACCAGATTGTCAGCAGATTTCCCCTCAAAATGTAACCAGATTGTCAGCAGATTTCCCCACAAAATGCAACCAGATTGTCGGCAGATTTCCCCACAAAATGCAACCAGATTGTCGGCAGATTTCCCTTCAAAATGTAACCAGATTGTCAGCAGATTTCCCCACAAAATGCAACCAGATTGTCGGCAGATTTCCCCTCAAAATGCAACCAGATTGTCGGCAGATTTCCCCTCAAAATGCAACCAGATTGTCGGCATATTTCCCCACAAAATGGCAGATTGAAGAGCAACAAGGGGGGGGGGATGCAGTCTCCCCCCCTCCATCACTCATCTGGGGGCCCCCCCTTCGCCGCTCCCCCCTCCAGGCTAGAATGTGCAGCGTGCGGCAGCGAGCGGGCAAAAACTGTCTACTTACTATTTCCTGCATCCCGCTCTGCCTGCCGCTGCTCTGGTCTGGTCTTCTCTACTGTTAAATCGCGCTCTCACAGGAAGCACAGTCAATGAGAGCGTGATTTGACAGTACAGCAGAGAAGATCAGACCAGAGTAGTGGCACGCAGAGCGGGAACCAGGAAGTAGTAAGTTTATCGATTCCCCGCTTGCTGCCGCTCTAGTCTCCACCTCCGCACATTGTAGCTTGGAAGGGGAAGCGCGTAAGGGGGGGCCCCCAGGTGAGGGAGGGGGGGAGACTGCGCCCCCTCCCCGCTGCTCTGTGCCCGCCGCTGCTCCTCCTTCCTGCGCTGTGCCCCCACCTGCAGTGCTCGGGGCCCCCAGGGGCCACAAAAAGGGAAGCCTACCTAGCGAAATCCCGAGCTCCCGCCGGCCCTGTCCGAGCCTGGCTGGAACATTTATAACATTATGTTGAAAAACATTACATTGAATATTGATATTAATTAATATTAATAGGTATTGATTTCCCCCAATCATGTACGGAGGAGAACTCCCAGCAGCAGCCACTCAGTCATGCGGGGCCTGAAGAATGTCTTTGTGCACCAGACAGTGAAGCATACCCAGGTGACAACCTGCCCTCCAGTTGGACAGCAGTGTCATCTGATGCAGAATTGGATTGGAAGCCAGCGAATGACTGCTTGCTGGCTTCTACAGTATGTGGATAGGTGGGGCCAGCACTGCGGGACGACGATATTTAAAGGTGCAGTGGGCCACATCGATAAGTTATACATTTTGGGCCTGATTCACAAAGCGGTGCAAACACTTTGCACGCCTGTGAAAAGCCCTTTATCACGCCTAAACTTAGTTTAGGCGTGATCTGAAGGAATTCGCGCGAACTCCCGCGCGCACCGTGCTTCGCGCAAAGTGCTCATTAAGCCCTATGGGAGTTTTGCGCGCGGGAGCTTTGCGCGAGTTAGATCACAAAGCGGTGATAACTTTGCTAGTGCAAAGGTTATCACGCCTAAAGTCTTTTAGGCGTGATAACTGAGTTATCACCGCTTTGTGAATCAGGCCCTTTGTGTTTGGGGGCCAATAAAAAAGCCTGAGGGGGCTGAATTCGGCCCACGGGCCGTAGTTTGAGGACCACTGGGGTAGAGTTAGACCCCAGGGGCATTGGGAATAGCACCAAGGAAGGGGGGGGGGGGGCGGGGAAGTGGGTTGTACTGGGATTTGAGGAAGGAAGCTAGGTTTTGAAGAAATACTACTTACACTTACTGGGGCATATATGCATTGATTCATGAAGCACTGCTGACAGTCGCTGCCTCGATGATCTGTCACTCCATTCCACAGCATTCCTCCGCCCCCATATGCTGTAATCATTTCTAGAGAACTTCTTACTTAGCGGAATCCTCTCCTGATTCATTATTTCACAAGAGCTAGCGTGTTTATCTTGCTAATACAGCAGCTATGTGCAAACTACATCCACACTGATGTCAGACATCCTGGACATGCCTGTGATTAAGTAACGCAACAGGGACTCCCTTTACAGCGCACCTGAACTCTTGCACAGGACAGAAGGAAAACAGAAAAATCCACTCTGTATATATTTAGAGAGTAGTCTGTCTACTTCCCCCTCATCTGTGACCAATCACAAGTGTAATTAGATCTCTCAGCGGGGTCAGCTCAGGAATCTTGGCAGAGCAGCTCATTTGTGAACACAGAATGTTAACACTATGTCTGCTTCCATGAAAGCAGGAAGTAGACACACTGCAGATTTATTGCATGAAATTATTTATTGCAAGATAGGTTTTTTTTTTCTTTGAAGGTTATTATGCTGTTGCTTATCTTTCAGAGCAGAGAGGAAGTTTTGAGTTCAGGTCCACTTTAAAGAGAACCAGTCCTCCCTTGAAGCTTTGGCCAGACATGCTTTGACAATACACTGTGTGTCAACATCTGCAACTCCAAAACCAAGTATGATGGATGAACGTGTTTTCGATAAGATCGTTCAGATTAAAAGAAAAGAAAGTATTTAATCGATCCACAGCAGTAAAAAATCCAACTTGCAACTGTATCTAGACTAGTTATGAATGTAACTATAAAAAAATTGCCACACCGATCGACCAGATCTTTAAATAAACAATCAATAATACAATTGCTCAGGATAGATTGGCCCCACTAGTTGTCTGTTTTTATACAATAGAATCGGAATGATCTGATCAAAAAAAAAAATGTTCACTAAAAATTGTGCAGCTAATGGGCACCTCAACAATGCCGACTCCAACCTGTCCATAGACTACAGGCACAGTCACACTATGCACATTGAGGGGTTGAAACCTTACTGGAGTGGGGGGGGGGTTACACTGGCTACCATACAGGGGGCACTCTGGCTAACATATTGGGGCTCTCTGATTACCTTACGGGGGCACTCTGGCTTCTTTATAGGGGCACTCTGGCTATCATATGGGGGGTGCTCTAGCTATGTTATGGGAGCACTCTGGCTACTTTATATGGACACTCTGGCTACCTTACAGGGGCACTCTGGCTATCTTACAGGGGCACTCTGGCTATCTTACAGGGGCACTCTGACTACATTATGGGGGTGCTCTGGGTACCTTATGGGGGCACTCTGGCTACCCTATGGGGGGCACTCTGGCTACCATATGGGGGCACTCTGGCTACCCTATGGGGGGCACTCTGGCTTCCATATGGTCGCACTCTGGCTACCATATGGGGGGCACTCTGGCTTCTTTATAGGGGCACTCTGGCTATCATATGGGGGGTGCTCTAGCTATGTTATGGGAGCACTCTGGCTACTTTATATGGACACTCTGGCTACCTTACAGGGGCACTCTGGCTATCTTACAGGGGCACTCTGGCTATCTTACAGGGGCACTCTGACTACATTATGGGGATGCTCTGGGTACCTTATGGGGGCACTCTGGCTACCCTACGGGGGGCACTCTGGCTACCATATGGGGACACTCTGGCTACCCTATGGGGGGCACTCTGGCTACCATATGGTGGCACACTGGCTACTTTATGGGGGCACTCTGGCTACCATATGGTGGCACACTGGCTACTTTATGGGGGCACTCTGGCTACCTTATAGAGGCACTGTGGCTTCCTTACCAGAGGCACCCTGGCTAACATATGGGGGGGGGGGGCACTCTGGCAACCTTACAGGGGGCACTCTGGCTAACATATGGGGGCACTCTGGCTAACATATGGGGGGCACTCTGACTACCTTACCGTGGGGGAACTCTGGCTACCCTTATGGGGGCACTCTGGCTTCCTTACGGGGGGGAAGCAGGCATCTATGGGGGGGAGGAGCACAATTTATATACCCTCGCCCTGTGAGCCCTATAGCCTAGAAACTGATCTGCCCCTTGACACCCACTAGGCCCCAGGCCGCTGCCTACGTTGCCTTGTGGATGATCCTGTTCTGACTGTTGGCAGTTAGTGTGAGAAGGCTAACCAACTTGTAATGATATTGTATAGGTTATTTTTCCCACATTTCCTCTCTTTTTTTGCTACATGCTAAAGAAAAGTACCATGAAATCAATAATCTCCATAGAAACAGTGAAGCACAATCACCACACAGCGCAGTTAAACTGGAAGAAGCATGGTGTGGATATGCAGTATGCTTTACATAGATATACAGTGGGTTGCAAAAGTATTCAGCCCCTTGAAGTTTTCCACATTTTGTCATATTACTGCCACAAACATGCATCAATTTTATTGGAATTCCACATGAAAGTCCAACACAAAGTGGTGTACACATGAGAAGTGGAACAAAAATCATACATGATTCCAAACATTTTTTACAAATCAATAACTGCAAAGTGGCGTGTGCATAATTATTCGGCCCCCTTTGATCTGAGTGCAGTCAGTTGCCTATAGACATTGCCTGATGAGTGCTAATGACTAAATAGAGTGCACCTGTGTGTAATCTAATTTCAGTACAAATACAGCTGCTCTGTGAGGGCCTCAGAGGTTGTCTAAGAGAATATTGGGAGCAACAACACTGTGAAGTCCAAAGAACACACAAGACAGGTCCAAGACAGTTCAGGGATCAAGTTATTGAGAAATTTAAAGCAAGCTTAGGCTACAAAAAGATTTCCAAAGCCTTGAACATCCCAAGGAGTACTGTTCAAGCGACCATTCAGAAATGGAAGGAGTATGGCACAACTGTAAACCTACCAAGACAAGGCTATCCACCTAAACTCACAGGCCGAACAAGGAGAGCGCTGATCAGAAATGCAGTCAAGAGGCCCATGGTGACTCTGGACAAGCTGCAGAGATCTACAGTTCAGGTAGGAGACTCTGTCCATAGGACAACTATTAGTCATGCACTGTACAAAGTTGGCCTCTATGGAAGAGTGGCAAGAAGAAAGGCATTGTTAACAGAAAGCATAAGAAGTCCCGTTTGCAGTTTGCCACAAGCCATGTGGGGGACACAGAAACCATGTGGAAGAAGGTGCTCTGGTCAGATGAGACCAAAATGGAACTTTTTGGCCAAAATGCAAAACGCTATGTGTGGCAGAAAACTAACACTGCACATCACTCTGAACCAGAGCAGGGACAAGGTCCTCCAGCACCCAAGGCTGAGACACCAAAGTGCGCCCCTCCATTCCTCCCACCCAATCACACACTGATTGCTATTAGACTAAGAGGGCCACAGGGCCCACAACCTCCCCAACACCTTAATATCTAGTTATCTGGCTTGCAGTCACTGCTATTTATCCCCTTTTCTTATTTCTTTCTGCTTCAAACACAATTAGGAATGAAAACTGAATGAATTGTGCGCCCCCTCCTACACTGCGCCCTGAGGCTGGAGCCTCTCCAGCCTATGCCTCGGCCCGGCCCTGCTCTGAACACACAATCCCCACTGTCAAATATGGTGGTGGCAGCATCATGCTCGGGGGGTGCATCTCTTCAGCAGGGACAGGGAAGCTGGTCAGAGTTGATGGGAATATGGATGGAGCCAAATACAGGGCAAACTTGGAAGAAAACCTCTTAGAGACTGCAAAAGACTTGAGACTGGGGCGGAGGTTCACCTTCCAGCAGGACAACGACCCTAAACATAAAGCCAGGGCAACAATGGAATGGTTTAAAAAAATATATCTATGTGTTAGAATGGCCCAGTCAAAGTCCAGATCTAAATCCAATTGAGAATATGTGGCAAGATCTGAAAACTGCTGTTCACAAACGCTGTCCATCTAATCTGACTGAGCTGGAGCTGTTTTGAAAAGAAGAATGGGCAAGGATTTCAGTCTCTAGATTTGCAAAGCTGGTAGAGACATACCCTAAAAGACTGGCAGCTGTAATTGCAGCAAAAGGTAGTTCTACAAAGTATTGACTCAGGGCCGAATAATTACGCACACCCAACTTTGCAGTTATTTATTTGTAAAAAATGTTTGGAATGATGTATGATTTTCGATCCACTTCTCACATGTACACCACTTTGTGTTGGTCTTTCACGTGGAATTCCAATAAAATTCATGCATGTTTGTGGCAGTAATGTGACAAAATGTGGAAAACTTCAAGGGGGCCGAATACTTTTGCAACCCACTGTAACTGCTAACTCAGTACCTGGAGAGGAGGTTTGTCACACATTAACCTATGTTGATAAGACTATTTACATTAAGCTGATCCCATTTGCTAGTATATTTATTAAAGATATAGGAAGGTAAACACTGACATGTCAACGGTTGTTTGAGCTCAGCAAATCAAAGAGCTACACACAACACCAGGGCAGACAATAAAGGCAGCCATACATCTAGGAATGATGGGCAGATTCGCCCAAGAGACAAATCTCTCTCTGAGGGCTTGTTCACACCTAGCATAGGCAAACGCAGGGGGGGATTATGGCTGCCCAGAATCCCCCCTCAGACCAGGGCCGGTGCAGTGCTGGGGACAGGCACAAGTTGAGACACCAGACTATCTGCAGGTATCCTGCAGCTCACAGCCCCACCCCCTTTCTTTCCCTGCTACAGTTGACTTTTGTATGGAGCAGCAGCGTATGGACAGAGCATGAAGCAGCAGCGTGTGTACAGAGCATGAAGCAGCAGCGTGTGTACAGAGCATGGAGCAGCAGCGTGTGTACAGAGCATGGAGCAGCAGTGTGTGTACAGAGCATGGAGCAGCAGTGTGTGTACAGAGCATGAAGGAGCACCGTGTGTACAGAGCATGGAGCAGCAGTGTGTGTACAGAGCATGGAGCAGCAGTGTGTGTACAGAGCATGGAGCAGCAGTGTGTGTACAGAGCATGAAGGAGCACCGTGTGTACAGAGCATGGAGCAGCAGTGTGTGTACAGAGCATGGAGCAGCAGTGTGTGTACAGAGCACGGAGCAGCAGTGTGTGTACAGAGCACGGAGCAGCAGCGTGTGTACAGAGCATGGAGCAGTAGTGTGTGTACAGAGCATGGAGCAGCAGTGTGTGTAGAGAGCAGGGGGCAGCAGCGTGTGTACAGAGCATGGAGCAGCAGCATGTGTACAGAGCATGGAGCAGCAGTGTGTGTACAGAGCATGGAGCAGCAGTGTGTGTACAAAGCATGGAGCAGCAGTGTGTGTACAGAGCATGGAGCAGCAGTGTGTGTACAGAGCATGCAGCAGCAGTGTGTGTACAGAGCATGAAGCAGCAGCGTGTGTACAGAGCATGGAGCAGCAGCGTGTGTACAGAGCATGGGGAACTTAACAGAGTCAGGTATGAGCCCTGTGCCCCTGCTGTGTGAATGCTTCACTTACCCCTTCATTACCAATGTCTATCTGTGTCCAAACTGCTCCTGATCGATCCCGTTATCGGTCAGTCAGTCGGAAGGGAAATTGCATTATGTGTACCCAGCATGATCTCCTACCATATAATTATATTGTACTGTGTGTGGCTGAGGGAGACCTCTCAGGAATCCCCCCTTGAAATTCCTGGGTTTGCCCCTGCCTAGGGCATATTTGCCCTTTTTTCAAGCGCGGGCGATTTAAAAAAATCACCCTAAAAAGCTTGTGCAATGATTCCCTATGAGAATGTTCACATCTGAGCGGTTCATTTCCGATCCGCTCAGCAAAGTGCCGCCTGTACCATTTTATGAGCGTTTTTGCTCAGTGGAAGGTATAGGGAAATCGCAAAGTGCTTGAAAAAAGTGCTTTATATAGCGATGTCCCCAGCGCTTTTAAGAATAAATACATTGTATTTATTCTTTTCCGGGTCAAAGAGTTCACTTCCTGACTGGCGCCAGGAACAGAGGCGTGGCAATAGGGGGTGCAGAAGTTGCGACCGCATCAGGGCCCTCCCTCAACTGCAGTATTAGCTCTCTATTGGTCCTGTGCTGGTAATAATTACTTCTATAGATGCTTTGAATAGTAGTGATCGCTAACACACTGTTCCCCATCCCCTTCTTGCACCTCCGACACTGATTGTTCTTGGCAGGTTTTGGTGCGCCGTATCAATTGTTATGTATAGAGTGCTTGGGGGGCCCCAATGTAAAACTTGCATCTGGGCCCACAGCTCCTTAGCTACGCCACTGGTCAGGAAGTGAAAAAACAAATTGCTCTGCAAAAGCTCTTTGAAAAGCGCTTTATACAAAATCACAGCGCGCAGCGAAGCGCCGGAAGGAGAAAAAAAAAAGTGCCATCAGCGATTTTGATTTTAGATGTGCACAATGCCTAATTGAATCTGATTGGAGAGAGATCTGTCAGCTGCCCATACACTGCAGGCCAATTCCTGATCAATTTCATGCTAAAATTGATCCGGAATCGGCCATATGACGCTGCATCCGCCTCCCTGTCACTGTCCCATCTAATGTCCCGCCCCCCCCTTCCCTGGTGCCCAGTGCAGTATACATTACCTGTCCATGTCAGCTGCTGGCTCCGTCCACTAAAGCATCCCACGTGGTTCCCGGAGTAATGTTAGCGCGCACACACATGCCAACATGTACACCGGCAACCACATGGGGCACCTGTATAAACGGAGCATGGAGCCAGTGGCGGACACAGACAGGTCATGTATACTGCAGTGGGCGCTAGAGAGGGGGGCACATTGGCCATTATGGGGGTTTCATCGCAATCATCGCTCGCTGTTACTGCTGCGCACCCGATCGACCACGACAGCCCGACATCTTGCAGCATGTCCGATCAATCTGCTCAGCCCGAAATTGGTTGCATCGTCAATGGGGCATGCACTTGGCGGCACCAATTTGTTATCCGATTGGATAATAATTATGGAATCGCCCCACCAGTCGATAAATGTATGGGCAACTTAAGCCCCAGAACACACTCGTCCGTCACAATCTATAGTGTGATCATTTCAGGTGAACGGTGCAGGTGTCCAGCTGTTGTGTAGCCTGTTCTGTCCTATGGAGAGGGAATGGGGGAGGAGAACCTGGATTAAAGGGGAACTGAAGTAATCAATACCAGTTGCCTGGCAGCCGTGCTGATCCTCTGTCTTTAATACTATTAGCCATAGCCCCTGAACAAGCATGCAGCAGATCAGGTGTTTCAGACTTTAAAGTCAGATCTGACAAGACCAGCTGCATGCTTGTTTCTGGTGTTATTCAGATACTACTGTAGAGAAATAGACCAGCAGGGCTGCCAGGCAACTGGTATTGATTAAAAGGAAATAAATATGGCAGCCTCCGTATACCTCTTACTTCAGTTCCCCTTTAAAGAGAGTCTGAAGCGAGAAAAAAAATCTCGCTTCAGACCTCATAGATAGCAGGGGCATGCGTGCCCCTGCTAAAACGCCGCTATCCCGCGGCTTAACGGGGGTCCCTTCACCCCCAAATCCCCTCGGTGCAGCGGGGGAGCGCTTCCTGGTTGGGGCAGGGCTAACCGCCGCAGCCCTGCCCCACGCGCGTCTGTCAGCACGTATCTCCGCCTCTCTCCCGCGCCTCTCAGTCTTCCTTCACTGAGAGGGGCGGGGGAGAGGCGGCGATGCGCCGCTGATAGACGCGACTGGAGGCAGGGCTGCAGCCGTTAGCCCTGCCTCCACGAACGACAAACTCTGCGACCAACTATTGCGGGGGTGGGTTTGGGGGTGAAGGGACCCCCGTTTAGCGGCGCGATCAGTGGCGTAGCTAAAGAGCTGTGGGCCCCGATGCAAGTTTTACATTGGGGCCCCCCAAGCACTCTATACATAACAATTGATACGGCGCACCAAAATCTGCCAATGGCAACTACAGTGTCAGAGATGCAAGAAGGAGATGGGCAGCACTTTGTTAATGATTACCACTATTCAAAGTATCTATAGAAGTGATTATTATGAACACAGGAGCAATAGAGAGCTAATACTGAAGTTGAGTGAGGGCCCCTCTGGCCCAAGGGCCCCAATGCGGTCGCAATCTCTGCACCCCCTATTGCTACGCCCCTGAGAACAAGGCAAGCGCAGGTACAGGACGGCTTGTGCCTGCCCAGTAAGTAACAGGGAACCACAGGTGAATGTAACTCTACTTGTACTCT
Source organism: Hyperolius riggenbachi (assembly GCF_040937935.1). Lineage (NCBI taxonomy): Eukaryota > Metazoa > Chordata > Amphibia > Anura > Hyperoliidae > Hyperolius > Hyperolius riggenbachi. The sequence goes on along the minus strand of NC_090651.1, from coordinate 326,070,261 downwards.
TGGCATAGTTGACAGAACACTTGCAGCTTTCTTTCTTCACAGCAGGGAAGGGGTCATCAATAGTCCTCTGCAGTATTCTAATTATCTCGTCAAGGTAAGGAGCCAGTTTCTTGCCACAGAGCTCTACCAGCAGGGTGAGCAGCTCAGTCAGGGCCAGCCTGAGCTCCTCAGATGGCTCTGTGATATCCTGGTTGGCTAAGCGCTGGCAGATGGCTGGCATGAGGTAAGGCAAGGCCTCCTCGGGCCTGGGGACATTAGTCACACAATAGTTGATGATTTGGATGGTGAGCTCCCTGCACTTCTCCATGGGGTCTGACAGGCACCTGAGCAGAGGCTTCAGCAGCTCCCCGAACACTTCCTGCAGCCTCTGGTCTTCAGCCTCCTTCTGGATAGTGGCCAGCGCTCTCTTTCTGGTGTTCTTGTTGTTGTCGTTCAGGCAGTTCAGGTGCCGAGCCACGGCCTGAGACACTTCACTAGCTGCACGCTGATCGCTCTCCGCCGCCATGTTTCCTGCCCCTAGTAACCACACCGCTTCCTCCACACAGCGCAGCAACGGTATCTCAAGAACTCTATTAACAACGAACACAAGCAGGAAAACAGAGGATGTTGGATGGAGAACACCGGTTGCTAGGAAACGCAAGCAAGCTATTCAGAAACAATAATATAAAGTACCTACCAAGGAATCCTACATGTGCTTAGAAAAATGTTTATTATTGCAGAACCCCCCCCCCCCCCCCCCCAGTAGGTAATCCCCTTAACTAAAATGTTAAAACATAAAAGAACCAGAGGGAGCGCTCCTTCACACATTACCACCAATCCCCATTGGGTAAATGCAGACCACAGTCGCCCAGCCGAAGCCTATGCTAGCTGCGTCTGCCACCCGAATGGTTGGACTGTGTGTGGTCCCACCACCGACGCACACCAATGAGGCCTCTAAATAGTTGCTGCAGCCGATTGTGTGGATTGATACCAGCTCCTGCAAAAGTCCTTATTCACAAGCCCCGTGCTGTGCTATAGGTTGATAAATGTTCGCTTTCCCTGTGCCTCCAATATCCACAAGAAGTTCCCGCATGTCCCGTGACCGCCTGCCGCAGTATGCTATCAAGCGGTGACCAAACACAATACAAAGGGCTGTTGTCTTCACTCACGGCTCCCTGGCAGTGTTGCCTCCTGAGGGGAATCCGGGCAGCAGGAGTCAGGACATCTCATCTCGCCAGACTCGCCTGGCTCCGCCGCTGACTGTCTGCTGCTGACGATGGGGAGGAGGGAGGCGGAGCCGAGGGAGAGATGAGAGATGACGACGAGATAGATTGTCTGCCTGAGCCGGCGGCTGCGCCCGTGCGCCGCAACTCCTGTCCTCCTCGCCACCACAAAACATTACAGTATGCAAACAGGGAGGGGGGGCCCGGCTTCAGGCGGGCGGGCCCAGCCGCGCATGCGACTGCTGCGACCTCTATTGCTACGCCCCTGGGCGCGATAGCGGCGGTTTAGCAGGGGCACACATGCCCCTGCTAACTATGAGCTCTGAAGCGAGATTTATTCTCGCTTCAGAGTCTCTTTAAGGCCAGAAACCCACTAGGAGCGATTTCTAATCACTAGTGATTTAAAAAAGCTCTTACTAATGCAATGCTATTGGGGGATTTTTTATAAAATCACATTGCTCAAGTGGGATCACACCCATAGCATTACAATAGCAAGAGTTTTCAAATTGCAAAGTGCTCAGGAAAGCACTCCTTGTGGGTTTCTGGCCTAAGACAGCGTTCACACTTACCCATGCGAATCCCACATGTGGTGCTCCACGGTTTTCCACATGTCTAAATCTAGGTTTTGTGATTTTTTTCAGTTTTGTCCTTTGATTTTTTTTTCTGTGCACTTTTGAGTTTTTGTGCACTTTTCTAATGTGATTTTCTAGATCTGCGATTTTTTCCATGCATACCAATAAAGTTCATTTGCATGATAATGTTTCTAATTAACTTCAAAATTGCATGCGATTTTCACAGAACAGATGCGGTTTTTCTGCATTTTGTGCTCCAGGTATCACTGGGGCGTGATTTAAAAATGCAGAAAAAATGAAAAAGGTTTTAAAAATACGAAAAATGTGGGCCAAATTGGACGCCATTGAAACACATAAGATGTGCAATAAATGCGAATTTGCAGTGTATGAACCGTGCAAGCTGGGGTCTCTCAGAGCAAAAAAAATGTGCAAATTTCGGAACATTTTTCGATGATCATTGTTTATTTATATAGCACCGACATAATACACAGCACTGTACAGAGTATATTGTCCCTAAACTGTCCCTCAGTGGGGCTCACAGTCTAGTACCTACCATATTTATATGTGTATTATGTAGTGCATGTATCATAGTCTAGGGCCAATTTAGAGGGAAGAGAATTAACTTATCTGTATGCTTTTGGGATGTGGGAGGAAGCCAAAGTGCCCAGAGGAAACCCACACAGACACGGGGAGACCATACAAACTCATTGCAGATGTTGACCTGGCTGGGATTCATAAGAGCTGCCATGACTGTGGAAGAGAAGAGGAGGAAACGGAGCCACAGTGACTAAACAGTGACTAAGTATGTGCACACTGGGCTGCTCTCATTAAAGGGGGGCCCGTGGGCTGCACGCATGGGGTTCTGCCGCCCCGTCATTTGGCTCACCCTGCTGCTGCTGAAATTCTGGGCTGCATTTATTACTATTCCCCCTCTGAGTTGTAGCAACGCGGATAGGGTTGCCAGGTGTCCGGTTTTAGACCGGACAGTCCGGTTTTTGGCCGCTGTGTCCTGTCCAAAAAGGCATGTTAAACCGGACAATTAAGATGTCCGGTTTTATGCTTTTTGCCACTTGCCGCCACCCGTCCGCCAGCGCTGCGCGACCGCTGATTCGCTGCCTGGCTGTCAGTCAAAGGCACAGCCAGCCAGCTTACGCGGCGTAAGTTACGCCAGCTTAAGTACCGCCCCCGAGCCCGCGCTTCCCGACGTTGCTACGGCAACGCCAACGCTGCGTTGCCAACGCACGCATGACATGCGTCACTCACGTCATTTGCAATGCGATTCTGCATCTGCGAAGGAAGCAAGGTAAGGTCAGGAGTCTGGAGATATGGTGAGTGAGTGACCCATAATTCTCTGGTTGTATTTCCGCTCTTTGTGTGCATTGGCTCCGCTCTATCTCCCCTCCGTATAGTCCAGGCGTGACTTTCAATCTCATTCAATCTCGCCTGAGCCCGCTGCTTACTATACTTTACACTTGAATTCATACTATTGTACAACGCAATTTATACTGTTATACTGTTATATTTGTTATATTTGCTCAAAATGTGTACATACATGTATGCGCAGATTTATATTTTAACTTTATGCCTATGTATGTCCACTTTATTGTTCTCAATAAAAAATTTTGGTGGGAAAAAAAAAATAAATTTTAAAACTTCCCGCAAGAAATCGACCACTTCACTGTGCAAAAACGCCATAAATGCATTGCATTATTTGCATCGTTTTCCAGTTTTGTAATAGTTTTCTGCTCTGTCTCTTATTATGTGCATTTACTGGTGAAAAGCGGTCTCTTATTATGTGCATTTACTGGTGAAAAGTGGTCTCTTATGTGCATGTACTGGTGAGGACAGTTAGTGACATGGCTATGTACTCTGTAATGTGCTGCAGAAGATGTCAGTGCGATATAAATACTGTAAAAAACATTTTTTAAAAAGCCCATTGCTTAGCCCCACTCTACATAAAAGTGCGCTTCTGACTCCGCCCCTAACTCCACCCCCTGTCCGGTTTTCTCCATCAGCCGACCTGGCAACCCTAAACGCGGAGGGAGAAGTAATTTGTGGTCCAGCTACCGCCGACACCCGAATTACACTGCTGAGTGGCCAATAACATTATGTCTATGATGCCGCCCAGGTGAGGCGCAGCGCGGGGAAGAGTGTGTGTCGAACTGACCCGCCTCGTCGTGGGTTACAGAGGCAGTCTTGGGCGGGCAGGTTTCAGTATGGGCCCCAGAACATTTTGGGGGGAGGGAGGGGGAACATGCGCCCGCGTTACGCCACTGTACACAAACTATTTCTTCTCGACCTTGTCTTTATAAATCGGTCTGTGTAAGCCTGATGTGTTTGCGTGTTGTGTGTAGCATGTACTGGCATGATGTATGTTACCGAGACCGGCCATGGCCTGCAGCAAAGATTATTACTGTATCGTAAACCTGTGTGAACTCTTGGCAGGTTGGCATAACTCTTACATGTGGGCGATACTGGCATTGCCCTTGTAATCATTTGTGCCAAGGATATTAAATGTCTATAGGACTGCAATACAGTTCTCAAGTCGTGATTATGTAACAATATAAGCATATGGACAGTTGCCAGAGTTGTATCCTCATATACCCTTCCAGCATCCTCACACGTTCGGACTTAGCACTCTTCTCAGCGAATGTATTTCATGTGGGACCTGACAACAACTGCTCCAAATACACAGTTGGGCTTTCATATGGCCGGGGCCTGTCTTCCAGTACAGGTATGCTGGAGGGAGGCGCAGTCCGCTCTCTGTCTCAATGAGCTAATCACACAGGAAATTCCCAGTGGGTCTGAAAATCTGTATACTGTCAGTTATAAATTCTGACCTTTGGTCAACCTTGGTCAAGTCATCAGTTTCTGTAAACTGTTATTCACCATGCCAAGAGGGAAGTTATTTTGAAATGGAATCAGGCAGCCGGCCTATTCAGGCATGATAGGATAAATATTAAAATAGCATACCTCCCAACTTTTTGAGATGAGGAAGAGGGACACTTAAGCCACGCCCCTTCCACACCCCTGTCACACCCATAATCATGCATACCATAAAGATTCCATAAGAAAAATAAGTTGTTTTATAATTCAATCCTGGTTCATTTTCCTTAATTGTAACATTTTGAAATTAGCAATATATCAATTTATGGTATGGGGATAAAGTTTAGAATCAATCAAACATTTTTAGTAGAGAAATATATATATATATATATATATATATATATATATATATATATATATATATATATATATATATATATATTTACATAGAAAGAGGGACAAAGTCCTGAAAGAGGGACAAATGAGGAGGAAGGAGGGGCAGAGGGACAGGGCTCCCAAAGAGGGACTGTCCCTCAGAAAGAAGGACAGTTGGGAGCTACGAAATAGACTACTGCCCTGATATAAACTCACTTACATGAAGAGAGGCTGCCCCTAGTATTTAGAGGTAGATCAATGAGAATCCTCACTGGTGAGGGAGTATTCTTATTGGTCAGTTTCAATCCAGGGATAGCCCCAACAGTATGCTTCTGACAGGGCCCCCATTGGTATTGTAGCGCCCCAAGTGGCAGAGGGCAGAAGGTGACAAAGGAAGGCAGAAGGTGACAGATGAAGGTAGAAGAGAGCAGAAGTGCAGAATTGTGTTTGATAAACAGCAAGGTGATAGAGAACATGCCTATTTCCTTAAAGTAAACCTGAACTGAAAATTAAAAGTCAAAATAAACATACACACGTCATACTTACCTCCTGTGTAGTCTACTCCTAAATCTCTTTCTCCTCTCCAGCTGTTTGTCTACTGTGATCAATGGAATTCTCCATCCTCCATTTTAAAAATGGCAATGACCCTGCAACAGCTTCCTGGTCAGCTCAGTGTTAAACTGTAATATCCTCCACTTGTGCCATAGGGAAACATGGACATTACATTGCACATCAGCTGTTAGTTTAGTTAGTGTCCGTTATCACTGACAGCAACTGATAGATAACTGACAGCAACTGATATATTTCAGTTCTGACAAAATATTGTCAGAACTGGAAGGAATCATTGTTAGAAGAAAATGGTGAGCTTCTGAGAGGAACTGATGGCGAGGTAAGCATGTAATATTTATTTGCAGCTACGTCATGTGTTTATTTTAAATAATTTTGCTCAGTTCAGGTTCACTTTAAGTTTACGTCAGCATCCTGTCTGTGGTTCACTCATCAGAACTGAAGCAATCCTGCTTAGCGTGTGGTCCATTAATACGTCGCTGATCGGATCCGTTGGGTTCTGATCCGATAGCCGTCAGTGAACCCAGCCTGACTTGTGCGGTAATGAGCACATTGCCATGACAACTGTTCATGATAAATCATGTGCACGTTATAACATGTAGAGTGAGTGCTGCGTTGTGTTCGCGTCATACAGTGTAGGTGTTACGCAAATGTCCATTGTGTGAACTTTGCCTCAGGACAGAATTACATGCAGCAGTGCTTTAGTTTATTCACAACACTGCAGCACATCTAGTAGAAACATCAAAAAATGACTTTCTATGTAATGCTGAACTTATTAACTTACAAATGTATCACTATGACTTTTGTATGCACTGATCTGAAGTGAAATATTAAGCAAAATTACATAACTTAAAAGTGGAACTGAAGAGGATTTTAAAACACGCTGTTTCACTTACCTGTGGCTTCTGCAAGCCCCCAGCAGCCGTCCTGTCCCGTGCCGGTCCTCCACGAGCCTCTGTTCTCCCGCCGCAAGTTACTTTCGGTTTCGCCGCCGGGCCACTGCGTCTGTGCGGCTCTGGCCACGCATATCCTTCTTCCCGTTCCAGTCTGCAATAGCACTATTGCAGATGGGAATGAGTAAAAAGGATACGCTTGGGGCCCCTCGACTTACAAGTCGAGGAACGAAACAGAGCGGCGGAAGGGGAAGGGAGGATCGTGGAGGACCGGCACAGGACAGGACGGCTGCTGGGGGCTTGCAGGAGCCCCAGGTAAGTGAAACCGTTTGTTTTAAAATTCTATTCAGTTCAGCTTTAAAGAGAAACTGTAGTGAAAATAACATAAATAAAATTGCCTATATAATTAATATATATTTAGTCATTGTTTGCCCATTGTAAAATCTTTCCTCTCCTTGATTTACATTTTTAAATTTTTCTGTGGTCTTTAGTCCTGCCAGGTGATCTGTACGGAAAAAGCCGTTATTTCCCACAATGCAACAAGGTTCACCAACAGCAAACTGTCAGGACCATGGTCATGACATCACACCGTGGGAGGGGTTTCACCACAATATCAGCCACACAGACCTCCCCTGATGATCTATTCGGCTAAAGGTAAAGATTTTCTGTGGGAAAGGGAGGTATCAGATACTGGTTCAGAAACACATACTTACCTAAGGAGAGGGAAGCCTCTGGATCTGGATCCTAATGAGGCTTCCCTGTCTGTCCTCTGGTTCTCCACCACCATTGCTGCTTGCAGACCCTCTGGCTGATCAGGGCCACTCTTCTCTTCTGGCACGAGAGCGGCCATGCAAGCACTTGTCGGTAATCTGATCGTGGCCATCCTCCTCTTCACGAGTGTGGCCACACTGAGAGTACGGCCACGCCTGTGCAGTAAGCCAGAGCCATGCAGTCAGGGGCGGCGCCAGGGGGGTGCTTGGGGGTGCTCGAGCTCCCCCTAGAATTGTCCAAGCACCCCCAAAGCACCCCCTGGAGTGAACTGACTTCAGGCGTCTAAAAGACGCCAAGTCAGTTCACACAGCGGCAGCACGGAGCAGCAGGCAGGGCTACGGTAAGATGGCCGCCCGGAGCCCTGTTCTGCAGACTTCGAGTCTGCAGTGCATGGCTTCGGGCGGCCATTTTCCCGTAGCCCTGCTCTCTGCATGCAGGCAGGAAGTCTCGTCGTGACGTCGGGAAGGAAGAGGATCGTGGGCGCGCGGGCGCTGCGCGCCACAATGAGGTCGGGACTCGGGACAGGAGGTCGGGAAAGAAGGTCTTCTGGCTGTAGGTGAGTAAATGGGTTTTTCTTTTCTTTTTCAGGTGATGCTGATTGTGCATATTGGGGTCATATCTGCTACGGATTGTGCATATTGGGGTCATATCTGCTACGGATTGTGCATATTGGGGTCATATCTGCTACGGATTGTGCATATTGGGGTCATTTCTGCTACGGATTGTGCATATTGGGGTCATTTCTGCTACCGATTGTGCATATTGGGGTCATTTCTGCTACCGATTGTGCATATTGGGGTCATTTCTGCTACCGATTGTGCATATTGGGGTCATTTCTGCTACCGATTGTGCATATTGGGGTCATTTCTGCTACCGATTGTGCATATTGGGGTCATATCTGCTACGGATTGTGCATATTGGAGTCATATCTGCTACCGATTGTGCATATTGGGGTCATATCTGCTACCGATTGTGCATATTGGGGTCATATCTGCTACCGATTGTGCATATTGGGGTCATATCTGCTACCGATTGTGCATATTGGGGTCATTTCTGCTACCGAATGTGCATATTGGGGCCATATCTGCCACCGATTGTGCATATTGGGGCCATATCTGCCACCGATTGTGCATATTGGGGCCATATCTGCCACCGATTGTGCATATTGGGACCATATCTGCCACCGATTGTGCATATTGGGACCATATCTGCTACCGATTGTGCATATTGGGACCATATCTGCTACCGATTGTGCATATTGGGGCCATATCTGCTACCGATTGTGCATATTGGGGCCATATCTGCTACCGATTGTGCATATTGGGGTCATATCTGCTACCGATTGTGCATATTGGGGTCATATCTGCTACCGATTGTGCATATTGGGGCCATATCTGATAACGATTGTGCATATTGGGGTCATATCTGATAACGATTGTGCATATTGGGGCCATATCTGATAACGATTGTGCATATTGGGGCCATATCTGATAACGATTGTGCATATTGGGGCCATATCTGATAACGATTGTGCATATTGGGGCCATATCTGATAACGATTGTGCATATTGGGGCCATATCTGATAACGATTGTGCATATTGGGGCCATATCTGATAACGATTGTGCATATTGGGGCCATTTCTGATAACGATTGTGCATATTGGGGCCATATCTGATAACGATTGTGCATATTGGGGTCATATCTGCTACCGATTGTGCATATTGGAGCCATATCTGATAACGATTGTGCATATTGGGGTCATTGGACGTGTTTTTTGTTAAAATCTGCTCACATTACGTGTATTTTCTTGAGAAAACCTGCACAATTATGTGAATTTTCTGGGAAAACTGTCACCAAAACTTGGGCCCTCTGTCTTTGCGTTGCACTTTTAAAGGGAACCCGAGGTGAGAATAATATTGAGGCTGCCATATTTATCTCCTTTTAAGCAATACCAGTTGCCTGGCTGCCGTGCTGGTCCTCTGCCTCTTATTCTTTCAACCATAGACCCTGAACAAGCATGCAGCAGGTCAGGGGTTTCTGACAATATTGTCAGAACTGACAAGATTAGCTGCATGGCTTGTTTCTGGTGTAATTCAGTTCACTACTACAGCCAAATAGATCAGCAGGGCTGCCAGGCAACTAGTATTGTTTAAAAGGAAATAAATATGGCAGCCACCATATCACTCTCACCCTGGGTTCACTTTAAATTACAGTTAGCCCCGCCCTCATCCGGTCATGACCACGCCCATTTTTTCGCCGCGCTTCGCGCGCCGCAGGTCGTCAGCTCCCCCGAAAATTGGTCCAGCACCTGCATAGCACCCCCTAAAAAAATTTCCTGGAGCCGCCACTGCATGCAGTTGTGGATGTACTCGCAGTGTGGCTACACTCATGAAGAGGAGCGTGGCCCCGATCAGATTTCCCACAAGCCCTTGTGGTTAATCTGAGTGGCAACAGGATCGGAGGACAGCTTCAGTAGGATCCAGAGGCTTCCTTCTTCTTAGGCAAAAAAAAAAACATTTATATAGCACTTTCCTCATGGTGGACTCAAAGCGCCAGAACTGCAGCGCTCCACAGGCAACAGGGATCATAAGGTAGCCTTGCCCAAAGGCTCTTTACTGTTTAACATACTGGATTGAGCCAGGATTTGAACCCTTGTCAAAGGGCTCAAATCCCACATCAAAGGCTACAGCCTCACCAGTAGCTATCCAGGTTTGGCTCAGGTACATGTTAACTAGGCAGAGGGAGTCCGACCGCAGAGCATCCATTCATAGGTAACGGTAAGTATTTGGTTTCTTTGTTTTGCATTCCAGCTTCGGTTTGCTTTAAAAATTCCTTAAAAGCTCTGCCTTGCAAAGAAGCCATAAAATGTCACCAGTGACCAGACAGGACAATAAATAGTTACTCGGTCGGTGCAAGAACGCCGATTCAGGGTAATGCTGCGACAGCCACAGCTAGGAGCTGCTGTGTCCCTGATTTTCATTTTCAGTGTGGGAGGAGCCCTTCAGGGAAAAGGGTGAGAAAGCACCTTGGGTGTGTTATGTGAGAACGGGGAAGTCCCTCATATCAGTGCTGCTTCCTATTCAGGCAGCCAGTCTATGCAATAGCTGAGCAGAGAAAGGGGGAGACACCAAGGGAGAGAAGCCAGAGGAAGTGAGGGAGGGAGTGAGGGGGGGGGGGGGGTCAGAGAGGTTACAGAATCTAAAGGGTTAAGGAAACAAGAAGGGAGATCCTGTAACTTGTAAAGTCAGAGAAGAAGAAGTGTAGTAACTGAATGGGCTCCCTGCAGCTCACCTAACTTCCAGAGACTGCAGGCAATTAGCTGTGAGCCTCAGTCAGTCATACCTGATCTGTGCATTGCAGGAGGGTGAGAGAAGTCCCACAGGAGACTCTGCAACAGGAGGACGAGGCAGAAGATTCCATGGGAGGTCCTGGTGGACATCTGAAATACAGAATAGAGTAAACCTGATTCCAAAGCTGTCAATATGATGCATGTAAGACTCATGTGACAGGAGTAAATAAATTCACTGCAGGTAAATATTAAAAGGGGGAGGAGAAGATAAGTAAAAGGAGGAGAGGCTGAGATTAAGGAGGAGGACAACCAAGAGGGAGGCAAGAAGTGTCAATGACATTCTTCTGGACATTGCGTCGTGCTACATGGACTGATATGACTCACTGACTGACCACATGGACACCTACCCGTACCACCAAGCTGGAGGGATGGAGGCAGCCTTACCTCTGGACCTCAGCATCAGGAGCAGCATGTTGGATGAGATGTCCAGGACTTCTGCTGGATTCTGGGGGAAGGGAGCTGCTAAGCCTCCCAGAGGGGTGAAGGTGGAGAACGCAAAGCTGCCAGCAGGGGGGCACAGTGAGACGCTGGTGGAAGCTGGACTGCACAAGGACCAAGCATGTCTGCCCCTGAGGAAGCGGAGGTTCCCCCCTTCCCCGAAGGAGGAGAGACCCCCTGCAAAGTGGACAGCAGAGGACTGTCAGTTGGCAAAGCAGTACTGCAGCAATTATTATGAGATACCAGTGACACCTGTGGCAACCTACTACCAAGGTAACTATATGGCGTTTCATCCAGCCATTTTCACTTATTCAGTTAAGGAAACATTTTATTTATTTTAATTTAGACACACTGTATTGTCTTATTATTTTTTTTGACACATATTCCCTCCTTTCTAAAAGGAACCTGAGATGTGAGACCTATGGAAGCTGCCATATTTATTTCCTTTTAAACAATACCAGTTGCCTGGCAGTCCTGCTCATCTCTCTGGTCAGTAGGGTCTAAATCATACAGCTGAAAAAAGCATCCAGCTAATCTTGTCAGATTTGTCAGAAACATCTGATCTGCATGCTTGTTCAGGGTCTATGGCTTAAAGTATTAGAGGCAGAGGATCAGCGGTACGGCCAGACAATGTGCTTTATTTTAAAGGAAATAAACTTGTTAGCCTCCATATTCCTCTGACCTCTGGTTCCCTTTAAAGGGAACCAGAGACGACCAGTGTATAAAATTGAAAAAGCTTTTATACATTCCTGGGGCTTCCTCCAGCCCCATAAGCCTGGATCGCTCTCACGCCGCCATCCTCCGCTGTCTCTATCGCCGCTACCGGGTCTCGTCACTTCCGGCGGACGCGGCCAATTGTATGCATGAATAGGGACTCCCTCCATATCCTTACGCGTGCGTCTGCGTAGTATGGAGGCGCATGCGTAAGGGTATGGAGAAGTCCCTGTTCTTGCGCGCGCATCGACTGGCTGTAAGTACGGGACCCGGTACTGGCGGATAGAAGCAGCGGAGGACGGCGGTGTGGGAGCGATCCAGGCTTATGGGGCTGGAGGAAGCCCCAGGTATGTATAAAAACTTTTGTCCAACGTCTCTGGTTCACCCCTTTAAAGGACAACTGAAGGGAGATGGATATGGAGGCTGCCATAATTATTTCCTTTTAAACAATGCACATTGCCTGGCTATCCCGCTGATCCTCTGCCTCTAATACTTTTAGCCATACACACTGAACAAGCATGCAGATCAGATGTTTTTGACTGAAGTCTGACTGGATTATCTGCATGCTTGTTTCATGTGTGATTCAGACACTACTGTAGCCAGAAAGATTAGCAGGATGCCAGGCAACTGGCATTGTTTAAAAGGAAATATGGCAGCCTCCATATTCTCCTCACTTTAGTTGTCCTTTAAGCATGTATCATATCGGTTTTACAAGGTTTTTAGTCACTTTGTTTAGTAGCAACACACTCCTCACCTATGGGTTGGAGGGAATTGAGGGGGAGAAGGGTGGTGGGGTTTCATGTTAATGCTGCTGAACAAACAGTTACTGGAATTCTGCAGTCATGTGACAAGCAGTGCAGGCAGAGATGGGGTTAACCTGATCTATACAAGGCAAATTACACAGAAAGAATACCTTGCCTTGCAGAACTAAGCGGTTGTTACATGTAGCTTCTGAATAATTGCACAGTCTATTTTGAATACCAGTGTATTTTTCTACCATTCAGCTGTTATTCAGCATTTTTGGATGTAGATAAAATAATTTTTGCTTATGAATTTGCCATGGTCCTTATATCTGGGGGTGTTGAGGTGGGAGAATGGGGTCTGTCCCTCCCTCCTACTTGAAGGAATTATAACCTCTGTATTTCCACTGCTGCCATAAGGGAATTAAATTATAATTCCTTTTTTTGTATAGCGCTTTTCTCCTGTCGGACTCAAAGCACTTGCGAGCCAGCCACTAGGCAGTAGCGGTGTTAGAGAGTCTCACCCAAAGAACTTCTTACTGAATAGGTGCTGACTTACTGAACAGGCAGAGCCGAGATTCAAACCCTGGTCTCCTGAAAGAGCCCTTAACCATTACACTATCCAGCCAATCTGTCTGCTGGTTTCATTGGCTAGTAAATGATCAGCAGCTGGCTTTGACTCTCTCATGCTGGGAATACACGGCTCGATGATTCTGAGCCATTTAGATGGCTTGATAGATCATTTCCGACATGTCTGATCTCCTGCCCGACCGTTTCTGTGCTCGATTCTGCATGCAGGACAATGGGAAAAAATAAGAAAAATGAGCGGAAGATAATAGAATCGAGGACGGAAAACGATTGGGTGCGGAATCGACTGGCAAAATCGAGCTGTGTATGCCCAGCATTAAGCCCCATACACACTCTCAACAGTGGTCTTTTATGCTTTCACAACTTTTGTTGTGAAACAAGTTGCAACACCTAAAAAAAGACGTTTGCTATTGTTCAAAGAGCAGTTGGATTGCCTTCTTATCAGTCTTATCAGCTGTTTGAACAATAGCAAAATACTTTTTTTAGGTGTTTCAACTTGTTTCATAACAAAAGTTGTGAAAGCATAAAAGACCGCTGTTGAGCGTGTGTATGGGGCTTTAGTTTCTTTCTCTTCTCAGGTCGGGGCAAATATTTGTTAGGGCATAATTTTATGGTCTTCACTACAAATGACACACTGCCTAGTATCTAGTAAGCAATGAGCCCACCCACACATGTGCAGTACCACGGAGCTTGTGCTGGGGCGGGTATTGCATGTCCACGCTGGAGGAAGAAGAACTGCGCGGCACCGATATGATTATCTTCCAAGAGTCATCGCTCAGCAGCGGGGGACATCAGAGCAGGGAGGGAAGCTTCAATAGGATCCTGAGGCTTCACACTCTTTAGGTAAGTATCTCACTTTGTACCCGAGCTCCGGCTTGGGTACTCTTTAAGACTTAAAGAGGAACTCCAGCCTAAACAAACATACTGTCATTAAGTTACATTAGTTATGTTAATTAAAATAGACAGGTAATATAATCTTTTACCCACACCGTTTTAAAAGAACAGGCAAATGTTTGATTTTATGATGGCAGCCATCTTTTTGCTTGAAAGAAGGTGACAGGGAGCATGAGACACAGTTCCAACTGTTCTGTGTCCTGAGCACCTCTCCCAGTTACTAGGCAACGTGAATAACAACATAGAAAATCCCATCATGCTCTGCACAGCATCAGGGAAAAAAAGCCCAGGCTTTTTTTCTTTGATGGGTGGAGCTTAGCTAAAAATGCAGCTAAAATGATGCTTTGGTAAGAAAAACAAAGTTCTGATACTGTGAAACTGTTAAAGAAACACCAAGCCTTTTCAGTTCTGCTGAGTAAATTTTTAGTCCGGAGGTTCATTTTTCTAGATGCATGTCTGAACCAGCCGTCCGCAGCAGCCCAGCATGCTAGCATGCTAGCGTTCAGAAGAGCATTTGTCGGCTTTCCATGGCGCTTCCTTGCATGCGCCGTTCTTCATCCCTGCAGGATGAGCCACAAAAGAAACAAAAAGCCGGGAAAAAGTCAGCTGCACCACCAATGTCTATAAATAAAGTCTTTATTAAAACAACAAGGTCAATGCAAACATCAAACCATTTGAAGTGACACTGAAGTGGAAAAACCCCCATAAAATCATGATAGAACATTAGTAGCAAAGCGCTGAAAAAAGTGTGAACCAGCCCTTACATTGTATTCAGAGGCGTATTTAGAGGGGTGCAGGCATGGCTTATGCCATGGGCGCCACAGCACCATGGGCGCCATGGCTGCCCCTCCTCCCTCATGCTTCACCACCATACTGAAGGATGCCTCTCAGGCATTTGTACCAGCTCTTATACTGGAGGTCATCTCTCACTACCTATACTGGGGGGTCTACTTATACTGTGGGACACCAGCCAAATCTATACTGGGGGGGGGGGGTTACTTATACTGATGGGAACCTCTTATTACCTATACTGAGGGACTACTTATACTGAGGGGATACCTCTTACCACTTATGCTAAAGAAGTTTACTTATACTGGGGAGACATCTCTAACTATATATACTGGGAGGGCAACGTAAACATGGGTCTACTTATACTGGGTGAACTACCTCTGGTTACTTGGGGGTTAACTCTAGCAACCTATACTTGGGAGACTTGTATCATTGCAAGAAAAGAAGCTGTTATTATGGGACAAGGTGGTCTGATGGGGGGAGGGGGGGGGGGGCGCAATTTCAGTATTTGCCATAGGCTCTATGTCACTCGGATACGCCCCTGATTGTATTCTTTATCCCAGCAGAGGGGCACAGAAGCACCATATTGCTTCCAGGATCGGCTAAGCATTTGGCAGAGTGGGGTGAAAATCTGGATCAAAATGTGGCGGTTGCACAGGCGATGGTAAAGTGTCGTAAGCAATAGTACCAACGGCTGCCCATTCTTCTGAATGGGCAGAGTTTAGGCGACGAGCGTCATGGCCATCGTTTACCATCGCAGAACTGTCTGTCTGACCCAAACCTTAGACAAACTGGAATTAGAAGAAGTAGATCTTTGCTTGATGCTAATAAGATTCGGAAGTGAATAATTGTTCAGATGACATCTTAAAGGACCTCTGTTGCGAAAATTTAAAACATTTTAAATATATTTAAACCTATACAAATAAGAAGTAAAATGAGACATAAATTACTTTTCTCCCATGTTGCTGTCACTTTCAGTAAGTAGTAGAAATCTGACATTACTGATTTTGGACTAGACCATCTTCTCATGGGGGGTTCTCAGGGTTTTCTTTATTTTTAAAAGCACTTAGTGAATGGCAGTTGCTCCATCCAACTGCCAAATAAGTGTACATTGAGCAGGAAGGCTGGCCAGCATCTTTGTATAAATCTTTTTCAGGGAATGTCTTTATAAAGAATAAAGGCCATGCTGAGAATCCCCCATGAAAACCTGTCGGTAATGTCAGATTTCTACTACCTACTGTAAGTGACAGCAACGTAGGAGAAAAGTAATTTATGGATAATTTTACTTTGGAAGAAATGTACTTCTTATTTGTATGTGTTTTAAATTTTAAGATTTTTGCGACAGCTCCTCTTTAACCATAAGTGGTTAGACAAGGTCATTATTGTCAGTAGGTAACCTAACCACATTTCACACATAGCTCTTGGGTCATCAATACTTCCGTCCCAACCAGCTGATTCATTAGTTACAGTGTAAGGGCCAGTGCACACCAAAAAGCGCCAGCGTAATCGCAAGCGCTCAGGCTTTTTGAAGGGATTTTTCTAGGCGATTCTAGGCATGTGCCTAGCGATTTTCTAATCATGCCTAATGATTTTTGGAGCATTTTGGTGTTGCGTTTTAGGTTATTTTTTGTTACGGTAGAGCTGTTACTGAACAGCTTTTGTAACAAAATGCTTGGAAAATCGCTCTGATCTAGCTCTTTTCAGAGCGATTTTCCACTTACCTATACTTTATACTGAATCACCTCAGAAATCAGAAGAAATGCTGCAGGACCCGCATTTGGGAGGAAATCACATCGCTCTGGTGTACTCCATCCCATTCAAGTACATTAGCAAAACGCTTTTCAAAGTGCTGGTGCTCAGAAGTGCTCTTGGTGTGCACCAGCCCTAAGGCAGGGTATATGCAAGAAATGCAGAATATATTCCACTAGCTGACCCTCGGCATAGCATACGCCGCATAAGAGGGTAGAGGGCAAGAAGGGGGTATTGGGCACAGCGGTGGGGAGGGGGGTTGGACCCCCCCTCAACTGGGTCCCCCATGTGTGCTCTATCTCCAGCTTAAGCTCAGCAGGAACCCCCCCCCTTCACTTGGGTCCCCCATGTGCACTCCCCCTCCAGCTTAAGCTCAGCAGGAACCCCCCCTCACCTTGGTCCCCCATGTGCACTCCCCCTCCTGCTTAAGCACAGTAGAAGCCGCCACTATTAGTAAGAGGCAGCGGGCGTGGATGACTCACCTCTACCGTATTCCATCGTGCGTTCCACTGTCGTCACTTCCTGCAATGCCGCACACTGTATTGGTGTAATTTGACTTTTTAAAACAGAAGGAAATCTGCAATAATTCAGCTATAAGTGAACATTTGTGGTTACCCACAATGCACTGCTACTAAATATGAAAATGACCACTTTTCCCCCTTGGTAAGCCAAACAAGTATCCAGAGCTGCTGGTGTATAGCAAGCATATAGCTTTAAATTTTACACAGTCATATCAAACCCACATGTAGACAGCCTGTTTCAGACTTTTGATCCTCATCAGTACATAGCAGGGATTGATACGGCTGTATGAGATAGGGCTTGGACCAGTACAACAGAGTAACCAAGCAGCTCAGGGTGACACAAACCACTCGTAATGTATAGGGGGAATAAAGGAGACCAAAAAGACCTACTAAAAAAAGCAAAGCTTGGTGTAATTTGCCTTCCTAAAACAGAAAGAAATATGCAATTATTCAGCTATAACTGAACATTTGTGGTCACCCACAATGCACTGCTACTAAATATGCAAATAATTCCTTTTTCCCCTTAGTAAGCTAAGCAAGCATCCAGAACCACTGGTCTACAGCAAGCATATAGCTTTAAATTTTACACAGTCATATCAAACCCACATGTAGACAACCTATTTCAGACTTTTGTTCCTCATCAGTACATGGCAGGGATTGAAACAGCTGTATGAGATAGGGCTTGGACCAGTACAACAGAGTAACAAAGCAGCTCAGGGTGACCCAAACCACTCGGAATGTATAGGTGGATAAAAGGGACCAAAAAGACCTCCTACTAAAAAAATCAAAGCTTGGTGTAATTTGCCTTCTTAAAGGTCTTCCGAGGCCAAAATCTGCCCCCAAAACGTAAAAAAAGTTAACTACCTGCATGACTTTGTAAGGCAAGGAGGACGCCGTCCGCGCCCTCCGTGCCGTTCCGCCTGGTCCCCTCTGCTCAATAGCCCCCCGAAAGGCTGCGACCCCACAGTCCGGGTCGGTATCTGCAGCCTGCATAAAGATGGCCGCCGGAGCTGGCCACGGCTGCGCAGTCCGCATAGCCGCTACTGCGGCTGCGCAGCTCTAGGGCCGATCCACGTAACAGGCAGCGTGGATCGGAGGGTTGGCCCTAGAGCTGCGCAGCCGCAGTAGCGGCTATGGCCAGCTCCGGCGGCCATCTTTATGCAGGCTGCAGATACCGACCCGGACCATGGGGTCGCAGTCTTTCGGGGGGCTATTGAGCAGAGGGGACCAGGCGGAATGGCACGGAGGGTGCGGACGTCGTCCTTCGTGCCTTACAAAGTCATGCAGGTAGTTAACTTTTTTTACGTTTTGGGGGCAGATTTTGGACTCAGAAGTCCTTTAAAACAGAAGGAACGCTGCAATAATTCAGCTATAAGTGAACATTTGTGATTATCCACAATGCACTGCTACTAAATATGCAAATTATTCTTTTTCACCCTTAGCAAGCCAAGCAAGCCTATAGCTTTACATTTTACACAGATATATTGAATCCACATGTGACAGCCTATTTCAAACCTTTGGTTCTCATCAGTACATAGCAGGAATTGATATGGCTGTATGAGATAGGGCTTGGACCAGTACAACAGAGTAACCAAGCAGCTCGGGGTGACCCAAACTACTAAGAATGTTACCAAATCTTCTTAAAAAGGCTGGGTTACCACACTCACAAAGTCAGGGGATCGCAATTACAAAAAGGTTCACTCCACCTTGATCAACAATACTCGGAGAGGATAACATTAATTATTATGTATGATATTAGCTATATATGTATTATGAATTGTTGTTGCAATATGGAGGATTGTCACTTTATTTGAATGTGAATTATTGATGTTGGTACACGTAATGTGATAGGGGGTGTTGAATTGTTCACAATTATTATATGTGTAACGTATTAAGGTAATCAATATAGGGATTCTATGTATTAATGGGTTGATTATGATGTATTTGCAGTTTGAAGTATGGGAGTAATGTAAAGCGCTGGGTGACCCCTTATTGATAAATAATTAGGTCGAGATTTTTTTATATATGTATTACCCCGTATGGGAATATGTCTTATGAACTGTTCATGAATTATGGTCTTATAAAGGTTTTATTGTTTTATTTTGATGTACGCTGCGCAGCGGTGATATAGAGCCAGCACGCTTTGGTGGTAACTTAGCAACAGGAGAGGGCATAGTTGCGGGTGGAGCCAGGGCGGGGGGAGCGCTGCGCAGCCATAAGAACCTCACGTCAGTGCTGTCCTCCAGCCCCTGAATGAGTCACGGAGTGTGACGAAACGCGTAGGGCGGAGTCGGAGGAGCGCATTGACGTCACCTGGAAGCAGGATAAGCAGTAGGAGCGAGTGGCTCTGTATCATCCGCGGTGGAGCCGGAACTCGTGTCCATTGAACTGTAAGCCTGCTGGATGCCTGTATTTTAATAAATGGATATGTGTTCATCATCTGCTTCAATCTCCTTGGCTGGCGAGGCAGGATGGTGTGATATGCAATAGAGCAAGCCGCTCTTTCGGTGAGTGCGGGCACAGAGGGGGGACCTGTTACATTCCCTACATTCCCTTTATAGGGTGGTGGCACCACCCCCAGGTGTGCGTCACGTGGTGTTAGCATTAGCCTGATACAAACAGTACTGGGCACTATGTGCTTTTTATGATTCTACAGGGATTGAAGTATGCGCAGTGAATAATCCGAGTACTAAGAATGTATAGGGGGATAAAAGAGACCAAAAAGACCTTCTACTAAAAAAAAGCAAAGCTTGGTGTAATTTTCCTTCTTAAAACAGAAGCAAATCTGCAATAATTCCGCTATAAGTGAACATTTGTGGTTACCCACAATGCACTGCTACTGAATATGCAAATTATCCCTCTTTTCCCTTGGTTTGATATGACACTACTTCTTCTTCTTGCTTGGACCAGCCCCTTCTTCTTGCTTGGACCGGCCCTGGGGGCGGGGCGCTACTTCTTCTTCTTGCTTGGACCAGCCCCTTCTTCTTGCTTGGACCGGCCCTGGGGGCAGGGTGCTACTTCTTCTTCTTGTTTGAAGGTTGAGGCACTTACTCTATTATATATATAGATAGATAATAATTTTAAAACTGCATTTTGACTTATGTACATATTTAAAAGTAGACAGACTTTGCACCCGAGCTTCGGCTTGGGTTTACTTTAAGAGTTAGTCCAGAAGCCTGTCTGAACCATCCGTCCGCAGCAGCCCAGCATCTCATTGTAAATGCTTTTCTGCTTGCGTTACACTACACAGAATCGCACATGGCTCCCGAAAACACAGCGTCGCTGTAAAAATTGCTTTGGAAAGCGAATTCGCAGGGCTTCTATACTTTGCATTCAGCGCAAAATGCTGCAATTTCTCTAATCACAATCACACTAGTGGGTTCACCTCCATTGCAATACAATGGCAAAGCGTTTTTTGGAATCGCCGGCGATTGTCGGCGATCTAAAGATGCTGCCATAATCACTCATGTCATTAACAGTGATTTTAATCTTCTGTAGCCTTGGCAACAGTGGTCTATGTTCAACACCTAGACTAATCCGCTGACTGGTAGAGGCTTTAAATGGCATGCAGATAAATTCAAACTGTATGCAGCTTTGAGATGGTCCCGTCAAAATGGGCAGGAAGAGCATTTGATTGGTTGATTTCCAAGCAGCATACAGTGGCGGCTGCCTGCAACTTACACTATCCGGACCTTGTGATGTTTGCTCTCCAGGGACTGGCAATGCTGCTGCTTTTCAGTACACCAAACTTCCTGTTGCAGAAGCAGGCAATCAAACACCTGTGGGAGGCGGTGCTTTGTTTGGTGAGGAGGAGGCTAAGTTAGCGGCGGGGCTCCTTTCATGGGCGGGGTTTGATCCAGGGGCACTGCAGCCCCCAGGACCAATGGCACTCCAGGCGATGGCCTGGAATGCCTTTGCTTAAAAATCCTGCTTCCTCCTGACCAGGCCGTAAAATCGATGAATTGAATTTGTATTACATTTACACGCGTTGACCCTCTCTACTGACCCGTGGCAAACCCTGACAAACCTGTCTGTCATTTTGTGTTAGTAACACCGTGGGATAGCTGTGTTTTATGTGCAGATAAAAACTAAGGAATGCCTGTAAAATAATGTTTGTCGACATATAGAGCAAAGCTGAGGGCACGGAGTTGCTGTCAGCTGGAGTGGAATTTCCCTTTCAGTTATAGGTATTGTTTGAGATTATATTATAGGGGGAAGTAATTATGCATAAAACCAGATAAGGAAGCATTTGCATGTCAACCACGCTCTCCCTTTAACATCCTAGCAATTACATGCAAGACATACTCAGGATCCACTGTTCAGTATATATAGAACACCTGTACTTATAGCTGTGAGGTAAAGGGCAGGTCACTGGAATGCAACAGGAAGTTACCTCAGGAAAAAGCGCAGTGACCCTTGTCTGGTATCTAGTGCTGAATTTATAGCTTTAGCATACCGTACGAGTTTCTGTCTTTTAGGGCTGGTTGACACTTGAGCTCTTATCAGCGCCGGCGATCAGCAAAGCGCTGCCGCTAATGCATCCCTATGGGATCATTCTCACTGCAGCGTTTGCATACCTCCCAACTTTTTGAGACAAGAAAGAGGGACACTTTAAGACACGCCCCTGCCACACCTCTAACCACGCCCCCGCCACACCCCTCACCATGCATCTCGCAAAGAATTCTAAATCAAAAGATGTTTTTCTGTTCTGTACATCAGTCCAGAAAGAGGGACAAACAGGGGCGGATTTGTACTCTTTAATGCCCAAGGCCACTGTCACCAGCCGCCCCCTTCAGTATAGGTAGCCATATGACCCCCTTCCCTCTAGTATAGTTAACCAGATGACCCCCCCTCCAGTATAGGTAGCCAGATGACTCCCCTTAATCCCTTCCTCCCCCCCCCCCCTTTCAGTATAGGTAGCCAGCTCACCTTCACACCGCAGCAGCCATCAGTGCCACTCACTTCTCAGGTCGTCTCCAGTGCAGAAGCTTCCTCTTTCACTCTGTCCCCAATGCTGCCCAAGTCCATTGCCACCCGCCACATTGCACACATGCACAAAGAGCAAGGTGGTCGCTGGCAACAGAGTACCGTGGTCAGGCACTCACCTGATTTCCCTGCATTGGCCTCTATTCATAAAACATTTGGGGAGAAAAAATTTGTGGAGGGAAAATCGGTATTTTAGACTTCTGGGTGGTCATTCATAAAAATGTTTCCAGCTGCGATAGCAGTGCGGAGATTTCCCGCTGTAGGCTGGCGGTAGGCTTGCGGAAACACCGAAGCTGGCAGAGTCCCTCCGTGCGCTGCTCTCTCTGCTGCTGCTTGGGAGGTCTGTCCCATTCACTTACATTTATTCCGCACGCTTCTCGCTACATCCGAGGAAGCGGTATTTCCCGTCCGCATTCCGCTTCCTCTAATCTTTATGAATGGACAATTTGTTACTTTTTCTAGATAAATCTAGAAAATCACGGCACAAGGCAGAAATGTATCGCTCTGCTGGGGAATTATAACTTTTCATGCGGAAACAGCTTTTATGAATGCACACTTTGCTAAATGGTCGGGAAAGTCAGCTGTTTTGCGCGGTAAACTTGCGGTAAAGTTTTATGAATAGAGGCCATTGTAGCATTTGCAAGCTTGCAAATGCTGCATAAGTTTAGCCTGCTGCTTTGGTGCCCTTGCTCCTGTGGTGCCCTAGGCCATGTCCTAGGTGGCCTTGGCCAAAATCTGGCCCTGGGGTCAAATGAGGAAAGAAGAGGGACAAGGGGATTGGGTTCCCGAAGAGGGACTGTCACTCCAAAAAAGGGACAGTTGGGAGCTTTGTATTTGTGATTTGATAAATCGCAAATGGGCTGCATGCAGCACTTCAAGGGCGGTAGTTTTGTGATTCTTGTCCTATTGAACGGGAATCAAAATGCAAATCGCTGTGAAAGCACGACACAAAATCGCAATTACGTTTTGAGTGCGAACCGGTCCTTAGACTGGACTAGACGGAACTGCCCCTTTTATTACAGTGACCGGTTCAGATTTTTCTGGGCCCAACCTGGGATAGGTCTGGAGGAAGGGGGTGGGGAGTAAAGGCATTAAAATGAATATGTGATGTGAATATGTGATCGAGTTGTGGTGGGGTTTGTGACTGAAGGTATGATCAGGGATGGTCGTAGTCAGCCAAGTTCGCCACGCTGGAACTACGCGTAGTTTTACGCAATTACGCTTCGCCAAATTACGGCTTCAAAATCAAATATTCGCTTTGTATGCATTTCGTAGACTACGCGTTAAAATATGCAATTACGCGTAGTGCGAAGCGCAGTGTATATCTAAAAGCGGTGCAATTTTTTTCTCATGCCCTTAGACCCTAAAATCTGGGGAAAAAAACATACTGCAGTGAGATCTGGGCAGCCCTGCACTTACTCACTTCCCTGGGATCCAGCCCTTCAATTCTCCCTCTGTCCTCAAGGTGGCTCTATAACCCTATTGTGAGATCGCCGTTTGTTGTCAATGGCGATCTCTTCCGAGGGAGCCAGTGCCTTCTTGGACCGGAAGAAGAATGGCTGCCAGCATCTGGATCCCGGGGGAGGTGAGTTGAAAAGCCCGCTGTGCTTCAGGCTCTGCATAGACCTCCTGACGGCTACCCTGAGTCAGGCTCAGGATTACCCCTCCTGGCTGCTTTTTTCCACCCCAAGCCTTTGGGGTTACCGCCAGGGAAGTTAAGCAGCAAAATAATGTTGACCTTAGGGGACAAAAAGTTTAAACCTGGCCCTGATCAGCCAAACATTTACCTATAATACCCATAGTTCCCTTACATGGCAGTGCTGAGAGGTTAGCCAGTGCGCCAGTTGTGCGCTGATGCAGGTCACAGTGGGCAATGCACGCCTGCAGCAATATTCCTGTACAAAGGTTGTTAAGTGTCATCCTGTCTGTCTGCTGTATCCCATATTCCGGTAACTGCTAATTAATCTGGGCTCTGCTCCGACATGCTAGCTGATGTAAGCCGAGATATTAACCTCTGACGCTCAGGACATTGCAGGGTTACCGATGTCATTACAAAACACCAAAGCCTTTGAAACTTTATAAACTGATATTGCAAGAAGATTATTGCAACATAAAAGGCCATTTCCTTCAGCTGTGCGGAAACTCTAATTTGATGTCTATGTTATTTTTTTCCTAACCTAAATGATACGTCACTGCGATACAGTGTAACAGAGAGTGATACAAATGACATCACTTGTAAGTTCCTAAGGGCAGGGCTTTCTCCTATTGTTTCTTGCAATTGCTGTATGTTTTACTAGACTCAGTCAGCAAGGCCAGATTTATATTTTTAGCCTCTTAGGCCAATTTTGCTTCCCTTATATGTGCAGCAGCCCCCTTCCGCTTCCATGTACAGCCCCCTCTTCCATGTACAGCAACCCTTCTCTTTTATGTACAATTCTTTTAGGCAGCAGGAGCCCTTTTCCATGTGTTGTACCCTATTTGCAGCCTGTTTTATCACTTTTCATCTTTCTCTTCCATGTACAGCCACCCCTCTCTCAGGTCTAGCCACCCCCTTGGGCTGCAGCTGCCTTTGTAGCCTTTCTAGAAATAATGGCCCTCTCAGTCAGTGTTGGTTACTGTCATTTTTATGTGGCATACCCATGTTTGTATCCCTTTGTATGGTGTCCTGATGAAAGTCATACAAACACCGATTACCCGCTATATTAAAGAGAAAGGGCCTGATTCACAAAGCGGTGCTAGCAGTTAGCACGCTGGTGAAAAGCCATTTATCACGCCTAAACTCAGTTTAGGCATGATAAGTTTAGGCGTGATAAGTTTAGGCGTGATAAGTTTAGGCGTGATAAGTTTAGGCATGATAAGTTTAGGCATGATAAGTTTAGGCATGATAAGTTTAGGCATGATAAGTTTAGGGGCTCGATTCACAAAGCGGTGCAAAGTGTTAGCACCATGGTGAAAAGGCCCTTATCACGCCTGGGGCTCGATTCACAAAGCGGTGATAACCCAGTTATCACGCCTAAAAGACTTTAGGCGTGATGACCTTTTCACCACTGAGTTATCACCGATTTTTCCTGCTCTTCGCGCGAAGTTACCGCGCGTACGCGCGTTCGCGCGTACGCGCGTGAGAGCGCGCGCAAAGTCCCATAGGGCTTAATGGGAGCTTCGCGCGAAGCGGGGGCCGCTGCGCGCGCACGTGCGCGGTTGCGCGCGCAAAACTTTGCGCGCGGTAACTTCGCGCGAGTTTCTTCTTATCATGCCTAAAGTGACTTTAGGCGTGATAAGGGCCTTTTCACCACGGTGCTAACACTTTGCACCGCTTGGTGAATCGAGCCCTTAAAGCCCTATGGGACTTTGCGCGCGCTCTCACGCGCGTACGCGCGAACGCGCTTACGCGCGGTAACTTCGCGCGAAGAGCAGGAAAAATCGGTGATAACTCAGTGGTGAAAAGGTCATCACGCCTAAAGTCTTTTAGGCGTGATAACTGGGTTATCACCGCTTTGTGAATCGAGCCCTAGGTGTGATAGGTTTAGGCGTGATAAGTTTAGGTGTGATAAGTTTAGGTGTGATAAGTTTAGGCATGATAAGTTTAAGCACCAACTGGGTTAGCACCGCAGTGCACAGCTGATCAAAAGTTTTGCGCTAGCAAAGTCTGGTGCACTTCGCATAGAGTTTAATGGCTCTGCTTTGCGTGCGGGACTTTGCGCGCGATCTAAACTTATCATGCCTAAACTTATCATGCCTAAATTTATCACGCCTAAACTTATCACGCCTAAACTGGCTTTTCACCAGCGTGGTGCAATGGTTATCACGCCTAAAGTCTCTAACTGGGTTATCACCGCTAGCACCGCTTTGTGAATCGAGCCCAAACTGTAGTTAAAATAACATACTTAATAAAATTGCTTACTGTTTACAATATTCATTTATAGATTGTTTAGTCAGTGTTTGCCCGTTGTAAAAAACGTTCCTCTCCCTGATTTACATTATGAGATTTATCACTGGTGGTGACATCTTAAGTCCTGTCAGGTGCAGCTCTGCAGAATGTTTGTCTCTGAGATTTCCAAAGCCAGTGCAAAATATACCTGGTCTCCCAGAATGCTATAGGAGGAGATTTCCGCATAGCTAATCAGCCTAGACTAAATATTACTGGGAATGTGGGAATTCATGTAGCAGGAAATTTGGACGCCTGTGGCTAATAGACTATTTGGGCGCCCCAAAGGCACTAATGCAAATTATCGGCTATTGGGTGGAAAAAGCAGAAATTTGGTCGCCCGATAAATAGCGGGAGCCGGGCCCATCCAACCAACATTTTTCATTTTGAGAAATTTCATTTTGAAGTTCGTTTTTCAAAATGAGTATTTTATGAAGTAACATTTTGTTTTGGTTTTATCATTTTAATATTCATTGTGAGAATTATCATTTCTTAAATTATCTTTTTAAAATGTACTAGCTGACCCGCGGCGTAGCATACGCCGCATAAGAGGGTAGAGGGCAGGAAGGGGGTATTGGGCACAGCGGTGGGAAGGGGGTTGGACCACCCCTCACCTGGGTCCCCCATGTGTGCTCTTCCTCCAGCTTAAGCTCAGCAGGAACCCCCCCCCCTTACCTGGGTCCCCCATGTGCACTCCCCCTCCAGCTTAAGCTCAGCAGGAACCCCCCCCCCCCTCACCTGGGTCCCCCATGTGTGCTCTACCTCCAGCTTAAACTCAGCAGGAACCCCCCCCCTCACCTGGGTCCCCATGTGCACTCCCCCTCCTGCTTAAAGAGGATCTGTAACGTCAAAACGTCCCCTGGGGGGTACTCACCTCGGGTGGTGGAAGCCTCCGGATCCTAATGAGGCTTCCCACGCCGTCCTCCGTCCCTCAGGGGTCTCACTGCAGCCCTCCGTGAAAGATGACGTCAATATTTACCTTCCCGGCTCCTGCGCAGGCGCTCTGCGGCTGTCGGCTCCGAAGTAGGCGGAAATACCCGATCGCCGTCGGGTCCGCTCTACTGTGCAGGCGCAAGTTTCCGGCGCCTGCGCAGTAGAGCGGACCCAACTGAGATCGGGTATTTCCGTGTAGTTCGGAGCCGAAAGCAGCCACAGCGCCCCGCTGGAGCCAGCAAAGGTAAATATTGAATTTACAGTCGGGTCTGTCACCGGCTGTTCGGAGGGCTGCAGCGAGACCCCCGTGGGACAGAGGACGGCGTGGGAAGCCTCATTAGAATCCAGAGGCTTCCCCCACCTGAGGTGAGTACCCCCCAGGGGATGTTTTTGAGGTTACAGAGTCCCTTTAAGCACAGTAGCAGCCGCCACTATTAGTAAGAGGCGGCGGGCGGGGATGACTCACCTCTTCTGTGTTCTATCGTGCGTTCCACTGTCGTCATGTCCTGCAATGCCGCACACTGTATTGGTGTAATCTGCCTTTTTAAAACAAAAGGAAATCTGCAAAAATTCAGCTATAAGGGAACATTTGTGGTTACCCACAATGCACTGCTACTAAATATGCAAATTACCCCTTTTCCCCCTTGGTAAGCCAAGCAAGCATATAGCTTTAAATTTTACACAGTCATATCAAACCCACATGTAGACAGCCTGTTTCAGACTTTTGGTCCTCATCAGTACATGACAGGAATTGATACAGCTGTATGAGATAGGGCTTGGACCCATACAACAGAGTAACCAAGCAGCTCAGGGTGACCCAAACCACTCGGAATGTATAGAGGGATGAAAGGGAACAAAAAGACCTCCTACTAAAAAAAGCAAAACTTGGTGTAATTTGCCTTCCTAAATCAGAAGGAAATATGCAATAATTCAGCTATAAGTGAACATTTGTGGTTACCCACAATGCACTGCTACTAAATATGCAAATAATTCCTTTTCAGCCTTAGTAAGCCAAGCAAGCATCCAGAACCACTGGTGTATAGCAAGCCTATAGCTTTAAATTTTACACAGCCATATCAAACCCACATGTGACAGCCTGTTTCAGATTTTTGGTCCTCATCTGTACATGGCAAGAATTGATATGGCTGTATGAGATGGGGCTTGGACCAGTACAACAGAGTAACCAAGCAGCTCAGGGTGACCCAACCCACTTGGAATGTATAGGTGGATAAAAGTGACCAAAAAGACCTTCTACTAAAAAAATCAAAGCTTGGTGTAATTTGCCTTCTTAAAACAGAAGAAAATCTGCAATAATTCAGCTATAAGTGAACATTTGTGATTACCCACAGTGCACCGCTATTAAATATGCAAATTATTCCTTTTCACCCTTGGCAAGTCAAGCAAGTTTATAACTTTAAGTTTTACACAGTCATATCAATCCCACATGTGACAGCCTACTTCAGCCATTTGGTCCTCATCAGTACATAGCAGGGATTGATAAGGCTGTATGAGATAGGGCTTGGACCAGTACAACAGAGTAACCAAGCAGCTCAGGGTGACCCAAACTACTAAGCATGTATAGGAGGATAAAAGAGACCAAAAAGCCCTCCTACTAAAAAAAGCAAAGTTTGGTGTAATTTTCCTTCTTAAAACAGAAGGAAATCTGCAATAATTCAGCTATAAGTGAACATTTGTGGTTACCCACAATGCACTGCTACTGAATATGCAAATTATCCCTCTTTGCCCTTGGTTTGATATGACACTACTTCTTCTTCTTCTTGCTTGGACCAGCCCCTTCTTCTTGCTTGGACCGGCCCTGGGGGCAGGGCGCTACTTCTTCTTCTTGCTTGAAGGTTGAGGCACTTACTCTATTATATATATAGATAGTCTTAGAAATGTATCTTTTTTTTGTTTTCCTTTAGAGTATTTGCGGCAGAGAAAGGGAGTTTCAAGGTTAGGTATTAGAAAGGGGGGTTTCAGGTTAGGTGTCCGGAAGGGAGGTTTAGGGTTAGGCATCAGGAAGGGGACCCTAAAACCCCCCCTTCCTGAAACCTAACCCTAAAACCCCCATTCCTGACGCATATCCTTAAAACCCACACGCCCCTACCCATACCGCAAATAATGTACATACAAAAATCGGACAAATGTATGCAAATACAAAAAAAAATTCAAACTTCAAAACAATAATTAATTTTCAAAAACAAATTTCGGCTTGACGGGCCTGGCGCCCACGATTTATCGGGTATTAGAGCCTATCGAGCGCCTAAACTGTCCATCAGCCACAGGCGCCCAAATTTCCTGCTTCCGACTAGCTCTGGTGGCGGCCATGTGTGCAGCTTAGGTTGAATTAACTGATGGGGGATTAAACTCCACCCATCATATCTCTACTGTTGTAAAATCTTCCTATTGTCACCTAAGGACGTTGCAAAAAATGTAACACCTCCAACCCACCTAAGAATACCTGCCAAGCTTAGTTCACGTTTTGGTTACACCGGATCAGACTGTGGTACGGGGTTAAATGATGTGTAGTCATCTCTCTGGCTCAGGGCCGGATTTACCATAAGGCACTGTAGGCACGTGCCTACAGGCGCCTGATGGTGGAAAGGCGGCTCACTCCCCTCCTCGAGCGCTTCCCTCCCTCCCTACTTCCCTAAGCAGAGTCCTGATGGTGATGAGATTGTAAATGAGAGGTTACTCACCCTGCTTGAGAGATCTCCCTTCAGTCAAGGGCACCTCTAGCTACCTAATACTTGGGGGCACCTGTAGCTATTTAATATTGAGGGTACTTCTGGCTACCATAATACTAAGGGAAACCTGTAGCTACCTATGACGGGCAAGAGAAGTAACGGAGAAGGGACAGTTGGGACAGCTAGCAGACTTGCGGTGCAGTTTGGTGGGGGTTTGTAGGTTTATGGATGGCTAAGTATAAGGTGCCGGGACATCTGTGCCTATAGGCTCCTGTGAGGTAAATCCGGACCTGCTCTGGCTGGAGTTCTGCTTTAACTGTCACGCTGAATGGCATGGTCTTCAGGAGGCTCTTCACTTTGCATAGCTCTTACCTCTGACACGTACATCTGACAAACATCTTTCTCCCAACCCACCAGGGATTCTCTCCTCACTCTTTTCTTTTTCCAATACACAATTTAACCTGCAGATTGTTTATAAATATGACACGAGAATCTTCCACTAACAGAGTGTTTTCTAAACATGATTTTGGCATGTGGCCGCTTATGAAATCCTGTGACTGCCAACGACTCCCTCTTTAGGGCCCATTCACACTTGGTAGCTATTCGGACAATTTCAGCGGCACTTTGAGAAGCGTTGGTGTAATTCATAGTATATGGCAGCAATCTCAGTGCAGCAATCGCCAGCGAGTTGCGGAAATTGGGAACACGAAGCATGTAGCGCTTTTTCCGCAATTCTGGAACGATCGCAATTCAAATGTTAAATAATTGCGATTCCCGATCGCTCAAAAATTGCGTTCGTGTACTGTGAAAAAAAATCCCTCTGCAAAACGCTAGCGATTTTGCTAGCATTTTGCGTTCCCCAGTATGAATGGGCCCTAACCTTTATGCATCTATGAAAAGTTCACTGTGATTACCGGTAATTAATTAATTAAATTATGTTATATTAATGAATAATTTCCAAGTATTCACCTTTTATAATTTTTTTATTTATATAGCGCCGACATCTTCCATAGCACTGTACACAGTACAACACAACTAATAGGGAGCATAGATACACGAGACGTTAAAACTCTGTACAATCAGGACATCCAGCAATACAAACACATACAGAGTTGATGCGTGGTCTGAGACATCACCAATCCTGTTACGTGTCCATGTGATGATAAATTACAGCAGAATAAGAAAAGCTAGAAGGCGCTCCCTGCCCTTGTAAACTTACATTCTAGAGGGTAGAAGGGGTAGTGGGATAGAGACATTAGGAGAAGAGACACAAGAGTTAGCGAATAAGGAAGTGAAGCTTCAATGCTACCTATAGAAAATAATAGGCTTGTCTGAACAGTTGTTTTGAGTGTATGGTTGAAGATTTCCAGGCTCTGAGCATGACGGAGAGAGTGTTCCAAAGGAGGGGTAATGCTTGTGAGAAGTCCTGGATGTGGGCAAGAGAGGAGATGACTAAGCTGGATGACAAAAAGGGTCTGGGAGGAGCAAAGGATCCGGGTGTCGAGGTAGCTGGAGATTTATGAGGAAATGTATGGAGGTGATAGCTTATGTAGAGATTTGTATGCTAGTGTGAGAAGTTTAAACTGGATCCTTTGGGTAATTGGTAGCTAAAGGAGAGATCAGCAGAGAGGGGCTGCCTCAGAGGAGCGAGTGGAGAGGTGGATGAGGCGGGCAGCAGAGTTCGGTAGGGACTGGGGAAGAGCCAGTCTGGTTTTGGGTAGATCGCAGAGTAGGGTGTTACAGTAGTCAAGAAGATGGGATGATAGAGCATGTACAAGAATTTTAGTAGTCACCTGTGGGAGGAAGGGACAAATTCTGGAAATGTTTTTGAGATGGAAGAAGCAGGAGGTAGTTAATGTGTTAATATGGTGTCTAATCTGTTCAGAGTTACCCACAGTCAGCGAGCTTTAGGAGTTGAGGTTATTGGGGTGTTTTTTTTTACAGTGATGGTAACTACAGGTGTTTATTTAGTCTTGATGATATACGATTTATATTTCCTTAAAGCTCAAAATTTGCTATACTTAGTTAATTAGGCCAAGTCCAGGTACCCCCTCAGGAGTACCCACAAGGGTTTGTGTAACAACATATGAAACCCTAGGTATTAAGCATTGATTGCACAGTTCTCATTTAGAGGAGTAGCTATAAGGGATAACAGCTTCTTCAAATGCAGGATGGCCCAGGATGGCTGACCTATAGACTAACATGTTTCACCATGAAATTTGTATGTAGAACAGAGGCGCCAGCAGGATAAAAGTCAATAAAATCTTTAAAAATTGCTTGGAAGAAGTGGTGGTCTTGCCTCCCAAAAGCAGACACGAGATCCTGTCTTTATATAAATCAATACATTTATTATACGGTACCCCAAAAACAGTGCAACGCGTTTCGCAGGCCCAGCCCGCTTCATCAGGCAATAAACGTGGGGACAAAACAGAATTTCGGCAATAGCAGGTGTTTCACCAGGAGATAGGGCTTCGTCAAAGGACAGACGGAGTGAAACTGTGCCTAAAACAAAACAAATGCCTCCCACCACAAAATAACATAGACCGTCACAGATGCATGTGGCTCTTATCAGTTCTCCCTCTGTCTTTCTAATACCTCAAATAGATCTGGTGAATAATGTGCTAATTAGATACTAAAAATGGCTACCGGTATATTTTATGTTCAATCTCTAAATAACATAACTGCAGTATTTCCAAAATAACAGTATCAAGTCTTACCTTTTAATATTAGACTTGATTATTTTTTCATATATGTTTGATAAGGAATGAAATGGAACGGTACATTTTAATAACACCACATTGCAAAAATATCCTTGCAGCATTGCATGTTTGTAGCACGGTTTAGCCAAAGTGGAATGTCATTTTATAGCATCGGTTACTGCTGCTAGGAGGAAAGACCTGGGGGCCTTTTATTGGCCAATGTGATAAGAGGATGTGAGGTGTTGTGTAACTTGCTGATGTCACTTCCTGTGATAGGTGGTGATGGCTGTCGCTCCACACTTCTGAGAAGCCAATTAATCATAATTAATTCCCGGAAAACACTTTTAAAAGAATTTCTCGGCAGGAATGCGGAACTGTAATGAGAATTATTCACTTGAAAGCCTTCCACTGACATAGAAAGCTCATTTATTTAGCCTTAGGAACTCCATGAAACAAAGGAAGTGTTAATGGCTTTTCTAAGTTGTATTGCAGATGGCTTTCATAAGGACCTGTCACCACTTCGAGTCCCTGGGTGGTGATAGCTGTACATGCATGTGTGCTTTTGTACAAATACGTGCACGGCGCCAGCGCTTATGCATGTGCATGCGCATGCTTGTGTACCCAGTTAAAAGTGAATGCCTGTTACTATAGCTACCAGCAGCAGTCATTCATTGAAAGTAAAGCAAAAAAAAGTTGCAAATTGTGTCACTGTAACAAATAAAAATGTATGACAAATGACAAATGTATGCCATGTGTATGGACCTTTAGTGTCACTTTCATTATGCATGTTTTTTTTCCCTCCTAGCTGGCTGATCTCCCACAGGCATAATGATAGCATTGTATATCTGTCACTGGTGCCTCCTGGTGTCCTCCCACCAGTCACATCTCACCTAGTAATACAGTGATTGCAGCTGGTGGAGACACAACAGTGGGTGTTCTGCACCCGTCAGTAAAAGTCAGCGATAAAACACACCAACGTCATCCTGCAGGCTTACAGTGTAAACTACAGCTCACTCACTTCTGGAACTGTAGAAACCTGTATACTAAAAAGACTTAAAGAGGAACTGTAGTGAAAATAACATAGCAAATAAAACTGCTTATTTTTTATAATACGCAGAGCTGTATGTTGGCATTTTAGTGCCCAAGGCCCACTGTCCCCAACCCCCCAGCCACCCTGACCTGTGCACCATCCGTCATGTGTGCTCGCCCTGTCCCATTTGTTCCCATGGTCCTCTGCTTTCATCTTGTGCACCCCCCATCATGTGTACTTCCCTGGTTCTGGTGGGGGGAACTTAGCACAGGATGTGGGAAGCACAGGACCAGTGCTCCAATGCTTGACCCTGTGGAAGCAGGGCGGACACGGACTGGGTTTGTGACTGCTGCAATCTACATGCATGGCAATTTAACTGTTTAAGTGTGCCAGTCTGCTGCCACCCCTTGCTTCCTGGTGCCCTAGGTGGCGCTCTAGGCCACTGCCTTTGTGGCCTTGCCTCAAATCCTGACATGACAATATGCAATTTGTCGAAGTAAACGCTGCATATCTAAAGGGCCTATTTATAAAGATTGTTACTTTTCTGATCATTATTTGGGCAGCATGGTGGCGTAGTGGTTAGCCCTCGCCTTGCAATGCTGGATTCCCAGTTCACATCCCAGCCAGGGCAACATCTGCAAGGAGTTTGTATGTTCTCCCCGTGACTGTGTGGGTTGCCTCCAGGGCTGTGTAGTCAGTACAAAAATCTTTTGACTCCGACTCCTCAGTTTATGAAACCACGACCCCAACTCCGACTCCGGGTACCCAAAATGGCCCAGACTCCGACTCCTTACTCTAATACTTAACAGGGCTGTGGATTTTGTACAAAAATCATCCGACTCCGACTCCCGACTCCAACTCCTCAGTTTATGAAACCACAACTCCGACTCCAACTCTGACTCCGGGTGCCCAAAATTGCCCCGACTCCGACTCCTCGACTCCACAGCCCTGGTTTACTCTGTGCACTCCAGTTTCCTCCCACATCCCAAAAGCAATACGGATAAGTTAATTGGCTTCCCCCTAAATTGGCCTTAGACTGCAATACATACGCTACACCATACATACACAGACAAATGACTATGGGATTAGATTGTGAGCTCCTCCAAGGGGCAGTTAAGTGACAAAACAATATACTCTGTACAGCGCTGCTAAGATGTTGGCACTATATAAATAATAAACATTTATTTTTATTAGATTGCCCCTTTTAAGAGAAACTGTAGTGAAAATAACAATTTTTTGTTTATTTATTTGTATTTTTTATTTTATTACAACATTCATTTATAAATGATTTAGTGTTTGCCCATTTTAAAATCTTTCCTCTCCCTGATTTACATTCTGAAATGTATCACTGATGGTGACATCTTTAGTCCTGCCCGGTGATCTTTGTGCATAGAACTCTCAGCAAGCGAACATTCCTGCAGAGGGTGGTATGGCTTGCTAGGCAGTCAGAAACAGCCGTTATTTCCCACAATGCAACGAGGTTGCACAGTAAACTGTCATGGCCATGGTCCTGACAGTTTACTGTGTAACCTTGTTGAATTGTGGGAACTAATGTCCGTTTCCAACTGCCAAGCAAGCCATACCACCCTCTGCGGAATGACACGGTGGGAGGGGTTTCACCACAATATCAGCCAGACTGATGACTTATAAGAGGACAAAAAAATTGTTTGAAAGGGGGTATCAACTACTGATTGGGATGAAGTTCAGTCTTGGGTTAAAGTTCCAAGTTCCATTTGACATATTCATAAAAGGCGCATCTGTTTTGTTTGTATTTACGCTAGAGACCAGTAATCTGAGTTCCTATTGGTATTAGCTTTTAGTAGCATCCACAGCCAGGGCCGGATTTGTACTCTTTACAGCCCAAGGCCAATGTCACCAGCCGCCCCCCCTTCAGTATAGGTAGCGAGATGACCCCTCCCCCTTCCCTCTAGTATAGGTAGCCTGATGACCCCCCCTCCCGCAGTATAGGTAGCCAGATGACCCCTCCCCCTTTCCTTACAGTATAGGTAGCCAGATAACCCCTTCCCTCTAGTATATGTAGCCAGACGACTCCTCCCCCTTTCCCTCCTATATAGGTAGACAGATGACTCTTTTAATCCCTCCTCCCCCCACCCCTTTCAGTATAGGTAGCCAGCTCACCTTCACACCGCAACAGCCATCTGTGTCGCTCATTCCTCCGCTCGTCTCCAGTGCAGAAGTTTCCTCTTTCTTTCTATCTCCAATGCCGCCCAAGTCCATAGCCGCCGGTCACAATGTAAACGTGCACAGAGAGCAAGGTGGCTGTTGCACAGGCAGCTAGCAGCAGAGTACCATGGTCAGGCGTTAGCCTGATCTCCCTGCATTGCATCATCTGCAAGCTTGCAACTGCTGCACCAGTTTAGCCTGCTGGTTTGGTGCCCTTCGTCCTGTGGTGCCGTAGGCCATGGCCTAGGGGGCCTTGTCCTAAATCCGGCCCTGTCCACAGCCTCAGTTAATTGAATGAAGTTAATTACCAGCCATGACTGTTACTTCTCGATAAAAGGCAAGTGGCCCATATGTCAATTTCTGAAGTGCATCTGTTACTTTCTAAATCATATTTAACACCCGGCGGCATACACAGGAATACACGGGTTGATTATGGCGCTCGATTCTGCGCCCGATCGTTTTGCCCACTTGATACTCTAATCTTCCACTCGTTTTTCTTATCTTTTTTTCAATTCACTTCATTGAGAAATTAAGCGGCAAAACGATCGGAAATGTACGGAAATTATCCATCCATTAGCCATCTTATCAGCTCAGAATCGAGCCGTGTAGTCCCAGCATTAAGTCCAATGAGTTTTTGGTTTAAGTTTGGATTATGTCCCATCACCACGAGTGAATGGGATTCTGGGGTAGACCAGAGGTCAATCTGAACTCAAATTGAAGACAAAGGCCCATGCTCTATATAGCATACATTGATCAACAGATCCTGTAAATTGACTTGGAACTGAATGTAAAGAACCTTCTACAGGAGCCATTGGTAGAGTCTACAATTTTAAACTGTATTGGGGATAAACATATGCGCCTTTAAATTTCATTCAGTTTAAGTTCAGTTCATATCTCGGTTCATTTCCTTTGAGGAAAGTAGGTAGACCTGAGGACTCTATACACCAGCCACGAGACGTATTTCCCATTCTCCTTGTCTAGATGCATCTTTTCCACCTTCATATTCAGCCTGCACTCTGAATGGGGCATGTGTCTTCCTGGTAATGTCACCTTCCAGCTCTGAACTCAGGTCATGCAAGTCTATTGAAATGAGCCTGGGGGGCGGGGGCTGTACGCTAATGTCACTAGGAAACACAACATGAAGCCCAACACAATTCCTTAATGTACAATAAAGCTGTACAGAATAGATCTACAGGTCAAAGGGTTCACCTACTGCTCATGTGAATGTAAAAATGTGCAATGAGATGCTGACTGTGCTCTGTGATCTATCTGAAAGCAAACCTGAGGTGGCACCCTCCTTTCCCCTTCCCCAAAGTTAGATCCTCCAGAGGCTTTCCACGTCCTCCTGGACCCCACCATTGCTGGCTGGGACCCCCTTTTAGTTTGCGGCCGTGCTCCACTTTGTGCTGTACCTGCGTGAGTATGGCTGCACCTGCACAGTAGCATAGAGCCACTCGTGCAGGAGCAGTATGTCCATGTTCGTACACAGCAGGGAGCACTGCCACAAGAGACTATCTGTTGGTGGAGTTGAGGAGGACATAGTGAACTTCTGGACTATCCAGAAACTTCCATTAAAAAGAGAATCTGTACTCTAAAATTCTTACAATAAAAAGCATACCATCCTATTCATTATGTTCATCTGGGCCCCTCTGTGCTGTTTCTGCCACTCCCTGCTGCAATCCTGGCTTGTAATTGCCAGTTTTAGGCAGTGTTAACAAACAAAAGATATGGCTGCTATCAACATGTGATAGGCTGAAAGAAGCTCAGTCTGTGACTCATACAGAGCCTGGAGGGGGCGTGGAGAGGATGTGTATAGCTTCTTCCTATCACAAGCAGAGCAGCACGTTCTTGCCTGAGCCAACAAAGCTGACAAAGGAAAGAAGATTAGATTATATAACAGAGATAATACAGTCACTGTGCAACTAGGAAAGGCTGCAGCAAGACAGACCACATTAGAACAGGTATAGGAAATTATAGGATAGAAGAAATAAGGCTGAAAATTGTGTTACAGAGTCTCTTTAACCTGGGTAAGTATATAACTTTTTTTTTGCCACCTTGGGTTCACGTTCACAAAACTGTTTGCTGGTTTACTAAAAATAAACTGTGCATGGGTCCTCAAATTCTGCGGATCACTCAAACCTTTGTGCTGAATCCTGCATGCTCACTTCTCAATTCCTTCCTTAGGATGACTCATGCTGTCCACTTTCTACCTAGACAGCATGAGACAGCATGACAGCATGAGAAGTGATCACATGGCAGTCAGCATAAATTAGACAACCACATGTGCTTAATGATACATGTGGTTTTTTTTGTTTTGTTTTACACTAGACCAATAGCAGCGATGGTAACATTGGCTGATCCTAGGTGAAGTGTGTGTACTAGTGTGGCATTGTGCACAGGCTATACTTCCTTACTGTGGAAAAAGACAGCTATTGGGTTCAGTAGAAATTAACTGTAATAGGATGAGGATTATGTAAAATTATCCTTTAGTGGAAGACTGAGTAGTGTATACAGTATATAAAATAACACACTTAGGAAATTGCTTTTATTATATGTAAGGCATAGAAATAAAAATAAAAGGGGATTTGATATTTAGGTCACTGCTGAAAGCCAAAGACCATTTACAACACTACATGGGAACAAGATTGTCTGGTGAGGCAAGGACTTGATACTAGTAAACCAGGCTCAGAGCCTGCATAGGATGCAAACCTGATAACAACCACAATGTGGTATTTATAAAATTGAACACATAAGCGCCACTTTAAAAGGAATATGGCCCATCTGAAGAAAACCTGTTGTTAGAGTCAAGTGCTGTCATGCTGATCTGGCCTCAGTCGGAGCCAGGGTCGTATTTCTGGAAAGGCCACAGAGGCCCGGCCTTGAGCGGCTGCAACACAAAGGGGCATCTGGACATGATAGAAGGGTTGCTACATATGAAAGAGGAGGATGAAAATGGGGAGCAACACATAAAAAGGGGAAACTGATGCTCAAGAGAGCTTAATGAAACTATGGTACATGATACATGGTTGATAAACATGGAAGAGGGGGCTGCACATGGAATGGGAGGGGCCGCTGAACAAGAAAGGGGAGACACAACATACTTGGCCTAGGGGCACAAAAAGTGTAAATCCTTCCTTGACTGGAGCTGAATCTAGTGCCTAGAACAGAGGCATTAAATCACCTGATCTGCAAACTTGATCAGTGTCAATGGCCCCTATTCAATGAACTTTTTTCCTAGGTGATACTTTTCAATAAAACGCCTTTTAAGTCGCTGGCAAGCAAGAAAATACTCAGAATATCGCTTGTCAAGACGATGAGAAAATAAAAGGCATAACAGTAGGCACTGAAGAGATTAAAGCACTGGCTTATGCTGATGACCTCCTGATGACACTAAGAGACCCAGTAATGTCCCTATATAGATGCAAATAAATTTTAAGCAGCTTTGGTGCAAGTTCAAACTTTAAAATTAATATGGAGAAAAGTATAATCCTCGATCTCAGCTGCTCGACAGAAACAAGGTAAAGGATCCAGGAATATAATACCTTTGCCTGGGAAAAAGTAATTAAGTATTTGGGGGTTAAGTTGGGCGGTAATGTAGATTAACTATATGATCAAAACTATAAAAATCTAATGGAAGAGAGTAAAAAAAACCTAAATGGATGGGATTGGCCTTATTTTAATCCACTGGTCAGAATAGCGATAAAAAAAGATGTGTATTTTGCCCCAAATAATATTCCTTATGCAGTGCGTTCCGATTGCCCTCCCCAGCACATGGTTCAGGGGGTGGAACAGACTCTTCCAGGATTTTATTTGGGCCAGATCCCCTCGCAGAATTAGCTACAACATAATAAGTAGAGATAAAGCAAGGGGTTGAAATCTATTGAAATCTATTGAAAATCGACTGAGCATTTTTTGCCATCAGATTTCCATTAGGGCCAATGCAAAATGATAAGCAATCTCAACAGATCGACCAAGATTTTCCACCCTGCCAGATCGATTGAAATCAATCGAAATCGATCGAAATCGGCCGCCAATCGGTCGATCGGTCAACTGATTTGCAATTGACCAATCGATTTTGATCGATCGATCGATCGGCCAAGAAATCGGCTGAGTGTATGGGCCTCTTTACTTAGTAACCTAGTTCAGTTGGTTGAAAAACAAAGACATCTGTCCATAGAAAAAAAAACTCTTTTAAAACTCCATGCATAACTTTTAAATGGTCTGTACACCTACATATACTTCACTCATAGAAACCAACAATATAAAGTTCTCAGAGAAAGAATGCTATTGCCCTGAACTGAAGGGAGCACAGCAGTACCTTGTCATGTTTAACCTGCATGTCTAAGTTTACCATCTACAGGGGTGCAACTGCTGCAAGATGACCCAGAACTGCTGAGACCCAGGGACGGATCTAGGGGGGGGGGGAGGGGGGGCAAGCGGGTATCTTGCCCCAGGCGCAGTTTGTTGAATTCTTAAAAAGGCGGCAAAATGAATGGCAGTTTAGGCACCAAAACCTGACCTTTAGGTGCCAAAACCTGACCTTGCCCCAGGCGCAACTTGGTCTTGATCCGTCCCTGCTGAGACCCCAACTATTTACCCTCCCTCCATCTGATACAGGCCTCCATCTGTAGCTGGTGATGCTGTAGCTACACTTGTTTTAGGTTTAGGAGAGTCATGGTGGCCACACTGTTAAGTAGCGTGGTCCTGGAGTCCATTGTTATACAGTTTCTTTCAGATGGGTCTCCTAACTTTCAGGGTCACTATGGGGAGAGGGTTGTAAACTTTCGGGGGCCCCTGCCCTATCACAGTGTTTCTGGGGCCCATGATTTTTACTTACTATTTAACTTCCATTCTCCACTTAGACTCCCACAAGTAAATGTGACTCCAGACCATAAATAAACATGTCTTCAGTCAGAAGACAAAATCAGTTGAGGAGGTTTCCCTGGCTAAGAGATTCTATATCGTTCGGCAACGATACAGCTGAAGGGGTTTTAATTGCCGCATGTACATAATGCAGATGTTGCTAGATACAGGCTTAAAGGATACCCGAACTGACATGTGACATGATGAGATAGACATGTGTATATACAGTGCCTAGCACACAAATAACTGTGCTGTGTTCCTTTTTTTCTTTCTCTGCCTGAAAGAGTTAAATATCAGGTATGTAAGTGGCTAACTCAGTCCTGACTCAGACAGGAAGTGACTACAGTGTGACCCTCACTGATAAGATTTTCCCCTTTTTATCTCTTTCTTGCTCTCAGAAGCCATTTTCTACTAGGAAAGTGTTTTATTGTTGGAATTTCTTATCAGTGAGGGTCACACTGTAGTCACTTCCTGTCTGAGTCAGGACCGAGTCAGCCACTTACATACCTGATATTTAACTCTTTCAGGCAGAGAAAGAAAAAAAAGGAACACTGCATAGTTATTTGTGTGCTAGGCACTGTACATACACATGTCTATCTCATCATGTCACATGTCAGTTCGGGTATCCTTTAAGCGTATTGGAATTTGAGGCCATGTACTTCTAATATCATGCTTGAACGTTTTTGGCCACTTTTTTTCCACCCACGAGCAGCATCCATCTCCATGATGATGAACTGCATGTCGAGGCATTGTCTTCTCGGTATTTACATCTGTGTTACGCATTACTGAAAGTCCGGGAAAAGATGGGGAGATGAGAAATTTCAGGTAGTTTCCAGAGCTGGCATGCTTCTCACAAGCTTCCCATAACACAATGGGGATGCACATGGCCGCAGCAAATCCAACACACAGCAAAATTTCTGCTTTTTATGCTGTCTTGGTTGTAAACACTGAAATGAGTTGATACTAAACTATCAGTTCAGATATTCGTCTGGGCTGTAAAGGAGGGTTTAGACATCTCCATAGCACTTCAGATAAGGCAATCAGTCAAAAAGTTGTCATTTCTGTAATGAAGTGTTCCTGCTGGTTTTATCTGAAGTAAGCAGACTATATTGTCACTGTGAGAAAAAGTATAGTTTTCTGAATGCTTACAACCACTCACATCTCAAGGCTCATACACACGTCCCAACAATCTGCCCAACTATCTTCTAAACTTGGTCTGTTGGAAGATAGTTGGGCGTGTGTACGGCTGGTAAACAACCAGACGACCAACTGATAACAGGTTGTTAGCCAGATCCAACCGGTGGAGCAACCTGGCCAACTATTATGCAGGTTGGAACATGTGTACAAGTCTTTTGAACAACTTTGTTGTTTTTTCAATGCAGATGTGTTGTGTAGTTTGTTGTTTAGCTTGCACGCTTTGTATTTAAGTTGGTCGTTTAGTTGGTTGGCATGTGTGTACTTGTTGTGCAGTTGGTCATTTTGTGCAGTTGGTTGTACATTATGTTGGACGCATGTATGAGCCTTAAGAGAACACAGTGTAACATCTCCATAATAGGATACCCTGTGTCTCCTCCATCTGACATATTCTTGAACCAGTTGCCTCACAGCTTATAGTGTCTACCACAGTTAAATTGTAGCAATATCCAACAGCTTATCAGGGTTGTCAAACTTCAGTCTTCAAGGCCCGAAGTCCTCATACATTTTTTGGCACAGCTCAAATTAATTCATGGGACTGAATCAGGAAAGATTTGGTCCATCAAGTAGAAGACATTTCTCAGTCTATCCTAAACACTAGCATGGATATGGCCATCAAGGTCTAAGTTGACACCTGTGGCTTATGAAGTGAGTCATAAATTGTTTTGTGCACCTTCCTTCCTCACTTAGCTGCTCCCACTGGCCAACTCTCACCATCTCCTTGGCATGTGATATCAGTGACAGGATAAGTGGGTACCGACTTGGTGATATGCTACGGAGACAGCTTTAAAAGGTAGGAAGGTGGTGGCACCATTCATGACTTAGACCTGAGTCTCACTTGATAAATAAAATTGGACTGAAGTTCACTTTAAAGTGGATTCGAGATAAACTTTTACTTATTGCATAATTGTGTTCCTTTCATATACTGTAGTTTATAGGGCATTCCTCAAGCCAAATACTTTTTTGTTTTGTTTTAATACTCTAATTCCCTATAAACTAAACAAGCCTCGTCCACAGCTTCTCCAGAGTGACTTGACACTCTCAGACCCATGTAGGGCTTATGGGAGCTCAGTCTGGGCAGGAAGAGGAGGTTACTAGCCATAGATTTCAGAGGCAGAGGGAAGGACTTGTTATAGTTAGTATTTCATCTTGGATCCGCTTTAAGTTCTGTATAACCTATGCCTTATGCCTCTCCCATCTATAAACCCTAGAGCCAGTAGGGTTAGATGCCACATCATTTACCAGTATCTATTTTGGATTATGGGAGGATACTCACACATACTGAGAGAGGACATACAAACTGAATGAAATGATCCAAGAAATCTGAACTCAACTTTATAAAATATTGCTATTAGATGACTGCACTTTAAAACGCTTGGCCCAGATCATGGAGGGAGTACTGGAAGATTCATTAAAAGATTAGCAAATCAGAGGTGGTGTCATGAGCAGTGCCACTGCCAACAAAGAGCACTTTTTAATAAGTTCAGGTTGTCCTAGTTTTGCGAAGTATAAGATCTTTCCGTGGGTGTTTGTACGCGGCTGCAAGAACAAATTAAAATTTACCATGCGTTAAGCAATTTGTGCCAAACTAATAAAATGCAATTTAATAAAAGAAAAGAGTTGCCACCAAAAGCAGAAGAGAGCAGTGTACGACCCATGGGTCATAGACTGCTAACGGTGGAGCCTGCGGGGAAATGCGGGGACCATGAGGAGACCGCGAAAGCTCCATAGGACCCAGAGACTTCCCTCTCCTTAGGTGAGTATCTGTTTTTTTTTTCACTGCAGATTTTCTTTAACTACTTTGGCCTTTTGGACGTATAGCATACGCTCAAAAGGCTGCATGTGCACTCCCGTGCACTCCCGCGTGCTCCCGCAGCCGATCACGCACATGCACGCGTGCTCCCGTTCCACGGTTCGTTATCCAGGGAATCCACGTATTGGGACATGGTGCCCAATAATTGATCCCTTTCCCCATCAGAAAAAGCGATGGCTTCTCTTTCTGTCTGTCACGTCACCCCTACGTCCCTCTAAGCGTACATGTTACGCTTAGAGTGACGTAATGTAAACAAACTCATGGCTGCCATCTTGTGGCCAAACAGTAAAACTACATCTCCATAAAAAACACATATTTACATTAAAAAAATTACTATTTACATCCCACCCTTCCAAAAATACCCAAATAAAATGTTTAATTAAAAAAAATTACAATAATAATACAAAAAGTAAATATTTACCTAAGGGTCTAAACTTTTTAAATATTCATGTAAAGATGAAATATTTTTATTTTTTTTATTATAAGCTTGTAAATAGTGATGGATGCAAAACGGAAAAAAATGCACTTTTATTTCCAAATAAAATATTGTCGCCATACATTGTGAAAGGGGCATATTTTAAACGGTGTAATACCCGGGACTATTAGGCAAATACAATACATGGGTTTTAATTATGGAGGCATGTATTATTTTAAAACTGTAATGGGCGAAAACTGAGAAATAATGATTTTTTTCCCGTTTTTTTTCTTATTCTTCTTGTTAAAATGCATTTACAGTAAAGTAGCTCTTAGCAAAATGTACTACCCAAAGAAAGCCTAATTGGTGGCGGAAAAAAAGATATAGATTAAGACAAATAACATTTATATTGCGCTTTTCTCCTGGCGGACTCAAAGCGCCAGAGCTGAAGCCACTAGGGCACGCTCTATAGGCAGTAGCAGTGTTAGGGAAACTTGCCCAAGGTCTCCTACTGAATAGGTGCTGGCTTACTGAACAGGCAGAACCGAGATTTGAACCCTGGTCTCCTGTGTCAGATGCAGAGCCCTTAACCATTACACCACCCAGCCACTACCTGTGATAAGTATTGATAAAGTTATAGGCGAATTAATGGGAGGTGAAAATTGCTTGGATGCATAAAGTGAAACACGACTGAGGGCTGAAGTGGTTAAGGTATAAATTAATCTCTCCATTGAGCCATAGATGGACTTTTGGTGGACTTCATCACTTATTGGCTTCTGTGTTGGAGAAGCTCCATATTGGTGGACAGTGCACTGGTGGCTGAAGCGTGTAATGGTGGCTGGATAATGTAATGGTTAAGGGCTCTGCCTCTGACACAGGAGACCAGGGTTTGAATCTCGAGTCCTTGGGCTAGACTCCTTAACATTGTTTCTGCCTACTGAGTGTGCCCTAGTGGCTGCAGCTCAAG
This sequence comes from Hyperolius riggenbachi, assembly GCF_040937935.1. NCBI lineage: Eukaryota > Metazoa > Chordata > Amphibia > Anura > Hyperoliidae > Hyperolius > Hyperolius riggenbachi. Next base: position 326,025,575 of record NC_090651.1, on the reverse strand, counting down.
CACGTTTAGTCCACCAGGAGAAAAGCGTAATATAAATGTTATTTGTCTTGTCTTGTCTTCTCGATGTCTACCATTCCTTAGCCTTTTTAAGTACCTAGGATTTTGCAATACATAGACAATTGGAATCGCTAAACACTACTAGAGCCCTTAACCATTACACCACCCAGCCACTACCTGTGATAAGTATTGATAAAGTTATAGGCGAATTAATGGGAGGTGAAAATTGCTTGGATGCATAAAGTGAAACACGACTGAGGGCTGAAGTGGTTAAGGTATAAATTAATCTCTCCATTGAGCCATAGATGGACTTTTGGTGGACTTCATCACTTATTGGCTTCTGTGTTGGAGAAGCTCCATATTGGTGGACAGTGCACTGGTGGCTGAAGCGTGTAATGGTGGCTGGAAAATGTAATGGTTAAGGGCTCTGCCTCTGACACAGGAGACCAGGGTTTGAATCTCGAGTCCTTGGGCTAGACTCCTTAACATTGTTTCTGCCTACTGAGTGTGCCCTAGTGGCTGCAGCTCAAGCACGTTTAGTCCACCAGGAGAAAAGCGTAATATAAATGTTATTTGTCTTGTCTTGTCTTCTCGATGTCTACCATTCCTTAGCCTTTTTAAGTACCTAGGATTTTGCAATACATAGACAATTGGAATCGCTAAACACTACTAGTGGAAAAGGGTTTTAAACAATGACATCTCTATGAAGAAAGTTGAGCAAAAAGAAAGTATTCCGCTGCACCAGGGCTGGGTAAAAACCGTTTCTTCAACTTTATTGATACATCAGTGAGCACAGAAAAGGCTGACGCGTATCGGAGCTCTGGAAGGCTCCTTAATCATAGCCAGCATTCAGTGCTTGAATGCTGGCTATGATTAACCACTTAACGACCGCCCCCAGCCGATGGGCGGCGGCAAAGTCCGGGCCCAAACGACCGCAATACGCCCATCGGCGGGGGCGGCTGCGGGAGTGGCTATGCGGCGATCGCGTCATTCGTGACGCGATCAGCCGCCGGGGACTGGCTCCGCCCCCCGTTCGCCGTAACCCGCCGGCCGTTCGGAAGCGCCGGCGGGTTACTGGCATCCGGATCGCCGCTGCAACAGTGTATAATAGGCTTTGTAATGTATACAAAGCCTATTATACTGGCTGCCTCCTGCCCTGGTGGTCCCAGTGTCCGAGGGACCACCAGGGCAGGCTGCAGCCACCCTAGTCTGCACCAAACACACTGATTTCCCCCCCCCCTGCCCCCTGATCGCCCACAGCACCCCTCAGACCCCCCCCTGCCCACCCCCCAGACCACTGTTTGCACCCAGTCACCCTCCTAATCACCCATCAATCACTCCCTGTCACTATCTGTCAACGCTATTTTTTTTTTAAGTCCCTAATCTGCCCCCTACTCCCTCCTGATCACCCCCCCACCCCTCAGATTCTCCCCAGACCCCCCCCCAGACCCCCCCCCCCGTGTACTGTATGCATCTATCCCCCCTGATCACCTGTCAATCACCTGTCAATCACCTGTCAATCACCCGTCAATCACCCCCTGTCACTGCCACCCATCAATCAGCCCCTGATCTGCCCCTTGCGGGCAATCTGATCACCCCCCCACACCAATAGATCGCCCGCAGATCCGACATCAGATCACCTCCCAAATCCATTGTTTACATCTATTCTCTCCTCTAAACACCCACTAATTACCCATCAATCACCCCCTATCACCACCTGTCACTGTTACCCATCAGATTAGACCCTAATCTGCCCCTTGCGGGCACCCAATCACCTGCCCACACGCTCAGATTGCCCTCAGACCCCCCCCTTATCAATTCGCCCGTGCAATATTTACATCTGTTATTCCGGGTAATAACCCACTGATCACCTGTCAATCACCCATCAATCACCCCCTGTCACTGCCACCCATCAATCACCCCCTGTCACTGCCACCCATCAATCAGCCCCTAACCTGCCCCTTGCGGGCAATCTGATCACCCCCCCACACCAATAGATCGCCCGCAGATCCGACATCAGATCACCTCCCAAATCCATTGTTTACATCTATTCTCTCCTCTAAACACCCACTAATTACCCATCAATCACCCCCTATCACCACCTGTCACTGTTACCCATCAGATTAGACCCTAATCTGCCCCTTGCGGGCACCCAATCACCTGCCCACACGCTCAGATTGCCCTCAGACCCCCCCCTTATCAATTCGCCCGTGCAATATTTACATCTGTTATTCCGGGTAATAACCCACTGATCACCTGTCAATCACCCATCAATCACCCCCTGTCACTGCCACCCATCAATCACCCCCAGTCACTGCCACCCATCAATCAGCCCCTAACCTGCCCCTTGCGGGCAATCTGATCACCCACCCACACCAATAGATCGCCCGCAGATCCGACATCAGATCACCTCCCAAATCCATTGTTTACATCTATTCTCTCCTCTAAACACCCACTAATTACCCATCAATCACCCCCTATCACCACCTGTCACTGTTACCCATCAGATTAGACCCTAATCTGCCCCTTGCGGGCACCCAATCACCCGCCCACACGCTCAGATTGCCCTCAGACCCCCCCCCCTTATCAATTTGCCCGTGCAATATTTACATCTGTTATTCCGGGTAATAACCCACTGATCACCTGTCAATCACCCATCAATCACCCCCTGTCACTGCCACCCATCAATCACCCCCTGTCACTGCCACCCATCAATCAGCCCCTAACCTGCCCCTTGCGGGCAATCTGATCACCCACCCACACCAATAGATCGCCCGCAGATCCGACATCAGATCACCTCCCAAATCCATTGTTTACATCTATTCTCTCCTCTAAACACCCACTAATTACCCATCAATCACCCCCTATCACCACCTGTCACTGTTACCCATCAGATTAGACCCTAATCTGCCCCTTGCGGGCACCCAATCACCCGCCCACACCTCAGAACGCCCTCAGACCCCAGCCCTGATCACCTCGCCAGTGCATTGCTTGCATCTATTTCCCCCCTCTAATCACACCTTGAGACACCCATCAATCACCTCCTGTCACCCCCTAGCACACCTACCCATCAGATCAGGCCCTAATTTGCCCCGTGTGGGCTCCTGATCACTCGGCCAAACCCTCAGATCCCCCTCAGACCCCCTTCCGATCACCTCCCCAGTGCATTGATTGCATCTATTTTCCCCTCTAACCGCCCCCTGAGACACCCATCAATCACCTCCTGTCACCCCCCTAGCACTCCTATCCATCAGATCAGGCCCAATACATCCTGTCATCTAAGAGGCCACCCTGCTTATGACCGATTCCACAAAATTTGCCCCCTCATAGACCACCTGTCATCAAAATTTGCAGATGCTTATACCCCTGAACAGTCATTTTGAGAAATTTGGTTTCCAGACTACTCACAGTTTTGGGCCCGTAAAATGCCAGGGCAGTATAGGAACCCCACAAGTGACCCCATTTTAGAAAGAAGACACCCCAAGGTATTCTGTTAGGTGTATGATGGGTTCATAGAATATTTTATTTTTTGTCAAAAGTTAGCGGAAATTGGATTGTTATTGTTTTTTTCACAAAGTGTCATTTTTCACTAACTTGTGAGAAAAAATAAAATCTTCTATGAACTCACCATACCCCTAACGGAATACCTTGGGGTGTCTTCTTTCTAAAATGGGGTCACTTGTGGGGTTCCTATACTGCCCTGGCATTTTAGGGGCCCTAAACCGTGAGGAGTAGTCTAGAAAACAAATGCCTCAAAATGACCTGTGAATAGGACGTTGGGCCCCTTAGCGCACCTAGGCTGCAAAAAAGTGTCACACATGTGGTATCGCCATACTCAGGAGAAGTAGTATAATGTGTTTTGTGGTGTATTTTTACACATACCCATGCTGGGTGGGAGAAATCTCTCTGTAAATGGACAATTGTGTGTAAAACAAATAAAAAAATGTGTCATTTACAGAGATATTTCTCCCACCCAGCATGGTTATATGTAAAAATACACCACAAAACACATTATACTACTTCTTCTGAGTACGGCGATACCACATGTGTGACACTTTTTTGCAGCCTAACTGTGCTAAGGGGCCCAAAGTCCAATGAGTACCTTTAGGATTTCACAGGTCATTTTGAGACATTTGGGTTCAAGACTACTCCTCACGGTTTAGGGCCTCTAAAATGCCAGGGCAGTATAGGAACCCCACAAGTGACCCCATTTTAGAAAGAAGACACCCCAAGGTATTCTTTTAGGTGTATGATGAGTTCATAGAAGATTTTATTTTTTGTCACAAGTTAGCGGAAATTGATATGTATTGTTTTTTTTTTCACAAAGTGTCATTTTCCGCTAACTTGTGACAAAAAAAAAAATCTTCTATGAACTCACCATACTCCTAACAGAATACCTTGGGGTGTCTTCTTTCTAAAATGGGGTCACTTGTGGGGTTCCTATACTGCCCTGGCATTTTAGGGGCCCTAAACCGTGAGGAGTAGTCTAGAATCCAAATGCCTCAAAATGACCTGTGAATAGGACGTTAGGCCCCTTAGCGCACCTAGGTTGCAAAAAAGTGTCACACATGTGGTATCGCCGTACTCAGAAGAAGTAGTATAATGTGTTTTGGGGTGTATTTTTATACATACCCATGCTGGGTGGGAGAAATCTCTCTGTAAATGGACAATTGTGTGTAAAAAAAATCAAATAATTGTCATTTACAGAGATATTTCTCCCACCCAGCATGGGTATGTGTAAAAATACACCCCAAAACACATTATACTACTTCTCCTGAGTACGGCGGTACCACATGTGTGGCACTTTTTTGCACCCTAAGTGCGCTAAGGGGCCCAAAGTCCAATGAGTACCTTTAGGATTTCACAGGTCATTTTGCCACATTTGGTTTCAAGACTACTCCTCACGGTTTAGGGCCCCTAAAATACCAGGGCAGTATAGGAACCCCACAAATGACTCCATTTTAGAAAGAAGACACCCCAAGGTATTCCGTTAGGAGAATGGCGAGTTCATAGAAGATTTTATTTTTTGTCACAAGTTAGCGGAAAATGACACTTTGTGAAAAAAAACAATTAAAATCAATTTCCGCTAACTTGTGACAAAAAAAAAAAATCTTCTATGAACTCACCATACATCTAACGGAATACCTTGGGGTGTCTTCTTTCTAAAATGGGGTAATTTGTGGGGTTCCTATACTGTCCTGGCATTTTAGGGGCCCTAAACCGTGAGGAGTAGTCTTGAAACGAAATTTCTCAAAATGACCTGTGAAATCCTAAAGGTACTCATTGGACTTTGGGCCCCTTAGCGCAGTTAGGGTGCAAAAAAGTGCCACACATGTGGTATCGCCGTACTCAGGAGAAGTAGTATAATGTGTTTTGGGGTGTATTTTTCCACATACCCATGCTGAGTGGGAGAAATATCTCTATAAATAGACAATTGTGTGTAAAAAAAATAAAAAAATTGTCATTTACGGAGATATTTCTCCCACCCAGCATGTGTATGTGTAAAAATACACCCCAAAACACATTATACTACTTTTCCTGAGTACGGCAATACCACATGTGTGGCACTTTTTTGCGGCCTAACTGCGCTAAGGGGCCCAAAGTCCAATGAGCATCTTTAGGCTTTACAGGGGTGCTTACAATTAGGCACCCCCCAAATGCCAGGACAGTAAACACACCCCACAAATGACCCCATTCTGGAAAGTAGACACTTCAAGGTATTCAGAGAGGAGCATAGTGAGTCTGTGGCAGATTTCATTTTTTTTTGTCGCAAGTTAGAAGAAATGGAAACTTTTTTTTTTTTTTTTTTTGTCACAAACTGTCATTTTCCGCTAACTTGTGACAAAAAATAAAATCTTCTATGAACTCACCATGCCTCTCACTGAATACTTTGGGATGTCTTCTTTCCAAAATGGGGTCATTTGGGGGGTATTTGTACTATCCTGGAATTTTAGCCCCTCATGAAACATGACAGGTGCGCAGAAAAGTCAGAGATGCTTGAAAATGGGAAAATTCACTTTTGGCACCATAGTTTGTAAACGCTATAACTTTTACCCAATCCAATAAATATACACTGAATGTTTTTTTTTTTATCAAAGACATGTAGCAGAATAACTTTCGCGCTCAAATGTATAGGAAATTTTACTTTATTTGAAAAATGTCAGCACAGAAAGTTAAAAAAGTCATTTTTTTGACAAAATTCATGTCTTTTTTGATGAATATAATAAAAAGTAAAACTCGCAGCAGCAATCAAATAGCATCAAAAGAAAGCTGTATTAGTGACAAGAAAAGGAGGTAAAATTCATTTAGGTGGTAGGTTGTATGACCGAGCAATAAACCGTGAAAGCTGCAGTGGTCTGAATGGAGAAAAAGGCTCTGGTCCTTAAGGGGCGAAAAGACTGTGGTCCTGAAGTGGTTAAGGAGCCTTCCAGAGCTCCGATACACGTCAGCCTTTTCTGTGCTCACTGATGTATCAATAAAGTTGTGAATGCTGGCTATGATTAAGGTGCCTTCCAGAGCTCCGATACGCGTCAGCCTTTTCTGTGCTCACTGATGAATCAATAAAGTTGAAGAAACGGTTTTTACCCAGCCCTGGTGCAGCGGAATTCTTTCTTTTTGCTCAAGTTCCTGGAGATTCAAGATTCCTGCTCCCATGGTTTGAATGGTGATGGTTGAAGCGGTCCCTTTCCTTGCTACTATGAAGAAAGCTCAACAGTAACTAAGGAGATTTGGTAACCCTGACTTTATGGCCAGGCCAAGTTGCAACCTTCATAGCCTTATCTGGCCTTGTGGCATGTCTTACGAAGATGACGAGCTGACTACTACTGTCCCTTCATCCTGCTGGGTGACTCAAGGTACTTACCTCGTCATGCAGCAGGAACACCCTTAAAGCGAAGCCAGACTTCCTCCCCAGAAGCTGAATATTGCCAAAACGCCGATCCCAATATAATAAATATTGCAAATCATTCCGGGGGTTTCCACCCTCACGTCTTGGGAATGGCATATCATTACAAGACAAGATTGATAGAGGGTGAGCCGCCTGCATTGGGCATCCATCCAAAAACAAAGGGGAAAACCAGGGCCTGCCATAAGAAATCTAGGTTGAGGATCAATGTAATCATTATTTAGATATGGCTAATCTAAGTCCAAAGGGATTGGCTTGTAAAATGATCATATTGTCGCTGGGTTAATTACCGGCAAACATTTGTGCTCATAGGGACAGCAAACACTGGTGTAAAGAATGAATGGAACGCCAGTCTTGCCTGATTAGCATGGATATGACCATGTGACCATTTAACTCTAAAAGGCTAAGTGCCTTTCTCATCATAAACATATTATATCCAGCAGAAACTCCTGATCTATAAAACAGAAGTGGGAGAAAATGGGGTGCCTTGACACCTAAAGCAAACCAGAAGTGAAAATAAAACGTATGATATAATGAATTGTATGTGTAGTACAGCTAAGAAATAGAATATTAGTAGCAGAGATCAGAGTCTCATATTGTTTCCAGGACAAGAAAAATTAAAAAGCTTCAGTTGTCATCTATGCAAAAGAGCGTCTCTGAGCTACTGGACCCACTGGGTTGAATACAGTCCTGTTTTCTGAAGCACTAGAACAGCAAAGAAACAGTGAGAGACAACTTGAGATAACATTTTACTGCAGGGAAGTTCAAGGGGTCATTATTTTTGCTTTGCTTTATCTTTAAAAATACAGAGTGTTTTTAAAACTGCAACTGTGACAGCATGATGTGATGTTATTAAAAAAAAGTTTTATAACTGAATATAAAAATATGAGACTCTTTGCTACTTATGTTCTATCCATTATTCCTACTACACATACAATTCATTGGGTTTTTTTTCACTTCAGGTTAGCGTTAAAAAAGGCCCCTGTACTCTGCTGCTGTGATATGCGTCTCTCCATGTGTCTCTCTGCTCTATGTCTACCCCTCCTGTGTCGGCCTTTGTGGGATTCATTCATACACGGATCTGTGATCTGTAGGTCAGACGCCATCATTGCCTTCTGCCTATCCATTCTCTTTCCATCTCTGCTTATTGACCAGTTTGTGTGGCTTTTCCTGGTGGGCGAGAGGCAGCAGCAGAGGGGGATTCCCAACAGACAAAAATGATACAGAAGGTCTCTTACTCCTCTCAATGCCACAGAGATAAATAGTTAGATGAGCTATACACAACAAGAAAAGGCATCCATAAGGCAATCCCAAAATAAAGTATCAGAAAGATGATATTTCAAAGTTACAATAATGTATGTCTTTATTAAACAGGGGGTGTCCCATAAAAACAATAAAAACAGTTGACAGCAAAGAACAGCAGCTCATATCCAGGGCCGAGTTAAAGTAACAATTATGACAAAATTAGCCTGGGGGCCCCCCAACGGACACCCTCCGACCAAAAAGCGTCATTAGAGGCCCTGTTGCAGCTAAATTTCCCTCCTGGGCCCCTGAGCTGGCTGCTGACCCTCCACTAATCACCTCCCAACTTAACAGACTCTGCAGAGTCCCTGGGGAGCAACAGTTAAGATGGAGGAGGGACAACTTGGGGGCCCCTACAGGCTCTGGGGCCCTTGGGCAATTGCCCATTTTTTCCTATGGTAGCTCCGGCCCTGCTCATATCATGGGTATATAAACAATGTATAACAATCAATCACCCAGGAACATCAGGTAACAAAATTAAAGGGATACTGAAGAGGGGTCAGGGAAAAATGAGTTGAACTTACCCGGGGCTTCTAACAGTCCCCCGCAAACATCCTGTGCCTGCGCAGCCACTCACCGATGCTCCGGCCCTGCCTCCTGTTCACTTCTGGAATTTCAGACTTTAAAGTCTGAAAACCACTGCGCCTGCGTTGCTATGTCCTCAATCCCGCTGATGTCACCAGGAGTGTACTGCGCAGGCCCAGACCATACTGGGACTGTGCAGTACGCTCCTGGTGACATCAGCGGGATCGAGGACACGGCAACGCAGGCGCAGTGGTTTTCAGACTTTGAAGTCTGAAATTCCAGAAGTGAACCGGAGGCAGGGCCGGAGTATTGGGGAGTGGCTGCGCGGGCACAGGATGTCTACGGGGGACCATTAGAAGCCCCGGGTAAGTTCAACTCATTTTCCCCCGACCCCTTACAGTGTCCCTTTAAGTACAATTGAATCCATAAACATTGCTGCACGAACACAAAAGATGACCAAATGGACAGCTATAAGTAGGTATATATACACAGAGAGGGCCCTCACTGAGACAAAGAGCAGAGACAGAATCCTCAAGAAGGATAGGATAGAAAACGTCCTGGGTGTCACCGCGGGCTGCACCGTCCCTCACATGTATCGTAACAACCAAACTGTTGCTTCTTCAGTGGAATAGCTAGATGAGATCATATGACCAGATCATTCTGTACGACAGTTACTTTTAGTACAGTAGGCTTTGCATGCCAGGTTTTGTTGCAGTGCATAAATTAGGGTAAATGGCGTTAGGTGAGAGACAAATATAAGACCTCCCTTCCTGACGCCTAACCCTAAAATCCCCTTTTCTTACGCCTAACCTTAAAACACCCTTTCTGATGCCTAACCTTAAAGAGGAACTCCAGTGAAAGTAATGTAGTAATGTAGTAAAAAAAGTTATTCATTTTTACAATAATTATGTATACATGATTTAGTCAGTGTTTGCTCGTTGTAAAGGCTTCCCTCTCCCTGATTTACATTCTGACATTTATCATATGGTGACATTTTTACTGCTGTCAGGTGATGTCATTGGTAGGAAATGCTGCTTGCTTTTTTGCCAGTTGTAAACAGCTGTCTTTTCCCACAATCCAACAAGGCTTCCACAGTGTGCTGTCAAGACCTTTATTGCTGTGAGGTGCTGACATCACACTGTGGGAGGGGTTTCACCACATCAGCAGCCATACAGAGCCCCCTGATGATCCGTTTGAGAAAAGGAAAATATTTCTCACTGGGAAGTGGATATCAGCTACTGATTGGGATGAAGTTCAATTCTTGGTTATGGCTTTTCTTTAAAACCCCTTTCCTCCGCCGCAAATAAAGTAAATAAAAAAAAAAAAACAATACATTTCAAAACAATCATTTACAAAATAAAAATACTCAAAACTAATTTCAAGACAATCATTTTGAAACCAATAATTCTCAAAAGAAAAGATTTTGTGTTACACGGACCCGGTACCCACTTTCTGCTTTTGCCGCCCAATAGCCAATATTTTAATATTTTCCATTAGAGCCTATGGGGTGCCCAAATATTTGCCGCAGGCGTCCAAATGTCCTGCTTCCATCTGAATCACACATGTGAAAGAAGCGCGCAGCTAATGTAATCAGACTTCAGTCAGAGCACCTACTGCATGCTTGTTAAGGGCTCGTTTCCACTATTGCGTTGCAAAATCGCTGCGGCAAAATTCGCATGCAGATGCGAATTTTGCATGCGTGTGCATGCGAATTTTCATGCGAATTCGCATGCGAATTCGCACGGATGATGATGCATGCGAATTTAACCATGGCAATGCCGGTGTGCTTTTCCATTGATTTCATGCGAATTCGCATGCGAATTCGCATGAAAATTCGCATACCAAAACAGCATGCGAATTTCCTATTAAATACATTAGCGGCGATTCGCATGCGTTCCACTCTCAGGCGAATTCGTTGGCTCTTTTGTGCGTTTTTTCACCGCTGAAAAAAACGCACCTCAACAACGCTACAGTGGAAACAGGCCCATCCACTTGCATTACATGTGCGAATCTGCATGCGTTGGACGCATGCAGATTCGCGATAGTGGAAACGAGCCCTTAGGGTCTGTGGCTAACAGTATCAGAGGTAGGGCAGACGGGCAGTTTGCATTGTTTAAAAGTAAATAAATAGGTTGACCTCCATATCCCTTTCACTTCAGGTGTGCTTTCATGTGTACATTTTTACCAGTATATAACTGCTGCCAAATAAAATATATACAGTAAGATGATAAAAAATTCAAACCTAAGACTGGCTGCCAATATTTGCTCTAAAAAGGTTAAAGAGGAACTTCAGCCTAAACAAACATACTATCATTAAGTTACATTAGTTATGTTAATTAAAATAGATAGGTAATATAATCTCTTACCCAATCTGTTTAAAAAGAACAGGCAATGTTTGATTTCATTAGGGAAGCCATCTTTTTGGTTGAAAGGAGATGACAGGGAGCATGAGACACAGTTCCAACTGTCCCGTGTGCTGATCACCCCTCCTATTTGCTAGGCACAGCATCAGGGAAAAAAGCCCGGGCAGTTTTCTTTGATGGGTGGAGCTTAGCTAAAAATGATGCTTTGGTAAGAAAAACAAAGTTCTGATGCTGTGAAACTGTTAAAGAAACACCAAGCCTTTTCAGTTCTGCTGAGTAGATTTTTAGTCCGGAGGTTTACTTTAAGTGATGCATACGTTTACATTAACAGGAACTGGCGTTAGTGGAACAGCCCACTTACAGTACATGTATACAAGTGTCTGTCAGGCTTTCTCAACCAGGGTTCCCTGGAACCACAGGGTTCCTTCAAGTGGTGTATTTACAAATCAAAGCAAAACTGTGATGGGGCCCCCCAGTGGTCACACCCTTTCTTTACATGCCCTTGGTAAACTTTCCAGCCTGGGGACCCATTTTGCAAGAGTCATAAAACAAGTGTGGCCATCATAATCATCATACACATAACAGGTGTAGCCATAAAAACACCTGATCTGAAGCATGGACCCATTTATTGGAGTAAGGGAAGGTTAGTAGCTTGGAGGCCGGAGGAGGGATAATGGTGTGGCGGATGATGGGATACATGCAAAAAATTACATACTGAATAATCTAAACATATGTTTAGCGCTTTTCAGCTGTTGGACTTAAAGCGCTCAAGAGCTGCAGCCACTAAGGGCGCACTCAATAGGCCACGCTGCAGTGCTTGGGAGTCTTGCCTTGGACTCCTTACTGAATAGGTACTTACCCTAGCCAGGATGCAAACCCTGGTCTCCCATGTCAAAGACAGTGCCCCTAACCAGTACACTATCCAGCCACAGCTACTAAACCTTTCCACTACAGTGAGGTCATCTGATTATAAGGGACTCTAAACTCTATCATTGTTTAACCATTTCAGCCCGCGGGGATTTTTCACCTTATGCATTAGAGCAATTTTCACCTCCCATTCATTCGCTAATAACTTTATCACTACTTAAAGGAACTCCGAGCAGTGCAGAAACTATGGAAAGATGCATATCATTTTAAACCTCTCTTTCTCCTCTTTCCAATGATATATAAATTGCCGCCCTACGCCTTTTAGTTTTCGCTATTTTCGCGATTGAAATTGCTGCGGCTGCGTTTTCGATCGCGAAATTAGACAAAAGGCGTAGGGTGATGATTTAGGGGTCGTCAGAAAGAGGAGAAAGAGAGCTTTAAAATGATATCCATCTTTCCATAGTTACATTGCATTACACAGGGCGACTTTTTCTGCTGAATGGAGCTGCTGACTTTGAGAAAAAGTCGCCCTGTGTAATACAATATAACTATGGAAAGATGGATATCATTTTAAAGCTCTCTTTCTCCTCTTTCTGACGACCCCTAAATCATCACCCTACGCCTTTTAGTTTTCTCTATTTTCGTGATCGAAATCGCGGCCGCAGCATTTTTAATCGCGGAAATAGCGAAAACTAAAAGGCGTAGGGCGGCGGTTTATATATCATTGGAAAGAGGAGAAAGAGAGCTTTAAAATGATATGCATCTTTCCATAGTTTTTGCACTGCTCGGATTCCCTTTAACACAATTTGTTGATCTATATCTTGTTTTTTCCGCCACTAATTGGGCTTTCTTTGGGCGGTACATTTTGCTAAGAATTATTTTTTTATAAATGCATTTTAGCAGGATTAATAAGAAAAAAATGGAAAAAATTCATTATTTCTCAGTTTTCGTCCATTATAGCTTTAAAATAATCCATGCTATCATAATTAAAACCTATGTATTTTATTTGTTCGTTTGTCTCGGTTAATGTAAAAAATATGTAGATGTAGTTTTACTATTTGGCCACAAGATATAGTAAAATGAGTTTATTTTTTTCTCCTTGTGCTTCTCGATCACTGGAAGCACGAGGGGACGGGGAAAATTTTTATTGCAGAAAGACTGAAGCCTCTAGTAAGAGCGCTTCAGTTTTTCTGCTGGGGACACGGATCGGTGATCGGAAACCAGGCTCCCGTTCACTGATCCCAGGGCTACCGGGGGACAGCACGGGGACACGTTAGCGCGCCAAAGCGCAGCACCGCAGCAGAGCAGCCGTCTGGACGTAAGCATCACATCCAGGCTGCAGAAATGGTAAAAATAGAGGTTAGGGTCCCTTCCAATTGGATGACCTCACTGCAGTGGAAGGGTCTAGTATGAATTTTTTTGCATGCAAACTGTTTTGGAAGCTAACATTCTCCATTAGTGTAAATTTGTAGCACCTGTTCCAGATGCAGTTGGGTACATTTATGCCTTTAAAGAGCAACTCCAGTGAAAATAATGTAATAAAAAAAGTGCTTCATTTTTACAATAATTATGTATAAATGATTTAGTCAGTGTTTGCTCATTGAAAAATCTTTCCTCTCCCAGATTTACATTCTGACATTTATCACAGGGTGACATTTTTACTGTGGGCAGGTTATGTAAGCTGCTCCTAGCTGTTTTGGCTGTTACAGACAGCTGTAAACAGCCATTTCCTGTCTGTGAACATTGTTACATTGTGGCAGTTTGCCCAGAGTACCGCGGTACCAGAGCCTCTTGTGGGAGGGGTTTCATCACAAAATCAGTCATACAGCGCCCCCTGATGGTCTGTTTGTGAAATGCAATAGATTTGTCATGTAAAAGGGGGTATCAGCTACTGATTTGGATAAAGTTCAATTCTTGGTCGGAGTTTCTCTTTAAGATGCTCTGCACACCTCCTACTGTTAAGTCAGTCAGATGCAGGCCCAGTGTTCTCCCCAGGCTCTTTTAGCCGGGTGCTCCACCCGGCTAGATTTGGTGACCACCCGGCTGTCATCGGCTCACCTCCTCACATCCTCCTATGCTGTAAGCAGAGTTGCCCTGCATTTTCATCTCAACCCACCCGGCTACTTTTTCATGCCACCCGGCTACTTTTTCATGCCACCCGGCTGGAAAAAAATTCTGGGGAGAACACAGCAGCCTGGTTTTGATGCGCTGCCATTTCTCCCTACCATGTACAAAAATGTTGGTTTACCTTTTCTATTGTGTTAAATACCTGGAAAGGTGCGGTCCACGCTGCACCCCTTCTTTTACTGTAATGGCTTGCTGTCCCCAGGTCACATGGAATCTTTACATGAAATGATCTGGTTGTTTTAAAACAGTACATTTATTCATATAGATGTAGTTGAGAGAGTTCTGGACCGGCAAAGAAAAAGAATATAAAAGGTTAAAATGAAGACAATGTATATTTTCCTCATGGTGTGATGTAAAGAAATGCTATCTGTTACACTGCATTATTTTTGTCTCCTCTCAGGGGATCCTGCTCCATACATACAATCCTACCCTGCTCATCCCATTATGAGCCCACAGCCCTTGAGGATACTTCCTGCATTCCCTGCCTCACAGCTCCATGCAAGCTTAGACCTCCATGCCGACATTGCAGCCGCTACCCGGCCGGATGAAGATGGGGACACGTAAGGGCCGGCTATTTCTTCTCTCCTACTTTGTGTCACCTCTACTGCATTATCTTATGTGAGGGCTATGGCAGAACACTGATTTATTGGAGATTCACTGCATTCATAAGTGATAGGGGGAACTAAACGGTAGAGCAAGCACAGAGTGTGACTGAGACAGGCAACAGGTGAGAGAATAAACGAGAGACAGACAAGAGGTGAGACGTAAGGAGAGAGAAAGTGAGAGACAAGTGAGAGCCCGAGAGGTAGTGAGGAAGAATGAGAGACACAAGCAAGAGGTAGATGTGGTATTGAGATCAGGCCTGTAGATGGTACTGTGATGAGAGGGTGATCTGTACTGCTGTGAGTTGTTGGTTCCTGTTTATGCATGCTGGAGACTCGGATGATAGTACTGTTTTATGTAGAGAGCTGCTGAAGCTTGTAAATCAAGCTATTTCCAATTATTCTGCATTTCTGATTTATATGGCAAATTGGTGATGAGGATGAGATTTCTGACCCTACAACTACCATCAATTGAGAAAGAATGAGAGAGACAGGCAAGAGGTAGAGAGAAAGAATGAGAGAGAGAGGCAAGAACTAGAGAGAAAGAATGGGAGAGACAGGCAAGAACTAGAGAGAAAAAATGGGAGAGACAGGCAAGAGGTAGAGAGAAAGAATGGGAGAGACAGGCAAGAGGTAGAGAAAACGAATGAGAGAGACAGGCAAGAGGTAGAGAGAAAGAATGAGAGAGACAGGCAAGTGGTAGAGAGGAAGAATGAGAGAGACAGGCAAGAGATAGAGAGAACGAATTAGAGAGACAGGCAAGAGGTAGAGAGAAAGAATGAGAGAGACAGGCAAGAGGTAGAGAGGAAGAATGAGAGAGAGAGGCAGGAGGTAGAGAGAAAGAATGAGAGAGAGAGGCAGGAGGTAGAGAGAAAGAATGAGAGAGACAGGCAAGATATAGAGAGAAAGAATGAGAGAGACAGACAAGAGGTAGAGAGAAAGAATGAGAGAGACAGGCAAGAGGTAGAGAGAAAGAATGAGAGAGACAGGCAAGATATAGAGAGAAAGAATGAGAGAGACAGGCAAGAGGTAGAGAGAAAGAATGAGAGAGACAGGCAAGAGGTAGAGAGAAAGAATGAGAGAGACAGGCAAGATATAGAGAGAAAGAATGAGAGAGACAGGCAAGAGGTAGAGAGAAAGAATGAGAGAGACAGGCAAGAGGTACAGAGAAAGAATGAGAGAGACAGGCAAGATATAGAGAGAAAGAATGAGAGAGAGACAGGTGAGGGGTAGAGAGCAGGAATGAGAGAGGCAAGAGCCTAGAGAGCAAGATTGAGAGAGAGCCAAGAGATAGAGAAAAAGAATGAGAGAGACAGGCAAGGGGTAAAGAGAAAGAATGAGAGAGACAGTAAAGGGGTAGAGAGAAAGAATGAGAGAGACAGGCAAGAGGTAGAGAGAAAGAGTGTGAGAGAGAGAGAGAGAGAGAGACAAGAGGTAGAGAGCAAGAATGAAAGAGACAGACAAGAGGTAGAGAGAAAGATTGAGAGAGAGAGGCAAGAGGTAGAGAGAAAGAATGAGAGAGACAGGCAAGAGGTAGAGAGAAAGAATGAGAGAGACGGGCAAGAGGTAGAGAGAAAGAATGAGAGAGACAGGCAAGAGGTAGAGAGAAAGAATGAGAGAGACAGGCAGGAGGTAGAGAGAAAGGATAAGAGAGACAGGCAGGAGGTAGAGAGAAAGGATAAGAGAGACAGGCAAGATATAGAGGGAAAGAATGAGAGAGAGAGAGGCAGGAGATAGATAGAAATAATGAGAGAGAGGCAAGAGGTAGAGAAGAATGAGAGAGACAGGCAAGAGTTAAAGAGAAAGAATGAGAAAGACAGCAAGAGGTAGGGAGAAAGAATGAGAGAGAGAGGCAGGAGGTAGGGAGAAAGAATGAGAGAGACAGGCAAGAGGTAGAGAGAAAGAATGAGAGAGACAGGCAGGAGGTAGAGAGAAAGAATGAGAGCGACAGGCAGGACTGGAGGTAGAGAGAAAGGATGAGAGAGAGAGCGGCAAGAGGTAGAGAAGAAGAATGAGAGAGACAGGCAAGAGGTAGAGAGGAAGAATGATAGATGCAGGCAAGAGATAGAGAGAAAAATGTGAGACAGGTGCCATCCTGTCATCCCTCCCCCCATCCCTACTGACAGTACACGTTTCTCTGCTGTGACTGTGCAGTGTGTCTTCTGTACAGTGATCGCTCCCTGCAGCATCGCCATAATGACTGAACAACGATTATTAATGATGGCACTGACTGAGCGTGTGCACCAGCAGTTAGTGATTATCCGTTGAACAGTCAATGAGATTTATCATCAGTATGAATTGTAAACAGCAGAATCGTCCCATTACCCTCTATTGTCTACATGACTATGATGCCAGGTTTTTCATACAGTGAAGTCTGGTTGTATTAATCTCACAGTTCCCCTAACACTGCAGCGTGTGGACGGCTGACCTCTGGTAACCAGGCATCCTGCTTGTTACTGGAAGATCGCAGGCAGAAAAGCACATAGAAACCACCTAATCAAGCAGTTTAGAAACCACAAAGTTCCCCAACTCTACTCCCGACCACAAGCTTCCTGTACCTCGCGATACATCCCAGCCACGCCTGTTCTTACATGTGACACCTGTACCTGCAGGATTCCCCCGGAGACTACAGCTTTATGGCGAAGAGCCACGACGTGCGCAGTGACCAGTCCTGTCACCTAGGCTGCACTAACTGCTGTGCTGGTCACGAGCAGCTGCACTTCCCCATCATTACATGAGAGCAACAAAGCAAAGACTATACAAGATTTCTCTGCAAATTCGTCTTCCTGGCACTAAAAGTATTTACATGTGTTCAGCTTCACATAAGCAGGAAGTTACACCCATAAAGCATCCCTCATTGAGGACAGAGTCCATATGTAAGGCCTCTTTTCCATGGACAGCTGAAGGTGGAGAATTAGTGTATATGTAGTTAAGGTGCTGGGAAATTTGGGTGCAGGGAAAGCCGAAAAACAGCACCCCCTTATCCTGCAAAAATCCTGGCGGCGTTAATTGCTATTAAAGAGGGACTGTCCCTCTGACAAAGATATAGTTGGGAGCCCGGGGGCTATGGTCACACAACAGTGGATATGGTCAGGTTGAATGTGGCTGCACTTGTGCCCCCGGAAATACAGGGAGAAAATACACAGTGGTGTGACATATTGCCTTGTTTTTAACAAACAAGTACTGCGATGTATACAATGTATAAAATGCAGCCTTACTCTTATATAATGCTATGACAAATATAGCTGAGGTTTGCCTGAAGGCATGGGGTAGGCAATAAAGATGGTATCTTGATTCTGAGTGGTATATTTAGTTCCTTTTGCTGTTGGCAAAATCCCGAGAAGGCAAAATAGAATGTGGTTGTAGCTCTACCACAATCCATTGTACAACTGGAGCTATTTTCAAATCAAGAAAAACATTTTTTGCCGCAGGCCGAATAAATACTGTATACCATTGCAAAGCAGCACAGCAGCTAGGGGGTTTTATTCTTCTTTTCAAGGTGGAACCCTTCACGGTTTTCTTATGTGGGGTTTCCATCAAAAGTACATGATGATGATAGTCATACTGGTGCAAATGCTGCATAAGAAAACAGAGTGCTGTATGTGTTGCTCTTTATTTGTGCTAACAGGAAACCACTGGACGTCTGCGGGGATTAGAATCATTTTACCCAAACAGGGCATTGTGCCAAGCTGACACAAGCAAGAGAGCCCCTTCCCTACCCCCACAGTATAGGTAGCCAGAGGGCTTCCTTGGTATATGAGAGAGCGCCCCCCTCCCCAGTGTAAAGTGTGCAGTAGAGAGGCGAAGTAACTCACCTCTCCAGGATCCACATCCACGTCTATCTTCTTCCTCCTTGGCCTCCCTTCTCTATGGTACCAGCATATAATTGTGCAGTTTTATCACTTCATTGTAATATAAGGGTCTATCTAAAGCACAGGTGTCAAACTTAAGGCCCGCAGGCCAAATGCGGCCCTCCATGCCATTTTATGTGGCTCGAAAGCTTCCAACATGACACCACATAGCCTTCCCATCCAGAGGAGAACACCTGTGATAGTATTTCTGATTGAAACATTGTCCATTTGGTTTTGGGCGCAGCAATAATCCATGGGAGACCCCCAATAAACATCAGCATGGGGTCCGCTCCTGCTTGGACCCAAATCCCCAACACCTTTGTGAACTGGTAAAACACACGCCTTCCCCTCCGACACCATCTCCCCACATAGCAGAGTAGTGCAGCAGAGCAATCTACCTGCTGCAGCAATGCATTGTGTCTCTTCTATCTGTTCTGGCAGTCACCTGCTCTGTGCTGTGACGTGCCTCTGGAGCCAGATGTATGCAGCATAGTGCGTGTGGCTGTCAGGAAGATCAGAGGAGTCCAGAAGGAACACTAGAGCAGCTAAATATTAAACTGCTCCTCTGCACTACTCTGCAGAAGGGGAGGAGCAGGCCCACCATGGTCACTATAGTTACGCCACTTGGTTTGAGACTGTTCAATACATGTTAAAAAGGAACTCCAGTGAAAATGATGTAATAAAAAAAAGTGCTTCATTTTTACAATAATTATGTATAAATGATTTAGTCAGTGTTTTCCCATTGTAAAATCTTTCCTCTCCCTGATTTACATTCTGACATCACATGGTGACATTTTTACTGCTGGCAGGTGATGTCAGTGGAAGGAGATGCTGCTTGCTTTTTGGCAGTTGGAAACAGCTATAAATAGCTGTTATTTCCCACAATGCAACAAGGCTCCCACAGTGTGATGTCAGAACCATGGTCCTGACATCTCACTGTGGGAGGCAGGCCCGGATTTACATCACAGGAGCCTATAGGCACAGATGTCCTGGCACCTTAGTTTTCGCCCTCCATGAACCTACAAACCACCACCGAACTGCACTACAAGTGTGCTGGCTGGCCCAGCTGTTACGTCTCCCTTACTTCCCTTGCCCATCATAGGTAACTACAGGTTCCCCTTAGTATTAGGTAGCCAGAAGTACCCTCAATATTAACTAGCTTGGGTTCCCCCAAGTATTAGGTAGCTACTAGAGGAACCCTCAGTATTAAGTAGTCAGAGGTGCCCCTGACTGAAGTAAGATCTGGTCAGTGGAATGCAGAGAGCAGGGTGAGTAACGTCTCATATACACAGGACTCTGCATAGGAAAGGAAGGAGGCGCTCGGGGAGGGGAGTGAGCCACCTTTCCATCATCAGACGCCTTTAGGCATGTGCCTACAGTGCCTTATGGTAAATCCGGCCCTGGTGGGAGGGGTTTCACCACAATATAAGCCATACCGCGCCCCCTGATGATCCATTTGTGAAAAGGAAAAGATTTCTGATGGAAAAGGGGGTATCAGCTACTGATTGGGATGAAGTCCAATTCTTGGTTACGGTTTTTCTTTAAATCCTAATAAAAAATTTGGCTTGCAACTTAGACTATGTTTTAGATTGTGGCCCCTTTCGTGACTGAGTTTGACACCCAGGGCCGGCACTACCATAGAGGCAAAGGGGGCAATCGCCCCAGGGCCCCAGAGCCTGTAGGGGCCCCCAAGGTGTCTCCTCCCTTAATTGTTCCTCCCAGGGGCCTCTGCAGAGTCTTTGGAAGAGTAGTGTCTCACCTGTGCTGGTGGGCAGGTGAGATGCTACACTGCCAAAGGGCCCAGGAAAGAAAATGTGGGTTCTACAATGGGCCCCTAATGCCGCTTTGTGGTCGGGGGGTGTCTGTTGGAGGGCCTCAGGGTTAATTTTGCCCTGGGGCCCCACTGTTACTAGAACCGACCGTGTTGACACCCCGATCTAAAGTATTAATGCAAAGTATATTCACTCCGTTTCCCCTTCTACTACATAGATTTGGTGAGATTGGACGGTCAAGATAGTATCATTGATGGCCCCTTTTAAAACGCTCATCTACCTGCTTCTATTAGAAACACTGTGGAATATACATAGCAACAAGGTGTTAAACTGCTAAACCGCTTGTAAGGACCACTGTCGCGAAAATCGTAACATTTTAAATACATGTAAACGTCTACAAAAAAGAAGTGCGTTTCTTCCAGAGTAAAATGAGCCATAAATTACTTTTTTTCCCATGTTGCTTTCACTTACAGTAAGTAGTAGAAATCTGACATTACCGACAGATTTTGGACTAGCCAATCCTCTCATGGGGGGTTCTCAGGGTTTTCTTTATTTTTCAAAGCACTTAGTGAATGGCACTTGCTCCGTCCAACTGCCAAAATAGTGTGCAGCGAGCAGGGAGGCTGGCCAGCATCTTTGTATACATCTTTTTCAGGGAGTGTATTTATAAAGAATAAAGGCCATGCTGAGACTCCCCTATAGAGAGATGGACTAACCCAAAACCTGTCGGTTCCAGGGATGAGCAGAAACTACGCCAATGCGAATTTACGCATCGTAGTTTGTAGGTGACGTTTCAAAACTACGCTTACGAATTTACGCATAGCGAAGTACCGCTACGCATAGCTTACGCCCACTATGCGTAGTTAACATGTGTATTGTGTAGCGAACGACGAATGCGTTACTCGCGGCTAATTTTCCGCGTGCGATTGTGTGCTTACAAATTTACGCATTGGAAAGGGGAATGTCCTTTACAGGAGCACTACATGGGAGGCTGGACCTCCTAGAATATATATCCCCCCTTCAGTGGCGTAGCTAAGAAGCTATGGGCCTCAGTGCAAGTTTTGCATAGGGTCCCCCCAAGCGCTCTATACATAACAATTGATACGGCGCACCAAAATCTGCCAAGGACAACCACAGTGTCAGAGGTGCACAAAGGGGATGGGGAACAGTTTGTTAAAGAGAATCTGTATTGTTAAAATCGCACAAAAGTAAACATACCAGTGCGTTAGGGGACATCTCCTATTACCCTCTGTCACAATTTCGCCGCTCCTCGCTGCATTAAAAGTGGTTAAAAACTGTTTTTAAAAGTTTGTTTATAAACAAACAAAATGGCCACCAAAACAGGAAGTAGGTTGATGTACAGTATGTCCACACATAGAAAATACATCCATACACAAGCAGGCTGTATACACCCTTCCTTTTGAATCTCAAGAGATAATTTGTGTGTTTCTTTCCCCCTGCATTTCTCATGCACTGAAGTTTCAGGCTGCTCGTTTCTTCCTGCAAACAGCTTTGCCCTTGTCTGTAATTCCTCAGTATGTGAAAGCCCAGCCAGCTCAGAGGACGATTTATCCAGCTTGAAAAAGATAAGAGAGAAGAGAGAAGCTACCCTAATCTAAATAATACACAGGCAGTGTGCATAGAGGGGCCTGGAAGGGGGAGTTCATAGCAGAACCACAACACTGAAGAACTTGGCAGCCTTCCAGACACAGGCCGACAAGTCTGACAGGGGAAAGATACATTGATTTATTACAGAGACTGTGATAGTACAAAGTGCTGCAGTAAGCCAGAACACATTAGAATAGCTTTTGGAACTTGTAGGATGATAAAAAAACAGGATGCAATTTTTGTTATGGAGTCTCTTTAATGATTATTACTAATCAAAGCATCTATAGAAGTGATTATTACCAGCATAGGACCAATAGAGAGCTAATACTGTGGTTGAGAGTGGGTCCCTCTGGCCCAAGGGCCCCGATGCGGTTGCTACCTCTGCACCCCCAATTGCTACGCAACTGTCCCCCTTCTCCTGTAATTGGCTCTCTAGTGAGTGTAGATAGACAGCAGTGATGCTTGGGCATTGTTCTGCACAGAGGCCGTGTTTAGCAGAAAGTCATCCTCCTGGCTGCTGTCTGTGCTTGTATCTGTATTTTACGTCACCCTCCTCAGTTTTAAGTTTCGCTTTATAGTAAGAGCCTTTTCTGTGAAATCCCTTCACTTCCTAAAACTGACACATCTGTGACTTTCTACCCCTTCCTGCCCTCAAACTATGCGCGCCACTAACTCATCCGTCCAGTGCTGTCACTTGCCAGGAGGCACGTCACACCCACAGGTCAACGTTCTGCACGGTGACACAAACAGGCACTTCTTCTGCAGAATTTTGCAAAAAATAACATGTAAACTGACAAATCTACTGCCGATAGTGGCTTGTCAGAAGCTATTTTAACAATCTGGGTTAAAGTAGTGGATCCAAATATGTAAATGATCCTAAATGAGAACATTTACTTAAAGAGACACTGAAGCAAAAAAACTATTATGATATAATGAATTGGTTGTGCACTACGGATAATTACTTGAAGATTAGTAGCAAAGAAAATATTCTCATATTTTTATTTTCTGTTACATAGTGTATTTTATAACATTGCATCATTCTCCAATATTTGCAGTTTACACACTACTCAGCATGCTAAATAGTTTTACAGAGCAGGCCAGTGAACTTTTGAACTGTCCTCTGCAGAGAAAAAGAAAATACAGTGACTGACACTTGATATAGTAAGCTTCAGAAGACAGAGGTCTCTGCGACTTTGAAAGTCCTAGAGCTCAATGGCTCTTTTGCATAGATAACAACTGGAGTTTCTTAACTCTTCCTGTACTGGAAACAATATTAGACTTATGTCTCTGCTCCTAATGTTTTACTTCTTAGCTGTACTACACATACAAAATCCTTATATCATATTTTGTTTTTTTGCTTCAGTGTCTCTTTGAAGGGCTACTTAAAGAGGAACTTCAGCCTAAACAAACATACTGTCATTAAGTTACATTAGTTATGTTAATTAAAATAGATAGGTAATATAATCTCTTACCCACCCTGTTATAAAAGAACAGGCAAATGTTTGTGATTTCATGAGGGCAGCCATCTTTTTGGTTGAAAGGAGGTGACAGGGAGCATGAGACACAGTTCCAACTGCCCTATGTGCTGTTCACCCCTCCCAGTTGCTAGGCAATTTGAATAACAACATAGGAAATCCTATCATGCTTTGCATAGCATCAGGGAAAAAAAGCCCGGGCAGTTTTCTTTGATGGGGCGCAGCTTAGCTAAAAATGCAGCTAAAAATGATGCTTTGGTAAGAAAAACAAAGTTTTCAGTTTTTTCAGTTCCGCTGAGTAGATTTTTAGTCCGGAGGTTCACTTTAAGTTAAAAAAAGCAGTTTAATTTACCTTGGGTTTGCAGCCCCCTGCAGTCATCCTGAGCCTGCACCGTTCCTCTGCGACCCTACAACTTGCAACAGTGACCCCTTCAAAGCTGGCTGGTCATGGCCAGTTGCACACTACTGTGCATGCGCGGCCTCGAGCTGCCCACAACCTGATTGCGCTACTGTTGTTGGGAGCATTCTGTGCATACACAGTAGTGATTTCCCTGCACAAAAGTACAATGAGGAGGCTCTTGGCCGGTCAGCTTTGATGGAGGTCACTGCTGCTGGCTGGAGGGTCATGGAAGAACAGCGCCAGTACAGGATGACTGCAGTGGGATGCAAAAAAACCCACGTTTTCCAATTATGTGAACTGGTGGATGGGTCTTGTGACTCTTTACCCAAAAATAGGTGAACAAGTACTATCAAAATAATTTTGAGTATTTTTTGGATTGCTGGTGGCTTAAAAGGCATTTAATTGATAAGGTGTGAAAATACCACCTAGGAGGAGTACTGTCTTCCCTTGGCTACAGAGGTGCCATGTCCAACTTCCACGATTTAACAATCACACTTCTGGTTCCAGACAGAACTGAATTTCCATGAGAAGTCCCCAGTTCACAATATTTCCCTATGAAGGCCCTGCTATGAAGAGCTTCCGTTTGCAGGCTTGTGGGTAAAGGTCCTTTGGATCCCTTTTCCAGTTCACAAATACCAAAGCTGTTTTGGTGACAAAAACAAAGGCAGCGTTGTTACAGTTCATAAGGTAAAGCCAGCAATGCAGGAGAGGGCCTGTCCTTCTGGACAAGGGGAACAGCCTGTGTTGAAGTGGTAAGCGGCCTTCACTCATCTGGCTAAACAGATCCACAGATTACAGACTTTCTTTTAAGTGGGCAATCTCGCCAGATATCATACCCAGAGCAGTTCTGCTGAGAATGACGGCTCATTCTGTTTCTTTCCCACTCTGCAGGGCGTTGCATATCGCTGTGGTCCATGGAAACATAGCAGCTGTGCGGCGAGTAATAGCCCTGCTTAACCATGGGAGAATAGATCTGGATATAATGAACAACCTCAGACAGGTAAGTGGCTGCTGCTACCTATCCATGAAAGATGTCAAAGTGAACTCGAAGTGAAAATAAACTGATAAGATAAACATTTGTATCACTCCTCCTACTCCTATTTTTTTTTTTTTTTTTTTTTTTTTTTTTTTTTAACATCCTATGGTTTTATTTTACAATTTACATTTACAAAGAGGTTTTTATTTTTTATAGTCTCAGCTCAATGGAAGGTTATTAAGTGTCCCAGAGCTAAAATACTGTACATGAAATATTTTTTATCTATCCTCTGCAATTAGAAGTTATTCTCTACTAGGAAAGACTTTTATGGCTGTAATTCCTTTTCAGTGACAGTTACGCTATAATCCACAAGGGTCCGACAAGAGAGAAACTGCCCCTTGCACGCCTAAAGTTTAACTCTTTCAGGCAGAAAAGAAAAAAGTAGTACGGCTTAGTTAAAGGGATACTATCGATTCACAATATTTTTTCAATTGACACAGGAATTGTTTGGGAAGTGCTGCTAAGTACTGGTGTATACATTTTAGTAGCAACCTCTTCGTTTACTGTTATCAAAATACTTTCAAACTTTACTGACGCCAAAACTGACGGCTGACTGAGCCATTAGGAGAGAGGAAATTCCCCTCACACTTGACCAGTTAACTCTATGTGTAACTCTGTGTGTGTGAGAGAGAGAGAACAGCTGCAGCTTCTGTGTCCTGTGTTTCTGACTGGCGTGTCTGAAGAGAGCAGAGGAAATGTAACTAATTGTCACAGCTTTTCATACTGTTTTTGCTTTCAGAGTTTGATATGTTTGATATTTGCTTTCTGTAGTCTGATATGCAACTCTGGCTGTGCGTTGAAGCAGACACCCCTTCTGCAATTGATTTGTCCCAATATAGCTAAATCCTACCCTCAATAAATTAAGCTTTTGCCTCTGATATTTAACAGAAAAAGTAGGAAAATGTTTACACAGCTACTTAGACATTATTTGTACATTGTCATTTTAGAACACTTGGCTATCGATAGTATTCCTTTAATATGTTTGCCACTGTACATACACATGTTTATCTCCTCATATCACCTTGGGTACACTGCAAACTGTAGAGTAAAATGTAGTAAATTATTGTATGTTAATTATACTGCTTTCAGCACCTGAAACGCATAGTTTATTCAAATATTACTGTACTAGCCGACCCGCGGCATAGCATACGCCGCATAAGGGGGTAGCGGGCAGGAAGGGGGTATTGTAAGTGGACAGCATTGCAGGAAGTGACAACAGTGGAACGCACGCTGGAACGCATAAGAGGAGAGTCATCCCCGCTCGCTGCCTCTTACTAATAGCGGCGGCTGCTGCTGAACTTAAGCTACAGACTAACCAGCAAGCTCATGGTGAAACAGAACTCATTGGAGTGTGTGAGGGGCTACAATGGTCCTAAAAGCCCCCTTACTAAAATACTATGGAAAACAAAAGTTTGCTTTCGTAGAACAGAAATAATTTGTGATAATGCAGGTTGGAGTGAGCTTGAGATGTCTCCCAGGCACCACTGCTGAATATATGCAAATTAATCATTTTTGCCCTTAAAAGCTAAACAAATCTCCGGAATCACTGGAATGTAATGATGTGTCAGCTTGTTAATTTGTACAGAGCCATAATAATCCAACATGCATACTGACTGTCTCAGATTGTTTGATCCTCATCAGTGCATGACATGAATTAATTTGGCTCTATGGAGTAGGGCTTGTAGAGAGGTACAGACTAACCAGCTAGCTCATGGTGAATCAGAACTCATTGGAGTGTGTGAGGGGCTGCAATGGTCCTAAAAGCCCCCTTACTAAGATGTTATGGAAAACAAAAGTTTGCTTTCTTAGAACAGAAAGAATTTGCGATAATTTACGTTGGAGTGAGCTTGAGATGTCTCCCAGAGCATTACTGCTGAATATATGCAAATTAACCATTGTGCCCTTAGAAGCCAAATACACCTCCAGAACTGCTGGAATGCAGTGTTTAGCTTCTAATGGCAACAATGGTTAATTTGCATATATTCAGCAGTGATGCACTGGGAGACATCTCAAGCTCACTCCAACCTGAATTCTCGCAAATTCTTTCTGTTCCAAGAAGGCAAACTTTTGTTTTCCATAGAACTTAAGCTAGAGGAGGAGCACAGATGGGGGACCCAGGTGAAGGAAGGGGGGGTCCGACCCTTCCTGCCCGCTACCCCCTCCAGCTCCGCGGCAAGTGTAGGACCACCCGTGGGGGCAGGGCACTTCTTCTTGCTTGGCCCGGCTCTGGGGGCAGGGCGATACTTCTTCTTCTTGCTTGAAGGTTGAGGCACTTAGCTTATTATGACCTCGATACATAAAAAGCAGTGCGATAAAAAAAATCTTGTCGGGAAAATACCGCGCTCCATATTTTCCCGGTCGGTGTGCTAATTCATAAAGATTTTTTCCAGCTGCCGTTGAAAGTCGGTAAATTACCACTGCCCATTGAGCGGTACAGTAGAGCAGTGTGGCGATATCTCTCTTTTGCCCTGCACAGATGACTTGCACAGATAGCTCTTTGCACAGATGACTCACCCAGACAACTCAGACAGACTTTCCCTGCCTGCACAGATGACTCACACAGATGACTCATGCTGGGTGCATACCATGGGCTTGATTCACAAAAGAGTGCTAACTGTTAGCATGGATGTTTTCGCATGAATTTTCGCGTTTGCACGCAATTAAAAGTTTTCGCACAAAATCGTTACTGTTTTGCGCAAAAATTCACGTTTGCGTGCAAAAATATTTAATTGTGCGCAAAACGCAAAAATTCACGCAAAAACGGCCATGCTAACAGTTAGCACTCTTTTGTGTATCAAGCCCTATGCGTTTTCCCGCTCGATCCGCGGGTCGATCGGGATCGATTTGAGTATTTCCGACATTCTCAATTCGGGCTTTGATCGTTCCTGCCGTCGATTTTGCATACTTAACATGCAAATCTATGGCAGGAACAATCGAAGCCCGAATCGAGCATGTCGGAAATAGTCGAATCGATCCTGATCAACCCGCGGATCAAGCGGGAAAACGCATGGTGTGTACCCCCAGCATCACACAGACTTTCCCTGCCTGCACAGATGACTCTCACAGATGACTCACACAGACGGCTCTCTGCACAGATGACTCACACAGACAGCTCTCTGCGCAGATGACTCACACAGATGGCTCTCTGCACAGATGACTCACACAGACTTCGGCTCCCTGCACTTTGCATTAACACCTCACCAGAGGTGTCGGTAACTATCGTCAGGTTTACCGCTTGTTGAAGCCTTTATGAATTGACATTTGCTGACAATTTACTGACTTGTTGGAGGTTACTGCAGCCAAGTCGGTAATTTATCTCCCTGGTCGATAATTGTAGCTTTTCATGTGGTAACAGCCTTTATGAATTGACACATTGCTAAGTGCTCGGGAATGTCTGCTGTTTTCAGCATTACCGTATGCAGTAATGCTTTATGAATTGAGGCCTATATATATATATATATAGAAGATAGATCTGCAATAATTCAGGTTGGAGTGAGCTTGAGATGTCTCCCAGTGCATCACTTCTGAATATATGCGAATTAGCCATTGTTGCCTTTAAGAGCTAAACACACCTCCAGAACCGCTGGAATGCAATGATGTGTCATCTTGTTAATTTGTACAGAACCATAATAATCCAAAATGCATACAGACTGTTTCAGATTATTTGCTCCTCATCAGTGCATGGCAGGGATTAATTTGGATCTATGGAGTAGTGCTTGTAACACCGAGAGGTACAGACTAACCAGCATGCTCATGGTGACCCAGAACTCATTGGAGTGTGTAAGGGACTACAATGGTCCTAAAAGACCCCTTACTAAGATGTTAAGAAAAACAAAAGTTTGCTTTCTTGGAGCAGAAAGAATTTGCGATAATTCAGGTTGGAGTGAGCTTGCAATGTCTTGCAGTGCATCACTGCTGAATATATGCAAATTAACCATTGTTGCCCTTAGAAGCTAAACACACCTCCAGAACTGCTGGAATGCATTGTTTAGCTTCTTCTTGCTTGGACCGCCCCTGGGGGCAGGGCGATACTTCTTCTTCTTGCTTGAAGGTTGAGGCACTTAGCCTATTATATATATATATATAATATATATATATATAATATATATATATATATATATATATATATATATAGATACATATTGTTATATAATCCCACCCTCCAAGTGATGTCATGGTCTAGGCTGCTTATTATGCAGAATTCTTCTTCTAGTGCACTCTGGGAGAGCAAGGCACTTATTCAATTCACTTTTTCTCTTAGGGCCCATATGCAATTCACTTTTTCACCTGAGTTTTCTCCTAGGTGATATTTTTACATTTTTTACAAAACACACTTTCCGGCGCTGGAACGCTATATATAGTTACATAGTTACATAGTTACATAGTTATTTTGGTTGAAAAAAGACATACGTCCATCGAGTTCAACCAGTACAAAGTACAACTCCAGCCCGTCCCCCACATACCCCTGTTGATTAGAGTTGGGCCGAACCTCCGATTTTAGGTTCGCGAACCGGGTTCGCGAACTTCCGCGGAAGGTTCGGTTCACGTTAAAGTTTGCGAACCGCAATAGACTTCAATGGGAATGCGAACTTTGAAAAAAAAAATAATTATGCTGGCCACAAAAGTGATGGAAAAGATGTTTCAAGGGGTCTAACACCTGGAGGGGGGCATGGCGGAGTGGGATACACGCCAAAAGTCCCCAGGAAAAATCTGGATTTGACGCAAAGCAGCGTTTTAAGGGCAGAAATCACATTGAATGCTAAATGACAGGCCTAAAGTGCTTTAAAACATCTTGCATGTGTATACATCAATCAGGTAGTGTAATTAAGGTACTGCTTCACACTGACACAACAAACTCACCGTGTAACGCACCGCAAACAGCTGTTTGTGTAGTGACGGCCGTGCTGGACTGGTGCGCACCATGGCGAGAGTGCATGTTTTGGTGGCTTTACAGCCCATATGGTCGCCTGGCTGATGTAGCTGAATGACAGAACAGTGACTGTCCAGCTGATCAAATTTGGTCTGACCACAATGAAGCAACGACCTTATTATCTTTTGTGTGCCCCCCGAGACACTCATCTATGCGCCGGTCATTGCTTCATTGTGATACGCAAGCCCCTTCACCACGGCAAGGTAATGATCACGAAGGGAAATGGGCGCATGTACATGCCTTTTCTTTTGTTGTTGCAGCTGCCCGCAGTGCAGCCAGAAAAATTAGGCAGTCATGTACACGCACCAGAAAAATTATTACAGCATTCAGCAATCCGCCTGGAGTCCCGGACCCTGTTGGTGGTGGCGGAGAAGGTAGTCAAGCGGCCTGCAGGCAGACATGCTGTGTGGAGGGACTGGGAGCGACTTAGTTTTCTTGGGGCAGCCCAGGCAGCCAGTCACACGGCGTGCAGGCAGAGATGCTGTGTGTGCGGGGACTGACTTAGTCTTGGGGCGGGCAGCAGCCCTCCGGGATCCATGCCTCATTCATTTTGATAAAGGTGAGGTACTTAACACTTTTGTGACTTAGGCGACTTCTCTTCTCTGTGACAATGCCTCCAGCTGCGCTGAAGGTCCTTTCTGACAGGACGCTTGCGGCAGGGCAGGAGAGAAGTTGGATGGCAAATTGGGACAGCTCTGGCCACAGGTCTACATCCACACTTAAGGCCAGGTAGTCGGCTACCTGCCGTTCCAGGCGTTGGTGGAGGGTGGATCCGGAAGGGCGGGGGGTTCACTGAACAGGTATGCAGTGGCGGGTTCACTGAACAGTACAGGTATACAGTGGCGGGTTCACTGAACACAACAGGTATGCAGTGGCGGGTTCACTGAACAGGTATACAGTGGCGGGTCCACTGAACAGAACAGGTATGCAGTGGCGGGTTCACTGAACACAACAGGTATGCAGTGGTGGGTTCACTGAACAGGTATGCAGTGGTGGGTTCACAGAACAGGTATGCAGTGGCGGGTTCACTGAACAGTACAGGTATACAGTGGCGGGTTCACTGAACAGGTATGCAGTGGCGGGTTCACTGAACAGTACAGGTATACAGTGGCGGGTTTACTGAACAGGTATGCAGTGGCGGGTTCACTGAACAGTACAGGTATACAGTGGCTGGTTCACTGAACACAACAGGTATGCAGTGGCGGGTTCACTGAACAGGTATGCAGTGGCGGGTTCACTAAACAGGTATACAGTGGCGGGTCCACTGAACAGAACAGGTATGCAGTGGCGGGTTCACTGAACACAACAGGTATGCAGTGGTGGGTTCACTGAACAGGTATGCAGTGGTGGGTTCACAGAACAGGTATGCAGTGGCGGGTTCACTGAACAGTACAGGTATACAGTGGCAGGTTCACTGAACAGAACAGGTATGCAGTGGCGGGTTCACTGAACAGTACAGGTATACAGTGGCGGGTTCACTGAACACAACAGGTATGCAGTGGCGGGTTCACTGAACAGGTATACAGTTGCGGGTTCACTGAACAGAACAGGTATACAGTGGTGGGTTCACAGAACAGGTATGCAGTGGCAGGTTCACTGAACACAACAGGTATGCAGTGGCGGGTTCACTAAACAGGTATACAGTGGCGGGTCCACTGAACAGAACAGGTATGCAGTGGCGGGTTCACTGAACAGGTATGCAGTGGTGGGTTCACAGAACAGGTATGCAGTGGTGGGTTCACAGAACAGGTATGCAGTGGTGGGTTCACAGAACAGGTATGCAGTGGTGGGTTCACAGCACAGGTATGCAGTGGTGGGTTCACAGAACAGGTATGCAGTGGTGGGTTCACAGCACAGGTATGCAGTGGTGGGTTCACTGAACAGGTATGCAGTGGTGGGTTCACAGCACAGGTATGCAGTGGTGGGTTCACTGAACAGGTATGCAGTGGTGGGTTCACAGAACAGGTATGCAGTGGTGGGTTCACAGCACAGGTATGCAGTGGTGGGTTCACAGCACAGGTATGCAGTGGTGGGTTCACAGAACAGGTATGCAGCCAGACAGGAACAAGTTAAGCCTAACTAATCTTTCCCTGAGAGACAGTCTGCAGCAGCTCGCCCTACTCTCACTAACGCAGGCAGCACACGAGTGACCGTAATGGCCGCCGCTGCCTGCCTTATATAAGGGGGGGAGTGGCTCCAGGGGCTGGTGTAGCCTAATTGGCTACACTGGGCCTGCTGACTGTGATGTAGAGGGTCAAAGTTGACCCTCAAGGTGCATTATGGGGCGAACCAAACTTCCGCAAAGGTTCCCCAGCGGGACGCGAACGCGAACCACCGAAGTTCGCGTGGAACCGTTCGCCGGCGAACCGTTCGGCCCATCTCTACTGTTGATCCAGAGGAAGGCGAAAAAACCCCCACAAGGCATGGTCCAATTAGCCCCAAAAGGGAAAAATTCCTTCCTGACTCCAGATGGCAATCAGATAAAATCCCTGGATCAACATCATTAGGCATAACCTAGTAATTGTAGCCATGGATGTCTTTCAACGCAAGGAAAGCATCTAAGCCCCCTTTAAATGCAGGTATAGAGTTTGCCATAACGACTTCCTGTGGCAATGCATTCCACATCTTAATCACTCTTACTGTAAAGAACCCTTTCC
Source organism: Hyperolius riggenbachi (assembly GCF_040937935.1). Classification (NCBI taxonomy): domain Eukaryota; kingdom Metazoa; phylum Chordata; class Amphibia; order Anura; family Hyperoliidae; genus Hyperolius; species Hyperolius riggenbachi. The sequence goes on along the minus strand of NC_090651.1, from coordinate 325,993,159 downwards.
TAAATAAATGGCTAAAACGTTTTTCCTCCATGCGCAGCTCATGTCCTCTAGTCCTTTGAGAAGGCCTAGGGACAAAAAGCTCATCCGACAAGCTATTATATTGCCCTCTGATGTATTTATACATGTTAATTAGATCTCCTCTAAGGCGTCTTTTCTCTAGACTAAATAAACCCAGTTTATCTAACCTTTCTTGGTAAGCGAGACCTTCCATCCCACGTATCAATTTTGTAGCTCGTCTCTGCACCTGCTCTAAAACTGCAATATCTTTTTTGTAATGTGGTGCCCAGAACTGAATTCCATATTCCAGATGTGGCCTTACTAGAGAGTTAAACAGGGGCAATATTATGCTAGCATCTCGAGTTTTTATTTCCCTTTTAATGCATCCCAAAATGTTGTTCGCTTTAGCTGCAGCGGCTTGGCATTGAGTACGATTATTTAACTTGTTGTCGATGAGTACTCCTAAGTCCTTCTCCAAGTTTGATGTTCCCAACTGTATCCCATTTATTTTGTATGGTGCTAGACCATTGGTACGACCAAAATGCATGACTTTACATTTGTCAACATTGAATTTCATCTGCCATGTATGTGCCCATATAGCCATCCTATCCAGATCCTGTTGCAATATGACACTATCTTCCTAAGAGTTGATGATTCTGCACAATTTTGTATCATCTGCAAAAATAGCAACATTGCTCACTACTGCATCTACTAGGTCATTAATAAATAAATTGAAGAGCACTGGACCCAGTACAGACCCCTGTGGGACCCCACTGCTAACAGTCTCCCATTTTGAGTACGATCCATTGACCACAACTCTTTGTTTTCTGTCCATTAGCCAGTTCCCTATCCATGCACACAAACTCTTCCCCAGTCCTTGCATCCTCAACTTTTGCACCAGACTTCTGTGGGGAACAGTGTCGAAGGCCTTTGCAAAGTCCAAGTATATCACATCTACAGCATTCCCAATATCCATATTAGCATTCACTACCTCATAAAAGCTGAGCATGTTAGTCAAACAGGACCTGTCTTGAGTAAACCCATGTTGATGCTGAGAAATAAGATTATTTTCTACTATGAAGTCATGTATAGTATCTCTTAGTAACCCCTCAAATAGTTTGCATACAACTGATGTTAAGCTTACAGGTCTATAATTTCCTGGATCAGATTTTTTGCCCTTCTTAAATAATGGGAAAACGTGGGCTGTACGCCAATCCACTGGGACTCTGCTAGTTGCAAGAGAGTCACAAAAGATAAGATAAAGGGGCTTAGCTATAACTGAACTTAATTCGCTTAGGACCCGAGGATGCATGCCATCCGGGCCAGGTGCCTTGTCTATTTTTAATTTATTTAGTCTTGCCTTTACTTCTTCCTGCGTTAAGTATTTAATATTACAGTTAGAAGATTGAGACTCTTCTGCCTCTGTAATTTGCAACAGTGCTGTTTCCTTTGTGAAGACAGAAGCAAAGAAAGCATTTAATAACTCTGCCTTACCTTGGTCATCCACAATTGAGTTCCCACCCTCATCCTTTAGGATTCCTATACAGTCAACCTTTCTTTTTTTAGAGTTGATGTACTTGTAAAACTTTTTTGGGTTAGATTTGATATCCCTAGCGATTTGATTTTCAGCTTCGATCTTTGCCAGCCTAATTTCTTTTTTACAATTTTTATTGCACTCCTTATAATTGCTTAGTGCAGCCTCAGTCCCCTCCTGTTTTAGGACCTTATAGGCATTCTTTTTCCTCTTCATTTTATCCCTAACCTTTCTATTCATCCATAGAGGCCTTTTTTTATTCCTAGACATTTTGTTTCCATATGGGATATACATACTACAATATTGATTGAGAATACGTTTAAAAGCTTGCCATTTCCCTTCAGTGTTTTCCCCTTGTAGTACATTATCCCAGTTCACCAAACTTAGTGCCTGCTTAATTTGATTGAACTTTGCTTTTCTAAAATTCATAGTTTTAGTGGTCCCGCTGTCCCGTGGCCTATCAGTCACCAGATCAAACGTTATCATGTTGTGATCACTATTTCCCAAATGTTCTTGAACCTGCGCATTTGATACATTATCTGGTCTATTAGAAATGATCAGATCCAGTAACGCATTCCCCCTAGTTGGTTCCGTTACCATTTGAGTCAAGTAATTGTCCTGTAGTGCTGCCAGAAATCTGCTGCTTTTACCAGAATGGGTAGCCTCAATACTCCAGTCAATGTCTGGAAAGTTGAAGTCGCCCATAATTATGACCTCATTTTTACTTGCAGCTTTTTCAATCTGCTGTAGTAATCTCAGTTCTGCAGCTTCATTAATAAGAGGTGGTCTGTAGCATACCCCAATAAGCAATTGGCAACTTTTATTTCCACCATGAATATTTACCCAAACGGACTCCACATCTTCGCAATCTTCCTCCATCTCATCGTTGAGGACAGCTGTAAAAAAATTCTTAACAAAGAGACAAACCCCTCCACCTTTTTTCCCTGTTCTATCCCTCCTAAACACATTGTATCCTTTTAAATTAGCTATCCAGTCATGGCTTTCATCCATCCATGTCTCGGTTATTCCCACAATGTCATAGCCTTTGTCATTCAGAATGAACTCTAGTTCGTCTATTTTATTTGCAAGGCTCCTAGCATTGGTTACCATGCACTTTATATTCTTACCAACACATTTACCAATTTTGTTTACACGAAATGGGCTACTTGAAGTTTTACCAACCTCCTTAATCTTTACACTGTCCCCACCCCCCTCTCCACCCCCCATAATGTTAGGCTCCCACTGTCTTTTTACCTTATCTTGTCTACATATTGAGACTTTATCCTCCCGCCTCCCCCCAGATCCTAGTTTAAAATCTCCTCCAACCGTTTAGCCATCTTCTCCCCCAATGCAGCTGCGCCCTCCCCATTAAGGTGCAGCCCATCCCTGCTATCCTCAAACAAGCTGCGTGACACGTAGAGGGATCCCTTAACCCCCAAATTAAGTAGTCTGTCTATTAATATATTACTGACACGCGCTCTAAGATTCTGTATTTTATTAATAACTGCAAAAAATCTTCTTAGTATAATAAAACTCATAGGTTTCAGAATTAAATTCAATTAACAGTCATACACATTCCTCATAAATTCATACCCTAGAGAGGCCTCTCTATTCCCTAAAAAATGAATGGATCCACATAAAAAATATATATTTGCTAAAAAACCCCTTGATAAAAATCAATTGTTAAACCTTCTATGTAAATCGTCAAGTCTTCTTTGGCAAAGGAGTATAGCTTCTAACATATATCACAGTTATCACTTGTACTCCTCTATTGCAAGTATTGGGTAATCATCATCTCCCGCCTTGATTACTGTAACTCACTCCTTTCTGGCCTCCCCCTGAAACGCACTGCCCCCCTTCAATCAGTGATGAACGCGGCTGCAAGACTCATCCATTCTTCGCACCGCTCTGCATCCACATCTCCCCTTTGTGAATCCCTGCACTGGCTCCCTATCCGTCTCAGGATAAGTTTCAAGATTCTATGCCTGGCATATAAATCTGTGCACAAAACATGCCCTACCTACATCTCGCAGCTTGTTTACAAGTATACACCAGGTCGCCCCCTCCGTTCCTCCAACGACCTTCGCCTCACCACCCCGCGCATTTCACACTCCCATGCCCGCCTGCAGGATTTCTCAAGAGCTGCCCCCACCCTCTGGAATGCCCTTCCACCACCCATCAGACTTGCTCCCTCTTTCAACACATTCAAGCAAGCCCTCAAAACCCACCTCTTTATGATGGCCTACCCACCTCCTACCACACAGTAACTCTCTAAGGAATATTTAACAGCCCCCCCTAGTGTTTCCACCCCTCCCTTTAGATTGTAAGCCTCTGGCAGGGTCCTCCACTCCCTAGTGTAATCTACAGGATCATGTGCTCCTGTCCTATGACAGCCTGTACTTGTATTACTGGGCCTACCTAACCAGCCCATATTGCATGATCATGTATTTTGTACAATTTGTATGTATAACTTTGTTCTATGTGTATAACCCTATGTATGTCATCCTTGTATCATTGTATATATTTATTGTCCAGCGCTGCGTAATATGTTGGCGCTTTATAAATACAATAAATAATAATAATAATAATAATAATCTGTGCCGATTAATCTCCAAACAATACTATGGTCAAAGCACTCACGGTTCATTCTTAATGGATACACCAACTCCTTTCCAAGTCCCCTATGGATCTTGATAAAACACTAGCTCCGCTCCACTTCAACTCCCAAACAGCTGCGTATGTCCGTCTCTATGGGAGTTACAATCTACGTGCCGCCTTCCAGACTGGCGTTCTCCGTACAGCATACGTCACCTCCGTTCGTAAGTGGCAAGAGTCCGCTCGCTGTACTTCAAATCCGGCAGTCCTCCGCGTGCACTCTTATGGGTGACGTCACCTCTCTAGGTTAATGGAACTCTGCTGGCGGCTGTTGCGCGCTCACAGTACGCCGCTTCCAGGACCTATACAGATTGTTGTAGGCTCTTCAAACACTTGCTTTAGTACCTCTACGCGTTTCTGCCGATAGCCGTCGGCTTTCTTCAGGAGGATTTCAAGTTCGAACCTACTTGATGGTACTTTTTCAGTTGAAAAGTGCTGGAAAGTTATTTTAAATAGAAAATGAAAAATGATCTCCTAGGTGAAAACGCAGGAGAAAAGTGGAATTGCATAAAGCTTAGGTGTTTCTGCTAGGTGATAATTTCTCACCTTATTAATAAAATGCTATTTAAGCCACCAGCAAGCAAAAAAATAATCCAAATGTTTTTGACAGTACTTTAACAACCTACTTGATGGTACTTTTTCAGATGCCGAGTGCTGAAAAAAATGAAAACAAAAGATGAAAACGTGAATGAGAACATTTAGGAGAAAAGTAAATTTAATAATGCAATTAACCTTTTCTCCTGAGTTTTCTATTTCTATTGAAAAAGTACCAAAAAGATGGTGGAAAAAGATCAAATTATTTTGAGTATTTTCTTGATAAGGGCCCATATGCAATTCCCTTTTTCTCCTGAGTTTTCTCCTAGGTGATATTTTTAAACTCATGAGTAAAATGCCTTTTAAGCTTCCAGAAAGTAAGATAATGCTCAAAATAATTTTGATAGTACCTTTTCACCTACTTTTTGGTACTTTGGGCCTCTACACACAGAGGATGATATTGTTTGCTTGGCAGTAAAAATTGTTATTTACCCACAAATCAATGAGGTTCACAGACAGCAAACTGTCAGGACCATGGTCATGTCATCACCCTGTGGGAGGGGTTTCACCACAATATCAGCTACACAGACCCCCCTGATGATCTATTCTAGAAAAGGTAAAGATTTCTTGTGGGAAAGGGAGTGCGTACATGCAAAAAGGGCGTCTGGACAGGGACGAATCTAGACCAAGTTGCGCCTGGGGCAAGGTCAGGTTTTGGCGCCTAAACTGCCATTTTGCCGCCTTTTTAAGAATTTAACAAACTGCGCCTAGGGCAAGAGACCCGCCTGCCCCCCCCCCCCCCCCCCCCAGATCCGTCCCTGCGTCTGGAAAAAAGGCGCAGGGTGTATACGATAAGTGGCAATAACGTTTATAAAAAATAATGTGTTGTATTTCATTTACAATAATGTTTTACAAATTAAAAAACATTAAATAATGTGTATGAGTTCGCAAATTCTAAAAATGATAATCTTCCCTATTTTGAAAGTGAAACTTATAGTAACGTTTGTTAAAGAGAATCTGTACTCGAATATTATTACACTAAAAAGCATACCATTCTATTCCTTATTTTCTCCTGTACCCCTCTGTGCTGTTTCTGCCTCTCCCTACTGCAATCCTGGCTTGTAATTAACAGTTTTAGGCAGTGTTTACAAACAAACTAACCAGCTTGTGATAGGCTCACATAAACAGAGTGTGTAAGTCATACAGAGTGTGCAGGGGGCCTGCAGAGGGTGTGTATCGCTTCTATCCAATCACAAGCAGCCCTGCACATTCCACACATTCAAGCCTTAGCCCGACAGACACGACAGAGGAAAGGAGATAAGATTTATTACAGAGACAGTGCAATTCGGAAAGGCTGCAGTAAGCCAGAGCATATTAGAACAGGCATAGGAACTTATAGGATAGAAGAACTAAGGATTAAAAATTTGTTACAGAGTCTCTTTAAAAAACGATAATATATGTATAATAATGATAATTGTATAATATTGTGTATAACCTTCCTTTATCGTTTCTTCATGTAATAAAATCTAAAAATATTGTTTGTAACAATGAAAAATAATTGTAGTAAAACATTACTAAATATTACTAACATTTTACTACAACTAAACCTAACTCTACTCTCACACAGAACCCTCCCTGTACCTATCCCAAACCCCTAGACCCCCCTGGTGGTGCCTAACCCCAAGTCCCCCTTGGTGGTGCCTAAACCTAACCACCCCCGTGGTGGTGCCTAACCCCTAGACCCCCCCTGGTGGTGCCTAACCCTAACCACTCCCCAGTGGTGCCTAACCCTAACCAACCCCTGGTGGTACCTAACCCTAACCACCCCCCTGGTGGTGGTGCCTAACCCTAACCACTCCCTGGTGGTGCCTAACCCTAGATCTCTCCTGGTGGTGCCTAACCCTAACCACCCCCCGGTGGTGCCTAACCCTAAGACCCCCCTGATGATGCCTAACCCTAACACCCCCCTTGTGGTGCCTCACCATAAATCCCCCCTGGTGAGGCCTAACCCTAAGACCCACCTTAGTTATCGCTTTATTGTGTGGATAATAATGTTTTACAACTAGTGACTGTAAAAAAATATTACGCTTTACTTACTGATCGCTTTATTATGGCAGAGACATAGACACAGAGGCACTCAGTGTGGTTTTGATGCTGTTAAGCTGTATGCTCCTTTTTGATTGGCCTGATGAATCGGGATTGAGCCCGTGAAACGCGTTGCCTATTTTTACTGTGGAGTATAAATAAAATTGTTGTTTGACTGATGATGCCACAGTCCTTCCTTTGTTTGCTTTGTCTGCATGGATGGGTTAGGCCCACCACTGCCCCATCGGTTTTAAGCTCGTTTAAGTGACTTTTATTCTATTGGCGCCTCTGGAAAGCTTCTACATTATGTGAATAATAATGTTTTACAAACGGTAGATCATAACATTTTAGATAACGTTTTAGTTACATACGATAGATATGTTTAATATATTTGTAAACGTGATTTGTCACGGGTGCAGTTATAAAACATTAATAATCTCTGGGCGCAGTTATAAAACGTTAATAATCTCTGGGCGCAGTTATAAATCGTTAATAATCTTCGGCACCCTTTTTTCCTGTTCGGTGCCCATTAAACAATATTTATTATGGGAGTGAATGGCGGCGCCCTTTTTGTCCACTAGCTGCCGGCGCCCTTTTTTCCTGCTTCCAAGGGAGTATCAGCTACAGATTTGAATAAAGTTCAATCCTTGGATAAAGTGCCTCTTTAAATTATATTATTTGTATCTGCTAAATAAAAGGATGATCCTGGCTTCCTTTCAGAACTCTTCCTCTTTCCTCCTCATTTGCGAGATTTGTTATTCGTTGAATGATGCTTCTCCTTTAAAAGAAGTGTTTGCAGTGAACGGTAAACTATTTTCTCACAGGCTTCCTTTTCATTGAAATTAACCACACTGATTATGCCATTAACCATGTCAGACTGACACGTAGACCGCATTGACGCTGATCGCTCCAAGTCACTTCTCTTTGTAGTTAGTTTAGTGTTTTTTGCTTTTGCTGGAAGTCATGTGACTCGGGGGATCCCCTTTCTCTGTTTTCTCTTCATTTCCTCCAGACCCCTCCTCCTGCTCTGTGTCTGAGGCTGGTTCACACACGCTCTGCCAGACCGACAGATGTTACAGAAGCAGCCACCCCCCTATCATCCTCTACTTCTGCTTAACTAAACGAAACCTGAATGGAGAGGAGTAGGGGTGCTGCTTTACCAGACTGAATTATTATTTATATAGCGCCAACATCTTATGCAGCGCAGTACCGAATATATTTATATTGTCTTGTCACTAACTGGCCCTCGGAGGATCTCACAATCTAGTCCCTACCATAGTCATATGTCTATATGGTGTAGTGTATGTATCGTAGTCTAGGGTCAATTTTTAGGGGGAAGCCAATTAACTTACCTGTACGTTTTTGGGATGTGGGAGGAAACCAGAGTGCCCGGAGAAAACCCACACAAAGATGGAAAGAACATACAAACTCCTTGCAGATGTTATGCAGGAGAACAGAGGCGCCAAAAGGACAAAAGGAAGCTAAATGAGCTTAAAAACCAAATTCTTGGTAAATAGAGGAGGTAGTGCCTGGCTCTTCTACTGACAACATATGCTATTGCTCCGTTGTTATTGCCTGATGAAGCGGGATCAAACCTGCGAAACGCGTTGCATATTTGGAGTTCATAAATAAAATATATTGACTGTGTTTACTACAGTCGTTGTGTGTCTACTTGGTGGAGGTAAGTCCACCACTACCTCCTCTATTTACCAAGAATTTGGTTTTTAAGCTCATTTAGCTTCCTTTTATCCTTTTGGCGCCTCTGTTCTCCTGCATAATATTGAGTCCACCCTGGGTGGAGGGTTGAACCCCCTTTTTTCTCATCTACAGAGAGTGACTTCTTATTCCTGAGTGGGGTCAGGAAAATCTCCCCACCTGCCTTTACAGTGGTTGCCTAATGGTAACCCTGGTTTGTGAGTATTAATATTTACTCTATCTAGTAACCATTTACCAGTACATATTACACTATTGGGGCTCTTGGTGTTCCTTGTTTTTATCCTTGCAGATGTTGCCCTGGCTGGGTTTCGAACCGGGGACTCAGCGCTGCAAGGCAAGAACACTAACCACTACGCCACCGTGCTGCCGTAAATTCAAAAAAGCACCCCAAAACATTGCTAATTCTTTGTCCCTAAAGTGAACCTGAAGAGTATTTAAAATATAAAAAAAACAAAACAGATACTTACCTAGTCAGGGGCATAATTACAAATCATGTGACCCCCAGCAAAACCTTGATGGCGACAGTCAGTGCTCACACCCTTTCCCTTGCACACCTCTGGTGACCCTCCCAGCCTGGAGGCCCAACAGTCATAACACAAGTGTGGCCATCATAATCTTCACACCCTTAACCTCCTTGGTGGTTAATTTTTTCTGCAAAAATTGCAGAAATCCAATTTAAAAAAAAAAAAAAAAATTATGTTTCATGTAAAGCTACCATAGTGGTAGCTACATGAAACTCCACTAGAGGGCGCATGTGTCCCTCTAGTTCGATCGTCGCCGGCAACAATAGCAAACAGGGGAACGCGTATATAACGCGATCCCCTGTTTGGCTTCTCCTGTCGCCATGGCGACGATCGGAATGACGTCATGGACGTCAGCCGACGTCCTGATGTCAGATGTCTCCGATCCAGCCCATAGCGCTGCCCGGAACTCATTGGTCCGGGCAGCGCAGAGCTCTGGCGGGGGGGCCCCTCTTGCGCCGCTGCGTGTGGGCGATCGCCGCAGAGCGGCGGCGATCAAGCTGTACGCGCGGCTAGCAAAGTGCTAGCTGCGCTTACAGCACTTTACAGGATGATAATCGCCCCACCAGTGGCTGAGATCTCCTCCTGCGCGGCATACCCCGAGCTCAGCTCGGGCTTACCGCCAGGGAGGTTAACAAGTGTAGCCACAAAAACACCAGATCTGAAGGATGGACCCCTTTATCAGAGGGAGTGAAGTTGTAGTTGGGGCCACCTTACTGCTATGGGCTCTCCTGGAACTGCTGTCTTCTAGTGACGCCCCTGTACCTATTTTGTTTTTTTTACTCCAGGTTATGCTTTAAAGGAGTACTGTAGAGGGGTTGGGGGAAAAAGAGATGAACTTACCCGGGGCTTCTAATGGTCCCCTGCCGACTTCCTGTGCCAGCGCAGCCACTCACTGATGCTCCAGTCTTCGCCTCGGTTCACTTTTGGAATTTTCGACTTGTTGGCAAACCACTGCGCCTGCGCAGCTGTGTCCTCACTCCCACTGACGTCACCAGGAGTGTATTGCCCAGGCCCAGTATGGTCTGCGCCCTAGCAGTATGCTCCTGGTGACGTCAACGGGAGTGAGGACACGGCCGCGCAGGTGCAGTGGTTTTCCAACTTCAAAGTTGGAAAATACAGAAGTGAACCTGGCGGAGACTGGAGCATCGGTGAGTGGCTGTGTGGGCACATTTGGTCCGGGTAAGTTCAACTCATTTTCCCCCTACCCCCCTACAATAGTCCTTTAATGTCACTTTGGATCTCATACAGGGCAGTTTTTAGGCTAAATTGCACCCAGGGTGAGGGTGTAAAAATTTTGCCCCCTTCCCCCCACCCCTGTGGGCTCAAGAACCCTCACTCTTTAACGATAGTCACACAACCACAGGTCACAAGTAGATCTGCCTACGTATTAGTGACCAGCCACTCATTCAGAAGGAAGCAGAGACCAGGAAAACACACAGGCGAAGAGAGACTCCCCGGAAAGTCGACTCCTCCATGGGCACTGACAGCCTGCAGTACCGCTACAGGACCTCAGGTGTCATCACACGGTGGTGACGTGATGATGAATTGACATCTGACGCAGGCAGCCCAGGAGGAGCCAAGGGAGGTGATCACGCTGGTAATCTTCTTCCATTTGGCTGCACCACGCGTCACCAGCTCCCTAGCAGTTATGTCCTTCTGCTGCTCCCCTCTTTTTCTACTTGCCGGTCTGCTGGTCGCCCTGCCCGCACGGCCCAAGAAACAGCCCTGATCTCATATATGATCTCTTTACCTTATGGGGACAGGATTGTAACTACACATCATGGGGCCCTTGCTTACCCCTTGTGACCCTCAAGCCTGGGTGCCCAACATGCAATAGTCCTAAAACCAGTGCAGACAATGTAAACTCCACGACCATAACATCCATCCATAAGTGTAGCCACAAAAACACCTGATCTAAAGGCTGGACCCTTTTATTTGAGGGAGTGAAGTAGCAGTAGAAGCCCCCTTACAGCTCTGGGACCTGCTGCAGTCGCAGGGGATGCCCCCCTTTAGTTACACTGCTGCATTGGGACCCGTTAGAAATATACAAGAAACCGTCTGGACACTTCACATGCAGGATATGCACAAAATAACTACAAAATATACATTCAGCATGAATGCATTGCCTGTGCCAAAACACGTACACACTCACAGCCTCCATTCTCTGTGTAACAATAAGGGGTAAACCCATCATCACATCTACCTCTTCATACTACAGGAAGAGGGGGATCTTAGCTGGCTTACTATTGCCCACACACATAGTCCATGGAAACTAGAGATGAAAGATTTCCTGATAGGGATTCCCCCTGTTATGGGCGGCTTGTTCAGTGTTATCGCTCCTACACGCTCTTTCACAATTACATTGCATTACTTAACTCTTTCTAAACAACAAGAATTAAGTGATGTGTCATTTAAAGGGAGTCTGAAGTAATAAAAAAACAAAAAAACAAACAAAAAAACAACAGATACTTACCTAAGGAGAGGGAAGGCTCTGGGTCCTAATGAGCCTTCCAGTTCCTCTCACGGTTAGTAGTCTACGACCAATGGGTCGGAGACTGCTCTCTGCCACTGCCTGAGGCTTGGGAAGTCTTCGGGAGCACAAGTGCTCCCAAAGATGGGCTGCTCTTTACTGTGCATGCGCGAGCACACTCTCTCATTCGGGCATGCCCTGCACGGAGCTGACCGTCTTCAGGAGCACTCGGGCTCCCGCAGACCTTTGAAGCCTCCTGTGGCGGGAGATTTGAACTGGCGATCCAGCGCTGGAACACAGGGTCCGTGAGAGGAACTGGAAGGCTCATTAAGACCCGGTGCCTTCCCTTTCTTTAAAGGCACATATTGGATAATCCAAAGATAAATTCTTACTTCCTGGAAACCCTTTTGTTCCAAAATGATTAATGATGGTTAAAGTGTTTTGTACAAGATGTATAATTTTAAAACATTTTGCATAATTAAAAAAAAATATCATGTGCAAAAATCTGCAGCAGTCATCAAGTTGTGTATGTAGTCTGCTTTGTTGCAAGGGGACAAAAGGGGAGGGACACCACAAGTGAGCTTCACCTGATGTGTTAACCTGGTTAAAGAGTGTTCATGTCACTGATCTAGATGGCTAGTATACCAGCCTTGGGGTCAGAGACAAAACTGCTGAGGAAGCAGCACTTTCAGCCACCTCAGAGCAGATGTTGTGACCATGGTTGTTATCGGTAGCTGAGTCATGGCTGCACAGTTATGAAAGTGGGTCGGGAGAGTCATGTATTCCACACTTGTTATACAGTATAACCCTGGCTCTCTCTGGGGAGGGGGAACAGGGCCGGCCTTAGGTTTCACAGCGCCCTGAGCGAAACCTGATTTTTGTGCCCCCCCACCTTTCATCATCTTCCCGTGTGCGCACACACGCACGCATGTGCACACACACAGGCCCATATGCAATTCACATTTTCTCCTGAGATATCTCCTAGGACAGTGGTTTCCAACCTTTTTGACATTGTGACACATGCTCAGATCTCTGTGACACGTCACATATGTTTAATAGAAAAAAATACTATTAATAACTATGAATGGATGGAAAGAGTGCATTATTCTGAATACACTTAAAAATAAAGGCTAGAACCTTTCAGGAATATTAAAAAAAATAATCAGTGGGTAAGTTAGCCGCCCCCTCCCCCATTTAGAATGATAGCACAGCACCAACAATTTGCACCACGCGTTTTAGCCGCAGTAATCCCCACCAAAAAAAAGCCCCCAGACTCAGTATAGGTAGGTAGCCAGGTATAGGTGCCCCCAGTATACGATCTCATGTGTAGGTGCATAGATGCCCCAGTATAGGAAATCAGTTGAAGGTCTCCATCCCCCCCCATAGGTAGCCAGGCGTAGGTGCCTCCAGTATAGGTATCCAGGTGTTGGTGCTCTCAGTAAAAGTAGCCAGCTATAGGTGCCCCCAGTATAGGTAGCCAGCTATAGGTGCCCCCAGTATAGGTAGCCAGGTATAGATGCCCCCAGTATAGGTAGCCAGCTATAGGTGCCCCCAGTATAGGAAATCAGGTGTAGATGCCCTCAGTATAGGCAACCAGCTATAGGCGCCCCCGTGGAAGCCGGCACCCTGAGCGAGCGCTCCGGTCGCTCAGGTCAAAGGCCGGCTATGAAGGGGAAGGTGGTGTGAATGATGGGGGACCGTAAGTGTGGGGTGATATGTAGTGAAGCCTCCTGCTCAGAGGGTCTCAGTTCATCACAATATCCACCCACTGTTAGTCGTCTCTAGATGCTAGTCTCTCACTAAAAACAGGATTTCTTTTCCGAGCAGTATCCTATGTTAGTAAAGGAATGGAAATAAATATTAACTAGCCCCTTAGAGCCCAAGGAATATACCACTAGATACACACTGGAAAGGGGTGCCCTTTGACATAAAACAATTAAAAGATTAAAATCCATGTGGTGGAAGATGACTTACCTCCTAGGTGTGTGAAGGACAATACCAGACAGTAACAGGTAGACTTAACTATACAACCAGGCCCGGATTTACTTCAGAGGAGCCTATAGGCACAGATGTCCTGGCACCCTAAATTTCACCCTTCAGGAACCCACAAACCTCCGTCGAACCGTACTACAAGTGTGCTGGCTGGCCTAGCTGTCACTTCTCCCTTACCCATCATAGGTAGCTACAGGTTTCCCTTAGCATTAGGTGGCCAGAGGTATCCTCAGTATTAAGTAGCTAGTGGTGCCTAGACTGAAGGTAGATCTCATCCATGGAATGCCGAAAGCCAGGTGACTAAACTCATTTATGCTCTGCTCTGTACTCAGCATAGGAAAGGAGGGAGATGCAAGGGGAGGGGAGTGAGACGCCCTTCTATCATCAGGCGCCTGTAGGCACATGCCTACAGTGCCTTATGGTAAATCCGGCCCTGTATACAACACATCTACATGATTTACTGTGTACAGTGTCTAGTCTCTGTGAGAAGTTTAAGTACTGTCACAGTTAGTACATAGGGATCAGGTGATGGACTGACTATAGGAGAGCATTCCAAAGGAGAGGAGATGCTCCTGAGAAGTCCTGGATGTCAGAGTGAGAAGAGGCGACCAAGTTAGAAGACAAAGAGGGTCTCATGGAAGGAGCAAAGGCTCTAGATAGGATGGTAGTATCTGGAGATTAATGTAGAAATGTATGTATGGTGACAACTTAAATAGGGCTTTTTATGATAAGGTGAGAAGTTTAAATTGGATTTGTATTGCTTTATATATCTATTTGAGGGCCCATTTCTCATATCTACTGTTTAGTACTGATACCCGCAGACCACCCAACCACGGTATGGTTGTAAAGTCTTTACATAGAAAACATCTTATGCACTGACCAGTGTGGATCCAGTGAAAAGAGATTGGGATTCTTTCATAATCCCACATAATGTGGTTGCCCATTATGGCAACCAAGAAAATAGGAAAAGGAAAATACATTTTTGCCAAAACCACTATCTCCACCAGTAGCCTACTACTCCAGATTAGGCTCTTCTCTCTCTCTTTATTGGATTTGTGTCTACCCAAATCATTCACTTATTCACTTCTTAAAGTGTAACTGTCGGGCATCAAAAATCAATTCTTTATTTTTATCTGGTAAACAAGTTATTATAAGGATGCTAACCAGGCAATCCAAGAGTAAAAATGACTATTACTTTTCTTCTACATAAACTATCATTCCCCAGTGTCCCTGGCTCTTATTTGGTACATCTCCCACACAGAGAAAGTTGCAGGGCATGCTGGGGTTTCCTTTTTCTTCTTCTTTAATTTTCCCTCAGACATAACTAATGCTTTGGCTGAAGCCTCTTTCTCTCCAGTTTTCCCCCTCCCACAGCTTTGTTCCTCTCTGATTGGCCGATATTTCTCAATGCACTTTCTACCTCAGAGCTGGGAGGGAGTGTCTAAAGACTGGGAGGAAGGCAGGCAATGATACACAGACAGAGTAAGGGAGGAAATGATGTCAGGATTGGCTTAGACACAGTCAAAATGGAAAATCCTGAGAAGGATTTTCTCTTTTTAACTATAGAAAAATCAACCAAATCAAAATGTGAACAGTGCAATACATATGTTTTGTAAGTAGAGCAAGTATTTATCTACTTATATATGTGTTTTTTTTCTGAGATAGTATGGCTTACAGTTCCTCTTTAAAGGGAACCTGAGGCGAGAGTTATAAGGAGGCTGACATATGTATTTCCTTTTAAATAATCCCAGTTGCCTGCCTGTCCTGCAGATCATTTGCCTCTAATACTTTTAGCCATAGCCCCTGAACAAGCCTGCTGATAAAATGTTTCTGAAGTAAATCTGACAAGATTATCCACATGCATGTTTCAGGTATGTATTTGGGATACCACTGCAGCCAAAGAGATCAGCAGGACTGCCAGGCAACTGGTATTGTTTAAAAGAAAATAAATGTGGCAGTCTCCATATACCTTTCACTTCAGGTTCCCTTTAAGTTTTTATATGTATCTTATTACTCAGTTGTCTTTTCTCCAATGATTAAAAGTGGAGCTGGCCAATTATTTTGCCTATTGTCTGTTTTATTTTACCATTCTAACCATTTTACCTGACATTTTACCATTTTAACTGACATCTACTTGACTTCTCTAATGTTGTCTATTTTATTCCTCTCCAGACACCACTTCATCTTGCTGTGATCACAGATCAGCCAGCGCTGGCCGCCCTCCTTGTAGAAAACCGATCCTCACCCAGCATTCAGGACCGCCATGGACAGACTTGCGTTCACTTAGCGTGTGAATATGAAAGTATCTGCTGCTTGGAAGTTCTACTAAGAGATGGGACCCGAGATCTGGAGGCCACCAATTATCAGGGTGAGAACCTATAAAAGGAGGTGTAACTCAGCATGTCCATCTGATTAGTTTGTAAAATGTTGCCATTGTCATAAAAAAGGAAACAACTAAAAGTAACAATAGTTCAACCAGGAAACGCCGAGTCACACAAGCTCATAGATCAGGACTCCAATGTCCTGAAGCCTGTTGTACATACAGGTGCCTGTTCTTGATTGCAACACTCCCTATTAATTTAGCAGTGGCTCAGAAGGCAATTTCAGGAACAAATGTGATTCTCATAAGCTTTATGGGGGTATCTATGGCTTCAAAGAAAAAGGCAAAATGCCAGTCAGATGGAGTTGATTAAATCACACCACCGTTGGACTCAGAAGCAGGGGGACCACATTCTCTGAAGTGCTAAATTATCCTCCAAAATCTCAAAATGTGATGTATAAACCTTACCATGGCAGCTACCAAACATTACCTTTCTGTATGCATAGTGCCAACTGTAAAGTTTGGTGGTGGTACAATGCTAATCTGAAGTTAATCATGCATTTCTCAAGATCCCCTCTTTTCCAAGGAATATCTCAACTCTACAGCATACAATAATGTTCTACAGCAGTGGTGGTCAACATGCTAGCTTTAGAAGGCCACAAGAGCGCCCACTTACATCACCAGCGAAATCCACATTGTATTTCAAAATGTCCATGTCACCTAGCTACACTAAAGATTGCAGCCCTGTAATAATACATACTATTTTAATTATTTACTAGCTTCAATTTCTACGTTTTTACAGAAGTAATTTCAATGCTCCGCTACTGAATATTTCAGTAGTGGTGAATTGTGGGTAGCCACAGATGTTGACTTAAAGAGAACCCGAGGTGTGTTTAAAGAATGTTATCTGCATACAGAGGCTGGATCTGCCTATACAGCCCAGCCTCTGTTGCTATCCCAAACCCCACTAAGGTCCCCCTGCACTCTGCAATCCCTCATAAATCACAGCCATGGTGTGAGGCTTTGTTTACATCTGTAGTGTTAAGGTGGCCATACACTGGCCCGATTCCCGGCCGTTTCGACAGCAGATTCGATCCTGGGATCGAATCTGCTGCCAATCGTTCGCGGTAAACGCCGCCGACGATCCGATTTCCTCCCGAAATCGGATCGGTCCGTCGATCGCGCCGTGCGGGAAATTACCCTCGATCGCCCGCGGTTAAGTGCGCGTCGCTAGCGGCGGCCGATCCGATGAAAAATACATTACCTGATGCGGGCTCCCGGGCGTCTTCTCTGCATCTTCTCCGCGCTGCACCCGCTCCATCCCGGCGCTTCCTGTCACTGCAGTGACCCAGGAAGTTCAAATAGAGGGCGCTCTATTTGAACTTCCTGGTCACGGAGTGACACAGGAAGCGCCGGGATGGAGCGGGTGCAGCGCTGAGAAGATGCAGAGAAGACGCCCGGGAGCCCGCATCAGGTAATGTATACGGGGGGGGGGGACAGGCGGCAGGAGCAGCTGAACAGATTGTGATCGGTTTCAGGCTGAAATCGATTCACAATCTGTTTGCAGTAAAGGCAGCCATACGATCCCTATCTGATCAGATTCGATCAGATAGGGATCTGTCAGCTGGTCGATCTGATGGCACATCGACCAGTGTATGGCTGCCTTTAGTCTCAGCTGCTCCCCCGCCTCCTGCATAGCTCCGGTCCCTGCCCCCGTCCCTTCCCTCCAATCAGCAGGGAGGGAAGGAATGCAGGCGGGGACTGGAGTTCTGCAGGAGGCGGGGAGAGCAGCAGACTGACACTATAGAGATAAACACAGCCAGCTCTGACAAGTTGTTTGTCAGCAGCGTGGCTGTGATTTATGAGGGATTGCAGAGTGCAGGGGGACCATAGGGGGGTTTGGGATAGCAACAGAGGCTGGGCTGTATAGGCAGATCCAGCCTCTGTATGCAAATAATATTCTTCAAACCCACCTCGGGTTCTCTTTAAAGCTGAATTATAGCAAATTCCTTCTTTTTTAAGAAGGCAAACTACACTAAGCATTGCTTTTCAGTAGGAGAGCTTTTGGGTCTCTTTTGGTCCCCTATACTTTCCTAGTGGTTTTGGGTCACCCCGAGCTGCTTGGTTGCTGGGTACTTTTTTACAGGAAGGTATATTCTAAAACTGCCCATTCATGATATAATCTTGACTGTAGAATCTATGTAGTATAATGAGTGAATAATCCCGCATATTATAGTGAAGTGGTAAGTTTGCACAATTGAGATTGTATTATTGATGGGCACCTTAAAGGGATACTGTAGGGGGGTCGGGGAAAATGAGCTGAACTTACCCGGGGCTTCTAATGGTCCCCCGCAGACATCCTGTGTTGGCGCAGCCACTCCCCAATGCTCCGGCCCCGCCTCCGGTTCACTTCTGGAATTTCTGACTTTAAAGTCAGAAAACCACTGCGCCTGCATTGCCGTGTCCTCGCTCCCGCTGATGTCACCAGGAGTGTACTGCGCAGACACAGACCATACTGGGCCTGCGCTGTGCGCTCTTGATGACATCAGCGGGATCGAGGACACGGCAATGCAGGCGCAGTGGTTTTCTGACTTTAAAGTCAGAAATTCCAGAAGTGAACCGGAGGCGGGGCCGGAGCATTGGGGAGTGGCTGCGCCAACACAGGATGTCTGTGGGGGACCATTAGAAGCCCCGGGTAAGTTCAGCTCATTTTCCCCCGACCTCCCTACAGTATCCCTTTAAAGGGAACCCAAGGTGAGATGTATATGGTGGCTGACATGTTTATTCCTTTTAAATAATGCTCATTGCCTGGCTGTCCAGCTGATCCTCTGCCTCTAATACTTTAAGCCATAGACCATAAACAAGCATGCAGGTCAGATGTCTATGACAAATTTGACTAAATTAGCTGCATGCTTGCTTCAGGAGTGTGATTTAGACCCTACTGACTAAAAAGATCAGCAGCACTGCCAGGCAACTGGTATTGTTTAAAAGGAGTTTGCATCTTACACCTCGGGTTCCTTTTAAGAAGTCCTTTGGTCATTGTTATGATGTCCATACAAGACCACCGGCTGTTACTGCAAGATCTGGTCACTTTTGATAAGGAAGAAGAAAATTATCATTTCAAAAGCTTGCAAGAAAACTGTGTAGTTAGTCATTAAATTAGTGGCGTAACAATAGGGGGTGCAGAGGTTGTGACCGCACCAGGGCCCTGGGGCCATCCTTCAGTGGCACTATTAGCTCTTTATTGGTCCTGTGCTGGTAATGATCACTTCTATAGAAGCTTTGAATAGTGGCTACCAGGGGTGTAGCAATAGGGGGTGCAGAGGTTGCGACCGCATCGGGGCCCTTGGGTCAGAGGGGCCCTGAACGGCCCTCCCTCAACTACAGTATTAGCTCTCTATTGGTCCTGTGCTCATAATAATGACTTGTATAGATACTTTGAATAGCGGTAATCATTAACAAACTGTTCCCCATCCCCTTCTTATACCTCTGACACTGTAGTTGCCATTGGCAGGTTTTAGTGCGCCGTATCAATTGTTATGTATAGAGTGCTTGGGGGGCCCCATTGTAAAACTTGCATTGGGGCCCGCTGTTCCTTAGCTATGCCACTGGTTGCAACCATTACCAAACTGTTCCCCAACCCCTACCTGCACCACTAATACTTTGGCTGTCTTTGGCAGGTTTTGTTGCGCCATATCAATTGTTATACTGTATAGAGAGCATTTGCAGGGCCCAATATTACCTGAATGAACATTTGTTGGTTGGACATCGGCATTCTTTATATTGTATATACAGTATTTAATGTGAAAGAACTGTGCAGCTGTGTGTGCCCTGTGGCTCTGACCTCCATGCTTTCTGTGTTCCCTCAGGTATGACTGCACTACATATAGCCGTTGATACAGGACGCAAGGATTTAATCCTCTGCTTGCTGAAGCATGGAGCTGATGTGAACACAGTGGTACGATGCCATTACTGCGGTACTCAGTCCACCTGGAAGCTCATGTGTGTCATTGGCTTGTCACAGAAATCACCCTTCACATGCACTTCCATAGTGCTTAGAGCAGGTGTAGGGAACCTATGGCTCGGGAGCCAGCTGTGACTCTTTTGATGGCTACATCTGGTTCACAGACAAATCAGTAGGGGTTGATTCTCTAAGATACACTGATCAAGCAGCGCAGCTTAGTGTGACAGCGCAAGTACAATTTTCATAGTAGTGCACGCTCCGCTGTAGCTTGCACTACTAACTTACTCGCACTACCCAAAATTGTCACACTCTGGACCCTGTCAGGTCCAGTGACTTTGTAGGACGAGATCCCCACACTTTGATTGGCCCAATAGGCTGCCTGTCACTTGACAGGCAGTCTATTGGCCCAAAGTGCGTGAATCTCGTCCTACAAAGTAAATCAACCCCCAAGACAGCTAGCTAATTGTACAAGTTGTTAGTCGGTATTTCTCCTGTCTGGGAAAATGCTGGTGTTGTTGAAACCCAAGAGAAGCTGAAGACGTGACTGACACTTCCGCTGCCCTGTGGATCAACTGTATACGCATCATTATGGCAATGGCAACAGGGTCGTAAGACCTCAGCTGCGCATGCCCACTGTCCCAGTTTGAAACATGTTGGATCTCACAGAATTACATTTTAAAATATGTGGCGGTTATGGCTCTCTCAGCCAAAAAGGTTCCTGACCCCCGGCCTCGAGCATCATGTCATTGTGCACAGCTTGGGCATCTGTGCCCTCCTGTGCAGGGGTAGAGGGATGGGTATGAAGCTGCCACAAATTAAAGGGGCATTGTAGTGACATACACAATGTTAATTGTCCTGGATTTAGCACCAGTAAAAACCTCATATATCTATATATTGCTGTATATTGGTATGTAACCCCACCCTCCCTTTGATGCTTAGCCCATGCTGTTTAGAAATAGGAAACTCTTCGCCCAGAGCATTCTGAGAGACCAGTTATATTTTGTACTGACTTTAGAACTCTCAGTAAAAAAAAAAAAAACATTCCGCAGAGATCACCTGACAGGACTAAAGATTGTTCCACCCCCTGTGATACATTTCAGAATGTAAGTCAAGGTGAGGAGAGATTTTGCAATTGGCAAACAGTGACTTAATAATTTATAAATTAATATTGTAAAAAGAAAAAAAATGCCATTTGATTCATTAAGTTATTTTCACTACAGTTCCTCTTTAAATTTGTCATGAGAAAAACTAATATCACCAAAATCTGTGAAATCTTTTCTCCCGATACTCTATATATTAGCTTTGCAATGCTATTTTCTTAGGTAATTCGGTGTCTCTCTCTTCCGATCACCTCATTGGAAGGCAGGGATGACATTTGTCAGTGCACCAAATGCGAGCACTTTTTGGCATTTGATTTTTTTTTCCCACTATGACCGTTTGTGTTTAAATGTTCGCATTATTCCACAGTGGCTAATGATTATCAGTGGGAACATGCACACAATGGGTAATAGCATATTCCAAAAAGTACCTTATTTTTCGGACTAGGTAAGACGCTGCTGACGATAAGACACAACTAGGTTTAGAGGACAAAAAACGGGTAAAAAAATATACTAAACCTGTTGCATCCGTGATGAAGGGGCATCTTGTGGATTAGGCCTCCTTTGCACCTCATGCCCCCATTGTGTTCTCCTGTGTCCCCTGTGTCCGCCTCTGTTCCCCTTGTGTCCTCCTGTGTCCCCCATGTGTCCACCTCTGTCCTTGTGGCTTTTTCTATGCCCCTTTGTCTCCTCCTCTATGCCCCTTTGTCTCCTCCTCTAGGCCCCTTTGTCTCCTCCTCTATGCCCCTTTGTCTCCTCCTCTAGGCCCCTTTGTCTCCTCCTCTATGCCCCTTTGTGTCCCCCTGTGTCCTCCTTTTGTCCCCCTGTGTCCTCCTCTGCATGGGCACAGTACAGGGAGCCCCCGACATTGCGGCAGGTTGGGAGTTCGCATTGGCAGGCGTTCACAAATCAGGAACTCCCTACATTTGGACTATAAGGCGCAGTGACTTTTTCCCCTCACTTTTGGGGGGAGAAACAGGGATTCTTATGGTCCAAAAAATACATAGTTTTTTTCCTTGCATGCAAAAATTGCTTTCAAGAGTGAACTTTCATGTTGGCTAACATTGGTTTCCACTTCTGATACGATTTTGCATGCAGAAAAAAAAGTCTGCGATTTTGACAAGTGTGGTTCTTGACTACAGTAAAGTTCTGGTCCTATTACACAGAGAAACAGAGATGTGTGCCTGAGCCAAGTAGCGCCTGTCTTAGGCCTGGTTCACACTGCAGGAGACTTTTGAGCGCTAGTGATTTGAAAAGCGCTTGCTAATGCAATGCTATGGGGGATTTTTATAAAATGACATCGCTCCAGTGAGAAAAACTCATAGCATTACATTGACCAATTGACCATCTGATTTGATTATTATAATTGAATCGGATAAAAATCGTTGCCGCCAAGGGCATGCCTGATCAACGATGCAACTAGGCCACATGTATCGATCAGACATGCTGTAAGATGTAGGGCTGGCATGTTTGATAACAGCGTGTGATATCGGGATGAGAAACAAACATGATGGAACCCCCAGGGCTGTCCCCCACCTCCCCCTAGTGTAAAATGTGCCCCTTGGTGCCCTGCGTGTGAATATTTTACCTGTCAGTGTTCGCCGCTGGCTCTTACCCCGCACTGCCTCACATACACGTGCCCCACGTGGTTGCCGGCGGGATGTCACACACGTGCCTACGTATATGGCAACCACATTTTACACTAGCGGGGGATAGCACCGCAGCGAAGAGGTGGCGTCCCTAGAACGATTCATGCAAGATTTCATGCTGAAAATAATCAGGAATGTAGTGACTACAGTGTGACCCTCACTGATAAGAAATTCCAACTATTAAACACTTTCCTAGCAGAACATGGCTTCTGAGAGCAAGAAAGAGAAAGGGAAATTTCTTATTAGTGAGGGTCACACTGTAGTCACTTCCTGTCTGAGTCAGGACTGAGTCAGCCACTTACATACCTGATATTTAACTCTTTCAGGCAGAGAAAGAAAGAAAGGAACACAGCATAGTTATTTGTGTGTTAGGCACTATACATACACATATATATCTCATCATGTCACATGTCACTATGCGTATCCTTTAAAAGTGATCATTGATCAATGCAAATATTCTAAATCTGCATGTAAATAGCGCTCTCTGATTAAAATTCAACAGCTGCTGAGATTTGACTTGGTATCGAATTAGAAGCTATTTGCATACACACTCAGATGTTTTGCATCATCATCATTCATCTCTCGTCCTCGGCTTTTCAAGCAGAACAAACAGCATGCAGTACAGATGAGCATTGTGGGTAAATCCCTGTGGGAAATGCACATTTCTGAAACAGCCCAGAGGCCCCTGCAACACTGCAAACCAGCGTTAGTGATGCGGTGCGTCGCTTACGTCGCACCGCCACAAAAAAAGGCCTTCAGGGAACAACGCGTTAGTACGCAGTGTTCCCTGTCTGGCCACCAGCCAAGCAGGAAGTGACATGCGCTTGTGGTCACTTCCCGCTTCGGGTACGTGGAAGCATATTGTAAAAATACGCTTCTGGGCATGCTGCGACTTCACAATGCTGACGTGTAAAAAAACCTGCATCACTATAGAGTAACATGACTTTTGGGCCGACGCAGATCGCTGCAGGTCGCCGCGGGTCACGCACGGTAATGTAGTTCTGTGCTAGCGTTAGATTGGGCACTTCCGGCACGGTGTACCGCAACTTGGGAAGTATGAACTTCCACATAGGGTTTTTATTAGGCTGCGGTAGCAGTGCGGCAATGTGAAAGGGCCCTTATGGAAGCATAAAACAAAATAAAAAAATCACCAGTTTGTAAAAAAAATAAACTTTTACGAGGTAAAATAAAACTGAACGCCGCTGTATTTGACATTACAGGATATAAAGAGTGGCCAGAGTCCGCTGATCCAAGCGGTACAGAATGGTGATGAGGAGCTGGTGTCCCTTCTCATTCAGGTGAGAATATGTCATACATGTCAGTTGTCAGTACAAGACAAAAGCTTTTGTGAATCATCTTCATTGTGTTTAGTAGCAATTCCTTAAATTCTCTGTAAGCCAAACACCTTCCTGTAAGGTGCAAACCGACACTGTAGACATGTGACTGACAGGAAATGTTGTTACAAAACTTGTAGGTCAGAGTACAGATCAATATCGGAATTTAGCAAGGTTTACTTTGTCTCAAATTTTTTCCAGATTGCATGAATGAACATCTCTTGTGAGGAAACTTGACACTCCTCTCTCTTTCAGGCCTTGTTCACATTGCGTTCGGCTCGCGTGTCCGTCCGTGGTGGGCTTTTTTTCCCCTCATTTTTTTAAAGCGTTTTCCAACGATTTTCTGTGCGTTCGCTCGTTTTTTGGCTATTTTTGTAAGCGCTTTTTCAGAGCGCTTCCATCTTTTGATCTGGAAAAAAATCCGGAAAGCAATAAATACAATGTTTTTTTTTTTTAAACCGCTCACGCAATTGCTTGCCAAAGCAATTTTGTGAGCGTTTTGCGTTTTTCCTATACCTTCCATTGAGGCAAATCGCCTCCAAAATGGCCCAAGCACCGCTTTTCTAAGTGGATCGCAAACGAACCGCTCAGATTGTATGAACTCTCTCATAGAGAATCATTTCACAAGCGTTTTCAGGGCCATTTTGAAAATCGCCCGTGCTTAAATTTTTACATAAACGCCTATAATGTGAACAAGGCCTTAAAGTGTCTCTCAACTAAACTGAGCTGAACATAAAACAATAAAATACATGTGCAGCCGTTAACTAAATGTTAGCAGTGTCGCAGACTGAAGCAGTGGTAGCTAAGTATAGCTGAGAGTCAAGGCCAGATTTATATTTTTTGCCCATAGGCCAGGAATGTTGTGACTCCGCTTTCATGTGCAGCAGCGCCCCTCCCATTACATGTGCAGCCCCCTCTTCCATGCGTTTTACTGTAGCCCCTCTCTGTCCTTAACAGCTCCCTTGGGCATCAGTTCCCTTTTTCATGTGTTGCCCTTCTTTTTCAGCCCTCTCTTTCACATGTAGTAACCCCTCTTTCATGTCCAAGTGCCCCCTTGGGTTACAGACACACAAGGCCCTTGCGTTTGTGGCCTTTCTAGAAATCTGGCCTTGCTGAGAGTAAAGTTGCATACGTATGGACAGGTACTGTCGTCCAGCAGGATCTGGACTTAATCTCTAGGACAGTGATCTGCAAACTTGGCTCTCCAGCTGTTAAGGAACTACAAGTACCACAATGCATTTGCCTTTATGAATCATGACTGTGGCTGTCAGACTCCTGCAATGCATTGAGGGACTTGTAGTTCCTTAACAGCTGGTGAGCCAAGTTTGCAGATCACTGCTCTAGGGCAATGGTTTGGGGCCAAGTTCTGTATGGTCATATTGCTAGCCTACAATGTTGTGATGTGTACTGTTCCTAAGGAGCAGGTAGGAGGGACGACGCACAGCACTACACTTGGCTGAGATGATCTTGCACTTTGGATTTCTTGGCGACACATGGAGGAGGGTCGGTGT
Organism: Hyperolius riggenbachi; assembly: GCF_040937935.1. NCBI lineage: Eukaryota > Metazoa > Chordata > Amphibia > Anura > Hyperoliidae > Hyperolius > Hyperolius riggenbachi. The sequence goes on along the minus strand of NC_090651.1, from coordinate 325,967,777 downwards.
GCTTATGACTGGCCCCCTCAGCTGAGAACCATCTAGAGCAGTGGTCCTCGAACTAAGGCCCGTGGGCCGAATGCGGCCCACTGAGGCTTTTTCACTGGCCCCCCAAACACAAAATGTATAACTTATAGATGCAGCGCACTGTACCTTTTAATTATCGGCTGCTTGAATATAGAATAGCAGTGCTGGCATCACCCATCCACATACTACAGAAGCCAGCTAGCGGTCATTCGCTGGCTACCAATCCAATTCTGCATCAGGTGACACTGCTGTCCAAGTGGACGGCAGGTTGTCACCTGGGTATGCTTCACTGTCTGGTGTACAAAGATGTTCTTCGAGCGATGCATGACTAATTCGCTGCTGGGAGTTCTCCACCGAGCATGATTGGGGGAATCAATACCTAGATTCAATATAATGTTTTTCAACATAATTTTATGTATATTTCGGCCCCCCTGAGGTATGTTGACCCGGCCCTTGACCGAAAAAGTTTGGGGACCTCTGATCTAGCGTGTGTCCAAGAATGAAAAGAAACCCAACATTATCTTTAACTCCCAGGGCAGCTCAGTAGCACATTAAAAATAAATGCTAAAAATGTGGCTCATTGATTAAAAAAACTTTCATTTTTACCTCATCTTTTTACATATAAGGGTTAATTAGAAGCAGTATTCTTCTACTTCTTCCATCTCCAAGCTGTCAGCAATTTGCAGAAAATGGAAGGCAGATAAGGACTTTTCTAATTAGACTTAATTACGAAGCTGAAATCAACAAACCCATTCAGCATTAGGGAGGGGGGGGGGGGATGAGGGGGAACACTGTGCTTCAAACACATAAGATAAGTCACACTTGATAAACTTCACACCAGCCCTGGATAATGGTAGTGAAAAAGGAACGGGAGGGGGGTCAACTTCTCAAACCTCTGAGCCCTTTCAACTATTAAATTAAGTTGAAGAACTAGTAACGTTGAATGGAGTCCTGTCTCACAAGTTAGACAGTCAGTACTGAAGACTGCCCACTCCACTCTCTGCACTGAAGAGAAGAGACTCTTTTAGGTGGGGCTGTATTGCATTGGGGGTGAAGAGTTGCTCCACCCCCACAGTAGCCATATTTTCTGTAGGTCTTCCATGAACCCAATAAGCAGAGGTAGCCTTTGCACCTTCCCACCCCCCCCTCCCCCACCCCGCTTACTTAGTTGTAGGCAAAATTTGTTAACGCCTTCCCCTCCCGAAGATGTCAGTAATAGGTAGCCTTTGTGACGCCATTCCCTCCAGTGTCCAACTCTAATTTCCACTACACACTTATCAAAGTCCTCTTAGGTGTACAGCAGATAAAAGGGAAACAAAAGGGTTCTGGCCGCAGAGCAGGCAGGGACTCTCCCAGTGCACAGTACTTCCTCCCAGGACTGAATTGACAGTAAACACCAAACCCGATCTATTAATTATGCCAAACAAATATGCAATAGTACCTGTTTGCTCACCTGATGTATGTTTTTTTTTAAAGTCAATAAATCAATTTCAGTCAAGGAAGTACACGCACCCAAAATATGTCTTTATTCTGAAACATAGACTGTTCACTGTGGGATAAAACTTGCTGAAGGGGTATATGCGGGGACCATCCACTAACTTGAGGACCTTCATCCTGAGCTCTTCTTGTAAACTCCCTTAAATACCCTCCCCCAGGCCCGGATTTACATCACAGGAGCCTATAAGCACAGATGTCCTGGCACCCTAGACTTTACTGTCCATGAACCTACAACCCCCCCACCGAACTGCACCACAAGTGAGCTGGCTGGTCCAGCTCTCACTCCTCCCTTACTTCCCTTGCCCATCATAGGTAGCTACAGGTGTCCCTTAGCATTAGGTAGCCAGAGGTACCCTCAGTATTAGGTAGTTAGTAGTGACCCCTACTGAAGGGAGATCTTGTCAGTGGAGTGCCAAGAGCTGGATGAGTAACCTCTCATTAACCTCTGCATAAGGAAGGAGAGAGGAAGGCACTAGGGGAGGGCAGTGAGCAGCCTTTCCATCATCAGGCGCCTGTAGGCATGCGCCTACAGTGCCTTATGGTAAGTCTGGCCCTGCCCTCCCCCCATTCCCACATATACACGCGATTCTGCCTGTCCCAACTTCCTGAAGATGTGACCCCTTCAAAATGTTTTATCTTACAGACCTGCTCAGATCTGTTTTTTTTTTTAACCTGCAGAACGTTCATCCCTGCTTTCAGCCCTGCTGATTAGGCTTAATCAGCCTTTTAACCCCCAGTCAGGACTGGACTGCTGCTGTTTGTTTCCCTTCAACCATGAAGGGAAACACCTTGTGTAGCACTGTAGCACTGTCTATCTTGTGTAGCACTGGTTGCACACTTACGACAATTCACGTTACCTTGGTAACAAGCGTGTTGCTAGTATAATGCTTGTTATGCTATGTTCTAATGTATAATAACCCATTAGCAACTTCAATAGAGTTATCTCGTTTGAGATAAATGCACTGCTTTTGACGTTAGCCTGCAGAACTTGTTGTGCTGTAAATTCTTGGAATGCTTTGATCTCTCTCTACTAGCAGAAAATATAAAAACTGAACGCAGAAGTCCTTTGTTATTGCCTCACACTGCCCCCAGTGACAAGTGGCCATACATACACATTACAGCGGTACTAATTAGAAGCAGGGAAATGTAACAAATAAGAAATAAAAAAATGTGCTAAAATAAGGGCCCGTTTCCACTAGGAGCGGTGCGATGCGGCTACATAGCTGCGTGCATGTTGTGCGGAGCGATCCGAGAATCTGCAGCATGCTGCAGATTCTCGCACGGCCGCAGCCGCGTCCCATCTCTTCAATTCACTTCCGCATCGGCAGATGCTAGGTAGCCGCATTCCCATCATTTTGTAGTGGAAACGGGCCCTAAATTGGCCAGGGGCACTTGCAAGCCTTTGAATAAATTGTCTGCTAAAGTGTTAACACACACCACAGGTCAAAGTTCTGCAAATATATTGTAACAGAATAAATATATACAGTACAAGTGTTTGGTGCTGTCAAAGGCACACAGGGCTACCACTCATTTCAAACAATGCTAAAGAAGGATGGAATCTGGCAGAAACTGACAATGGGCTTGATTCACTAAAGCGTGATAACTGCTATCACAGCAGTTATCACGTGATAACTGCTATCACAGCAGTTATCACGTGATAACTGCTGTGATAGCAGTTATCACGCTTTAGTGAATCAAGCCCAATATATTATACTGATATATTATACTAGGTGTGGTTTAGATTTGCTGGTTTGCCCTTTTTAGGAGGATGCTAACAGATTTGTGTTTGAACCGGAGTTCTTTAACATAGATTTGATCCTTCTCTCCTCCTTTGCAGCATGGCGCTCAGGTCAATCAGCTGACGTACGCGGGTAACACAGCACTGCATGTAGCCAGTGGGCGGGGCCTGGCAGAGATTACTCGAATACTGCTGAAAAGCGGAGCAGACAGCAGCATCAAGAACTGCCACAACGACACAGCCTTGACGGTGGCAAAGGACAGGAAGGTGCGTGATATTTTACTGTTGTGAGGTGTGCATAAGGCTCAGTTACCACTTGCGCAGAACACATACCTGCTTGGTAAATGTTCTGCAATGCAGTGAAATGCTGCAAAGGGATCCAATGTTAAACAACAGGCGTACGTTAAAAAAGGGCGCCGGGAAAAAAGGGCACAGGGTTTTAAACGATAAGCATGAATAACGTTTAAAAAAAATTGTGCTATATTTCGTTTAAAAATAATGTTTTATAAAGTTATAAGTCATTAAATAATGTGTATGAAATCGGGAATTGTAAAAAATGTTAATCTTCCCTGTTTAAAAAGTGAAATTTATAATAACGTTTTATAAAACATTAATAAGAATGTTACTAAAGCTATACCTAACCCTACTCTCACACAGAACCCTCCCTGTACCTTTCCCTAACCCCTAGACCCCCTTGGTGGTGCCTAAACCTAAGACCCCCCTGGTGGTGCCTAAACCTAAGACCCCCTGGTGGTGCCTAAACCTAAGACCCCCCTGGTAGTGCCTAAACCTAAGACCTCCCTGGTGGAGCCTAAACCTAAGACCCCCCTGGTGATGCCTAAACCTAAGACCCCCCTGGTGGTGCCTAAACCTAAGACCCCCCTGGTGATGCCTAAATCTAAGACCCCCCCTGTGATAAGCATTAATAACGTTTTAAAAAAATATTGTGCGGTTTTTCGTTTAAAAATAATGTTTTAAAAAATATTGTACTGTTTTTCATTTAAAAATAATGTTTAAAAAATTATAAATCATTAAATAATGTGTAATCATGAGAAGCAGTTATAAAACATTAAAAGTCTCCGGGCGCCGCTTTTAAAACGTTATTTTTCTCCGGCGCCCTTTTTTCCTGTTGGGCGCCCATTAAACGATATTTATTATGGGAGTGAATGGCGGCGCCTTTTTTGTCCACCTGCCTCATGCGCCCAGATTTCCTGCTTCCAAACAACAGTGTCTGCTTCCACTTGAAAACGGATCCTTTTGCTGTGTTGCAGTAAACAGAATGCAAAGTCCCGACCTGAAGCATTTTTTTTCAGACAAACGGATGTGTTTCTCCTATGGTGGAATCGCATCCTCTCCAAATTATATCATGCGGTCACACACTGTAGGACGCATGGCTGCCGGGTTAGCACAGGCACAGTGATGCCCGACCCAAGTGATCGGAAGAGGGTGCCGGAGGGCAATTACAGGCCGAGGAGGGGGCAGAATGGAGAACAGGGGGAGGGGTGAGCATCAGCACAGCTCACCATACATGCCTGCTCCCCCCGTTTCTCATACTGATTTGGGCTCTGGTATCTTTTAAACAGAATTCTTCATTTTCATTGTCGGATCAGAATATGGACTTTAACCAAAACAAAAGCATAGTTTAACTCATACCTTCATTATTTACAGAAGAATCATCACAGGGGAAGTACAAGTACTCTTTGCCAGAACATGCGGTGGGGTGATAGAAATTATAATATTTCTCTAAATAAAATCAAACCTCGCATTGAGCCTTACTTCCTCCTGAATACGCTGGAATAGCTTATTTCATGGTATCGCGCTGAAAGAGCCTCTTGTTCCCACTATAACAGGTCTGCTTGTCAGAAGCTGCGGAGTACTCAAATAGGGAACTGGTTTTTCCCTTTTTATACAGATAAACAATTAAGAAGAAAAAAATCCCCCTTTTCATTTCACAATGATGTTCTCTACAACGTCAGTTTAATTTAAGGTCAGGGCCGGATTTACCACAAGGCACTGTAGGCACATGCCTAAAGGCGCCTAATGATAGAAGTGCCTCCCTTTTGCCTTACCTATGCTGAGTCCCCAGCGGAGTGTAAATGAGACGTTACTCACCCGGGTCTCAGCATTCCACTGACCAGATCTCCCTTCAGTCAGGGGCACCACTAGCTACACAATACTTGGGGGCACCTCTAGCTACTTAATACTGAGGCTATATCTGGCTACCTAATGCTTAGGGGCACATGTAGCTACCTATGATAGGCAAGGGAAGCAAGGGAGAAATGATAGCTGGGCCAGCCGGTACTCTTGCGGTGCGGTTCGGCAGGTGTTTTTAGGTTGATGGGGGGCGACATCTACGGTGCCAGAACATCTGTGCCTATAGGCTCCTGTGATGTAAATCCAGGCCTGTTCATGGCCCTTCTTATTCCTCTTTCAGACGGGCAGTAAATAGTAAAATATCGGTATTAAATACCAATATTTTACTAAAGCTAAAACTAAACCTATTCTCACACAGAACCCTCCTCCCTGTCGCCTAACCCTAACTGTCCCCCCTGCTCAAACCCCCTCTTCCTGATGCCTAAACCCCTCCCCCATGCCGCGACAGTGAGGAAAATTTGGACGCCATAGGGTTTTATCGGGTTTATTAAATTTATCGGCAAGGACAGGAAATGTGGGTGCCGGCGGCGTGTATGATTGTTCTTTGTCCATTCTTGGAAATGCCGTTTTAGGCAGAGTGTCTTGTGACAAGGTGCAGACCGGTTGTTTACTAACTCTCTTGTCTCTGGTGATGAGATCCGATACCTGGAATGCCTTAACGCCTCATTTCCAGCCTCGAGCGGTACTGTATGTCTATAGAATGTTATATAAGGCTGCTAGTGCAGGTGGGTGAGGTTGTGCTGTACCTTTTAGTGATTTGCTCTTACACCATGATAGACTGGAGGGTGGTGAACATTTTTAAATATGCGTGTGTTAATATGGGCACTGGGGAATGCTGATTAGCTAGAATATTGGTCATGTACTGTAAGGGCCCATTTCCACTAGGTACGAATACGCAGCAATTCCCTGCATCCGAGTCGGATGGGTAAACGCTGCCTATGCTGTTCAATAGTATGCCATCTGAACAGCATGCCGGTGCGATTCTGGACGGCATGCAGTAGTTTTTTGTAGCACACATGCAAATCCCTAGAGCCAATAGCAGACCTGATGATTTCAGGTCCGCTATAACCCCCAATTGTAACCCCTTTGCTAAAGTTAATTCTTTCCTTATGCCTAAGTGCATAAGTGCTCCTCCTAAACACCAAGCCCTTACTATTAACTCTAACCTCCCCCTAACCTATCTCCTCAACACTTTTACTTAAAAGTGCCTGGTAAAATATTGGCAGTATGATAGCTGGCCGCCCTTTAAAATCGATAACTGGCAAGCGCCAGCAGCAGCAGCAGCAAAATATCAGCTAATACTAGCGGGTGCCCAAATTACCCGTTTTGTGAATCTTGCCCATGAATCACTGGTGAATCAGTGAGATTTGCTTGTTTGCTTGTTAGGAGAATAGTTTGCTCCTCGCTAGTTACTACTTTCCATAGAAGTGTTTTTTTTTTTTTTTTTTTAAATCCAACACCTGGCCCCCAAGATCTCTTGCTGTGACCCATCTGTTTGCAGTGTCACTTCCCTCCTCTCATGCCTTCTGCCACACCCACCTTTTTTCTGCACTCAGCTCTGCACTCCTGAAACTGTTGCTGTATGGCTTCATGGTCTCTGTGGTCCATTCAGCTCCGCCTCTAGCTTTGATCTGTTCACAGCCTTTGCCCTCTCTAGACCAAGGCTCCCTGGTGCTTAGTCCTTCACATCCACAAAGCTGGACAACGCTGTTTTAAATAATAGCCAGTGCCAAGATATTTGCAGTTGAGTTTCTGTCCATCACATCATTCAGAAAATGATTAATCAATCAGCTCTGCTAAGGTAAAGATCTGGTACCTCCTTGACAAACTCAGAGGCTGCTCAGCAGCTACCTGGCAGCCAGCCCAGTGGTCCAGTCCCCCAACAGCAACATTTCAAATTCCCTACAGTCTTTCTTCATAGGTAGAGTGGTGTCTCCAGTATAAGGTAGTATGGGGCCCCCAGTATAGGTAGAGTGGTGCAGCCAATATATGTAGAGTGGTGCCCCCGGTATAGGTAGAGTATTGCCCCAGTATAGGTAGAGTATTGCCCCAGTATAGGTAGAATGTTGCCCCCAGTATAGGTAAAGTGGTTCCCCCTGTATAGATATAGTGGTACCCCCAGTATAGGTATAGTAGTGCCCACAGGTATAGGTAGAAGGGTGCCCCCCCACGTTCTCTCCGACCTCCATATCAGAACGACCACTTACAGACCTCCAGATTGGTGCGGGACCCGAGGCAGAGCAGCCACAGCAACCATGCGCATCACTTTAAATGCAGGAAGTGACAAGTGGCATCACTTCCGCATATGAAGTCTGAGGTATTGTGGGCTGCTCTTTCTGCTTCGGGTCCCGTGCTGATCTGCAGATCTGCCAGTCGCCGCGCTGATCTGGAGGTCTGAATGGGACAAAAGGGAGGGCAGCAGCATTTTGTAAAGAGGCAAAAGGGGATGCCTAGGGGCCCCCTACAGACCTTTGAGCCTCACGGCCATTACCCCTTTGCCTTTATTGTAGCACCGGCCCTGCCTTTGCGCATACCAACTTCTTTATATGGTAGAGATTTATTCACATGATTTAGCCTACTGTTGAGAGTAGGCGGCATGGGCGCAAGCCATCTACACGCCTCCTCTTGTCTTGCCTTGAACAAAGTCTTGGTCAGAAACGTTTTGAGGGGAGCTTACATTCCTTCATTTTGGATAACCCCAAAAATACAGAGAATCGGGTCTGAATTCATAGGGCAGCCCATTTTGTCATGGAGAAATTTAGTAACTTTACTCCAAAAATCCGATACTGGACAGGTCCAGATCAGGTGGTAGAACGAAGGTGCGGTGAAGGTGCACTTAGGGCAGGTGTCTGTTGTTGGGTTATATTTGACCAATCTACTAAGTATCAAGAATGCCTGATGTAAAATGTACAATCATGTGATTACAGGGTGACACCTTTTTAACCGGATGGCCCCAGTCTTTATCTCTCAGGAGGTGTTGTTTACTTTACCATATAAATAATACAATAATACAATGTGACGTGGCAGGAAGAAGGATGCTGGCTTACACTGTAAAGAGATGTTCTGTATAAACTGGAAATGACTAATATTGTCACGTCTGCTTCTGAGTAGTCTTGTGCATCACACCTCGTGTGGTGGGGTCTTTATTGACGTCACACCTCTGTTCAGGCAAATAGGAAGTGGTGTGCCTTCACTTTGTAACACATTTTAAAAAGGCTTCTGTTTTGTGCAGTGCATCTACCACTAAAAGTCCACCTCAATAACACTTTTCTGCCTCTCAAGTACGAGAAATAGATGCCTACATGAATCCGGGAACTCGTTTCACAAGTCACTTTTGTCTATAGGTTTACCACAGCCATGGGAATAGGACACTATTGCTTTCCTTGTGGTCGCAACCCAATAGCCAGTGGTGTCGCAATAAGGAATACAAAGGTTGAGACCGCACCTTGGGCCAGAGGGACCCTTCCTCAAATGCAGTATTAGCTCCTTATTGGTCCTGTGCTGGTAATGATAACCATAGGGAAGGATATAGTTATACAGTTCATAGGGGTTTGGAGGATGTAAGGGATGGTATGGGGGCTGAGATATACAGTCCATAGGGGAGGGGTGTATAGATATACAGTCCATAGGGGTGGGGAGTATAGGGGGTATACAGTCCATATGGTATCATGTTCCTCTCAGTTGGTGGCAGGCAGTGACATATTGTGCAGCTATTTGCACATTTTTTTCCTCTTCCCCCAATAGGATGTAGAGTTTCCTCTTCTCATCTGTGGAGGTGAAATCTGGGTTGTTGGCGGAGAGTCTTTGGAAGTGGGCAGTCCTCAAAGGTTTATATTTGCTGCAGTGTAGCAGGAGGTGGGCCTCATCCTCCAGGACCCCCTAGTCACATTGTCTTTACAGTCTTTCCTTCCGGGGCTTCCATGTCCGTCTGTGCCACCCTGTCTCTATCTCCAGGCTGTGGGAACTCAGAAGGTACAGCCTCATGGTCTGTCTGTCTTTGTGGTGGTGTAGCCTCTCCAGATATGGAGCCATTGTGTACTCTCTCTGCAGTGATTGGTAGACGGTGAGTTTCTGGGATTTATTTATGTCACCTCTTCATTCCTCTAGGTATCGGTCCTTGCAGCTTTCTATCGTCCCTTTCATTTGGGCTTTTATCAGGCTGTGTTGGTGGTCTTGTCTTGGCTGGGCTGGCTGCTGATGCTTTGTTTCAAAGTGCATGGTATGGCCTCGGCTCCCTGGCTCAGTGAGGCTTTATGGTGGTAAGTGCTGGGGCTGCTGCTCTGTATATGCGCCCAGTATGAGAGCGCCATCTGATGGATAGTCAACCATAGTGGGAATCTGCCTAGCTCTGCCCAGCAGGCTGAGTTCGAAGTGCTGCGATGGACTTGGAGGAGATACTTGCAGAACTGTAGATGGAAGATTTCTGTTGGGCTGGAGTCCCATTTTGATTGGTCAGGGTAGGTGACCGGAACCCATACCTCACTGCTATAGAGCAGGATTGGGGTGATGATGCTGTCGAATATCTTTATCCAGACTCTCACCGGTGGTTTTAGGTGGTAAAGTTGCCTTCTGATGGCATAAAACGTTCTGCAGGCTTTTTCCTTCAGGGCCTCTACTGCTGGTTTAAAGCTCCCTGTTTGGTTAATCTCCAGTCCCTGGTAGGTGTAACTGTTAGTGGTCACCAGTGGGCAGCCATTCAATATAAATGAGGAGGTGGGGGGTTTATTTATCACTTTACTATCACTTTTGTCTTCTTTGGGTTGATGGGCAGTGTCCATGTGGTGCAGGAACTCTCCAGTACTGCTAGGCTATCCTGCAGGCCCCTCTCTGTTGGGGAGAGCAGCAGAAGGTCATGCTGCATACAGCAGGAACTTCACCTTGCAGTCATGCAGGAGTACGCCTGGTGCTAGGGAGGACTCTCTCTCTCTCTCTCTCTCTCTCTCTCTCTCTCTCTCTCTCTCTCTCTCTCTCTCTCTCTCTCTCTTTCTCTCTCTGGGTTATGATGTTAGCTTTACCTTCCACTGTTATTTTTTGCCTAAGCAACTTTCTAGAGCAATTATTCAAGTAACTGTTCTCACAGGAAAACATTATTCATCATATCTGCTAAAAAAGCACTAAGTAATTGAAAAAGTGAAAATAAATCTCAAATTTCTTTTGAGTATTTTTTTTCCTTTGCTTGCTTAATCGGTATTCTATTGATAAGGAGTGAAAATGAGGAAGGAGCGAGATCAATTTTGCAATAAGAAAAAGGAGCCTGAAGGGGGCATGGGCTGCACAAAGGAGTTGACTCACCTAACCTGCCGATGTGCTCTGCGCCACTCTCCATCTTCCCCCACGCTTCCGCCTTTTAAGCAGGAACTTCCACTGATAAGGCAGAAGTGTGGTTGAGATGGAGAGGGGGTGGAGCGCATCTGAGAGAGATTCTCTAAAACAATAAAGAATTTATTCTAATGTGTGTGTAATTGGACATTTCAGATACTAGATCAATGGGCAAAAACTGAGTATTGTCATATGGTGTTGATTCTGGACCCAAGATGAATTGCGGGTTAAAAAAGACACATACTTACCTAAAAAGCAGCAAAACTCTGGATCCTATAGAAGCTTTCCACGCAGTCCCTCATTGCTGAGTGTGAACCCCCTGAAATTTACTGACCAGAGCTTGCCGGTAAGAACGTCGGGGCTGGGTTCCTCTTCAGACATGAGCACAGCCATACTTCCTCTGCATGAGTATGGTTGTGCCTGCACAGGAAGCTGGAGCCACCTGTGCTTGAGCAGCTCTGTGCTACTATGCAGGTGTGGCTGAACAGGTGCAGCATGGCTGTGCTCGTGCCAGTAGAGGAGTGCAGCCCTGATGTTCCGGAGGGTTCCGGCATGCGGGGAGGACACATGAAGCTTCTACAGGATCCACAAGCTTCCCTTTTTTTGGTAAGTTTGTCTTTTTTACCCGAGGTTTGCCTCAGGTTCCCTTTTACGTCTCAGCAGGGCAGGATTTACCATAAGGCAATGTAGGCACGTGCCTACAGGCGCCTGATGATGGAAAGACGGCTGACTCCCCTCCTGAAGTGCCTCTCTCTCTCTCCTTCCCTATGCAGAGTCCCGAGCAGAGCACAAATGAGAGGTTACTCACCCAGCTCTCGGCATTCCATTGATGAGATCTCCCATCAGTCAGGGTACCTCTGGCTACCTAATACCAAGGGGCACCTGTAGCTAAGAGGAGCAGGGAAGATAAGGGAGATCTGGGCCACACAGCACACTTATGGTGCAGATCAGGTGGGGGTTTCTAGGTTCATGGAGGGGGAGGTCTAGGGTGCCAAAACATCTGTGCCTATAGGCTCCTGTGATGTAAATCTGGGCCTGCATCCCAGAGACCGTTAGAAAAACTGAATATATCAGCTATTAGGAGTAGGGAAAATTTCTCTTTCTCATATGTATACTTTACATTACATACGCAATTACTGTCTGCTGAAGGACACAGACTTCAACTATAAGCACATGAACTGGCTTTGCATGTGTCCCAGACTGCATTCAGCCCTAGGGCTGTCTCTTATTCTGAATGTTTGTATTGTCAAATGTCACCTACAGGATCACTTTAAACTAGCTAGTAGCTACATTCCTTCATGCATGTGACTGCATAGCTGTAGAACTTGTTAACAGAACTTGTCATCTTTATTCTAAGCTGCTGTGTCTTCTTTCAGATTGTAGATATCCTGAAAGGAAAATCGTCTTCTCCACGTGCTCAGAACGAGAGGTTCAAAGGAGAAAGCACAGAACACGCCATCACCCCTCCAAATTACAGAATGGTTTCACCCCATGCCTCTTCTGTAAGCCCTCCTCCATAAAGAGTGATGGATCCGTTACTTTCCCTACCTCAGACTCCAAACTGTGACCTGTTTGCAATGAGGCAACTATTCAGAGGAAAAAATGGAGCTGCCCAAAAGAATTCATGACAGGTGTACCTTTCTGAATGACTCTACTCTACTAGGATAAGAGCTCGAGGAACAAGAATATGGAAATCCTAAAGAATGAGGAGGAAACTCAGTGCCCCAGCCCCAAGGAAACAGGAATGGGCGTGGCACCTTCTCCACTGTGAATGATTTACTTTTTTTCAGACTCAGAGCACCCAAGATTGGCCAACGATCAGGATTCACCACTCAACAGAAGCACGGGAAACCTCACATCTCTGTTGCACATAGATAGGAGTTCATCAATGCCTCTCTTCCTTCTCACAGGCCACTCGCAACTGAATCACATCACTGGATATCCGATGTGTCAATTTGTGTAATTCAGAATACTAGAATACCTGAATTATGTTATGGAAGCAAATCTTGTAAACTGGCACTGGGATATTCGCTGAGATATGCAACCAAGAGATCCTCTAGCAAATTGACTTTTTTTAAAAGAAACAAAAAGTGACCACATTAATGAAACCACAAAGTGTAAATTCATGGCGTGGCATACACTCCTCAGCTTGATGTTAGTGTGCCCATGAGAGCCAGGAGTGATGGAATTATGCTCCTCTCTAGATTCACAACTGTGTTCCTAGCCTATTAGGAAGGGGCATGGAGTATGCACCAATCACCCCCTCTCTTTGCCACCTAATGGAGGGGGGATAACCTTCCCTTTCCATGCTGACTAGCAGTGGGGGATATGCCTATGGCAGGAGTAACACAATGAGGAGAGGTGCAGCATTGTGGAATTGATGTTGGGGTTTAAAAGTTGCAACGTAGAGGCTTACAGTAAAAAACATTGATCCCCCCCCCTCCCCACTCTACATTCTTCCCGTTGGATAGTGATTGTATTGATTTAAGGAGGCAAGATATAGTCTGCTTCAACGGTGGAGTCTCATAACCCCTCCAAGTCGAGGACCCTCAACGTTTGGTATGTAGGGGGTTTTACAACATTGGAGGTACATTCATAGATTAGTTGGAATCGGGCAGATGAGAATTTATCTCCAACTTTTTTAAAATAAGAAAGAGAAACACATTTAAGACATACTCCTGCCACACCTCTAACCACTCCCCCTCCATATCTGTCACATACATCAAAACATTCATAAGCAAGAATTTGTATAATTTAACCACACTGGTCTTATTTTATCATTATTGTTTGGCTTTCAATAAGGAGACATAATGACAATGGTCCAAGTAATAATCATTGATTGTTTTGGATGATTGAAGTCAATGTATGTAGCTTAATACTTATTGAAACAGGGACCTAACAGAAATACAGTTTGAATTTGCCCCTTTTCAAAACTATTTGCCAGACTTATGTAATTACTACAAAAAAAAACAAAAACTCATGTTGATAAAAAATAAGTGTCTGAAATGATTATCGTAATAAGACGTACTTGCACATTCTCCCAGGAGCCTTATCACGTAACTGAGGGAAAGGAAAACAACTTTGCTGCACTGAGCTCTACTGTAAGTAGTTATTTAATCTAAGAAGTACAGAATTTAAGAATTAGTAAACAGAGGAGATGCCTTCCCATGTGATCCTGTGTGACAGCTACACTGATTGTAAGCAGCAGAATGCTATGCTTTCCTTTTTATACAGCTCTGTCTGTACAGGATATGACATCACCTTGTAACATGGCTTTTACAGAGCTTATTGTACTGGGTGGGGATTTTGATTTTTGCGCATGTAAAACTGTTTTGAGATAACGACCGGAAAGATAATTATAGGGGCAACAATTTGCAAAATTGTAAATTCTCTTTAAACCATAGTCTCCTTCCCCTCCCACTTGATATGCATAAAGAATTAAAAATAATCATAAATAACTTAAAGGGATACTTAAGTCAAAATAAAAAAAAATGATTTTTACTCACCTGGGGCATCCCTCAGCCCCCTGAAGCCATATGGTGCCCTCGCAGCCTCACTCCGATCCTCCTGTCCCCGCCGGCGGCTACTTCCGGGTTCGGCGACAGCCGCCGACAGGCGTGGAACGCAAGTGATTCTCCGCATTCCCAGCCGCTATATCACCCTCTATGCTGCTATAGCGTATATGTTATACGCTATAGCAGACTAAAGTATCCCTTTAATTTTATTGTTGTCAGGATCAGTCACATTATAGCTGAAGCAGAAAATGGACTGACTTTATCTCCTTTGCAATTTGCTGCCTCCTGCACTAACTTGCTGTTGAGCATAGGTCCACATTTCCCATGATTCATTGCAATAACAGTTAGCTGCTATTATCCCTCTGACAGCACTGAATTTTGTAGTCATCTCTGGGCAATTACAAAAGCACATTTGTGACTGATTCTCTTGCTTTGGGTCCTGGTGAGTGTATATTGTGATGACGGCATAGGGAGCCATGGCAAAAGCTTCCTAATAGCCAATTAGCCTGGTCACAGATCCATAGGATGATAATGTCATCGAGTACTTCCAATATTATTGTGAGCAACTCTGATTCTTGATGCAAAGTCTCAATGACCACAGCATTATTGTGTTTCACAACACGGCTTTACCGCAACGTTTGCATCGTTATTTCTGATAAACTGTAGATAAGCTGGTTCTCATTTCACACCATGGCCTTAAATGAACTTTTTCTCTGAGTTTTCTCCTTGGAGATAATTTTTCATCATCCATTTAATAATTTTTCTGTACTTTGCACCTGAAAACTTACCAAAAAGTAGGCAAAAAAGTACTAGAAACATTATTTTGAATATTTTCTTGCTTGCTGGGCATTTTATTGGCAAGGTGTGAAGAAATCACGCAGGAGAAAAAGTTAATTGTATATGGGCCATGAAAGAGAAGACAAATCAACGAAGGGGACAACTCACGAAGCAAGTAATTTCAGCACGCAGCCCTTAGCACCGAAGCTGGGGCCGTCATAGCAGCAATGCCACGCTGAGCGCCCCGAGTAAGAGTAAAAGTAATTCGGGGATCCGGCGATTGCCAGACCTCGAATTACACCTTCCTCCTAGTTGGTACATCTCGGAGGGGGAATAGTATTTAGCACCGCCAGGTTATTGAGCGGCAGCAGGATGAGCCGTCAAATTCGGCTCACCCTGCACTAAGCTCACTGGCAGAGGTATACGCGACAACTCAACCACCATTGCTGCAGCAAGCCTGACCCTTCTTCCAAGTGCTCAGCATCACTTGTCCTTAAAGAGAAACTCCGACCAAGAATTGAACTTTATCACAATCAGTAGCTGATGCCCTCTTTTACATGAGAAATCTATTCCTTTTCACAAACAGACCATCAGGGGGCGCTGTATGGCTGATATTGTGGTGAAACCCCTCCCACTAAGAAATTCTGAGTACGCACTCTTGGCAGTTTCCTGTCTGTGAACCCTGTTGCATTGTGGGAAATAGCTGTTTACAGCTGTTTCCAACTGCCAAAACAGCAAGCAACAGCTACATCACTTGCCAGCAGTAAAAATGTCACCATGTGATAAATGTCAGAATATAAATCAGGGATTTAAAATATTTTACAATGGGCAAACACTGACTAAATCATTTATACATAATTATTGTAAAAATGAAGCACTTTTTTTATTACATTATTTTCACTGGAGTCCCTCTTTAAGGCCAGCAGAGGAGTGTTTGACTCATATTAGGGCTTGCTAACTTCAAGTTGTTAACAGTAGATGTACTCCATAGCCAAGTGATGATATACAGTTGGCCTTCATACCCTGGTGCTCCAAGCCACTGAGTTCCTGCTGTACAGTGCAAGACGGACATAAGACTGTATCAAATAGGAAAAATACAAACAATGTATCCACGTTTTGTTCACATACTTTGTTTTATACTGAGAGGTGCAAGGTGAAAGGTTTGTACGGGTTGTGATATGGGCTTTGCATTTATGTAACTTATTTAATATTTTTTTATAATAAATATTTCTTTTTTTGTAATAAACCAGTTGTGGTTGTCCAATAAATAAAAGTGAAATTCTATATTAAGCTGCAATTATTGCATGTACTAGAGTTTAGGCTGACCCCCCTTCCCCAACTTTTACCCCTCAAAAAAAAAACAGTAACGTTACAGCTGGACCCTCACTGTCTCTGCCTAGCCTCCCCCCGTGTACGTGGTACAGAATGTACATTGGAAGTTTGCTTGTATCTGTAGTTACCTGTCCTGGTTCCTGGCAGCCTTCCTTCTATACTTTCATCTCGGTACATGCCGATAGAGGTCCAGGATTCAGAGTCTTCTAGTTCCAGGCAGTCATCTTCCCGTCTCCTGGTGCAGCTCTATACTCACTGCTAGAGGTTCAGGATGTCACTGTATATTTCTGGTATGCTGCATGTAGCATCCAACAGTGGTTGTATATGGAAACTCAAAACACAACACCTTAGGATTCTACATCTAAACACAAGCAAAGCAATCTAATGTAAGCTGACCAGCGCACTGAGGACTGGATTGGAGAGACTGATTAGTTCAGGTTTGTTGGATCACTTACACACTGAAAAGGTATAATTAACTATAATAACTGAATCACATGACTAGTTCAACAACTGCATGAAAGCAGAAACAGTGAGGCTCAAAAATAAACATAGTGTCATCACTCTGTGGACTTAAGCCTCATCTACCCGCGTAGATGAGGCTCTGATGTGCCTTATCAATCGAGTCGCTGATGCGGCTCGATTGATAAGATCCGACAGGTCGGATCTCTCCACCGCCGATTCCCTGCTCGTTCCCCACGAGGGGACAATGGCAGGGAATCGAGCAGAAGATAAGCGGCGCCGGGCGGGGACGAGGGTGGATCGAATGCGACGCACGCGCGGGTGAGCGGTGACGCGGCGGGTACGCGCGGTGTAAGGAAGAGGCGATCCGGCGGCTAATCGAGCCGCCGGATCGCTCCGATGTAGCTCCGTGTAGATGGGGCTTTATACATAGGAAGTTAAATTTTATTCAATATCAGGTAGAAACCAAACCAAATAAGACCATTTAAAATCAAGTGGAGTGCTCCATAGCTTCCATCACTGACCACTTTACACACTCACACTGGTACCGGTACCACACAAGAATCCAATGTCTTCTGAGAGGGAGGGAAGGGAGGGCAGCTGGTACTGGGTCACCTACACACTGGCTACACATATAGTAAGGGGAGGGGAGACATGCAGATCACAATTGGCACTAGAGAGGAAGAGGGAATTTGTACTGGCCACATTTGCTATGATTGAGGTGAAGAAAAATATCCTAGCCAGTGGCCACAGCCAGGGGCATTTCTAGGTTCCTGGGAGATCCGGGGCACCCCTGGGCACCAATAGGGAATGACTAAAAATGGGTGTGGTCACGCCACAGAAAGTGGGCGTTGTCATAGGTGAAACCAAATGTACATGAACATAGCAGTGGCGTATCTTACATATATTCAACAGGCAGTATTTCACATAAATAAGCCCCTCACCTGGCTTCTGTCTTGTCTTCGCCTGGCTGGCCTGTGTGCTGTACTAGGCTGGCGGTTATGCTGGGCTGCCTGGCTGGTGGTTATGCTGTGCTGGCAGTGATGCTGTGCCAGTTGGCTGATGTTGAGCCGGCCTGCCTTTGCTAGGTGACTTGCTGGGGGCTTTGCTGGGCTGTGCAATTTTCTGGGTGCATTTGGGGGGGGGGGGGGGCTTTGCTGGGCTGGGGGCTTTACTAGGCTTTGCTTGGCTGTATGCTTTGCTGGGCTGGGACATGGAGGCTTTGCTAGGCTGGGGGGTTTGCTTTGCTGGGGGCTGTGCTTTGCTGGGCTGGGGCTTTGCTTGGCTGTAGATAGGTAGGTGCCCCCAGTATAGGTTAGATAGGTAGGTGCCTCCAGTGTAGGTTATATAGGTAGGTTCCTCCAGTATAGGATAGATAGATAGATAGATAGATAGATAGATAGATAGATAGATAGATAGATACCCCCAGTACAGGTTAGATAGGTATGTTTCCCCAGTATAGGTTAGATAGGTAGCTTCCCCCAGTGTAGGTTAGATAGGTAGCTTCCCCCAGTATAGGCTAGATAGGTAGCTTCTCCCAGTATAGGTTAGATAGGTAGCTTCCCCAGTATAGGTTAGAGAGGTAGCTTCCACCAGTGTAGGTTAGATAGGTAGCTTCCCCCAGTATAGGTTAAATAGGTAGCTTCCCCCAGTATAGGTTAGATAGGTAGCTTCCCCCAGTATAGGTTAGATAGGTAGCTTCCACCAGTGTAGGTTAGATAGGTAGCTTCCCCAGTATAGGTTAGATAGGTAGCTTCCCCCAGTGTAGGTTAGATAGGTAGCTTCCCCCAGTATAGGCTAGATAGGTAGCTTCCCCCAGTGTAGGCTAGATAGGTAGCTTCCCCCAGTATAGGTTAGATAGGTAGCTTCCCCCAGTATAGGCCAGATAGGTAGCTTCCGCCAGTATAGGTTAGATAGGTAGCTTCCCCCAGTGTAGGTTAGATACTGTAGGTAGCTTCCCCCAGTTTAGAATAAAAAGGAAAGAAGCACTCTCTGGTGCATTAACCTTTTTAATTCGCTTCTATCAAAGATAAAAATTGCACTTACAAAATCAAAGTGAAGTAATAGCTCACCACACCAATAGGTGTACAACATCCGTCTCCCTCAGTTGGTAAACAACGCCTCGGTCTCTTACTGTGCTTACTAAGGCCTAAAAGAATCAGTTACACAGTGGTAAAGTTATGGATAACCTGGGATAGAAATGTAATTTTTGGAATAAACAATATATCACATTATTGGGGTATGCTACAGGCCACCTCTTA
Source organism: Hyperolius riggenbachi (assembly GCF_040937935.1). Classification (NCBI taxonomy): domain Eukaryota; kingdom Metazoa; phylum Chordata; class Amphibia; order Anura; family Hyperoliidae; genus Hyperolius; species Hyperolius riggenbachi. Next base: position 325,948,707 of record NC_090651.1, on the reverse strand, counting down.
TTAATAAAGCTGCAGAACTGCGATTACTACAGCAGATTGAAAAAGCTGCAAGTAAAAATGAGGTCATATTTATGGGCGACTTCAACTTTCCAGACATTGACTGGAGTATTGAGGCTACCCATTCTGGTAAAAGCAGCAGATTTCTGGCAGCACTACAGGACAATTACTTGACTCAAATGGTAACTGAACCAACTAGGGGGAATGCGTTACTGGATCTGATCATTTCTAATAGACCAGATAATGTATCAAATGTGCAGGTTCAAGAACATTTGGGAAATAGTGATCACAACATGATAACGTTTGATCTGGTGACTGATAGGCCAAGGGACAGCGGGACCACTAAAACTATGAATTTTAGAAAAGCAAAGTTCAATCAAATTAGGCAGGCACTAAGTTTGGTGAACTGGGATAATGTACTACAAGGGGAAGACCCTGAAGGGAAATGGCAAGCTTTTAAACTTATACTCAATCAATATTGTAGTAGTATGTATATCCCATATGGAAACAAAATATCTAGGAATAAAAAAAGGCCTCTATGGATGAATAGAAAGGTTAAAGATAAAATGAAGAGGAAAAAGAATGCCTATAAGGTCTTAAAACAGGAGGAGACCGAGGCTGCACTAAGCAATTATAAGGAGTGCAATAAAAATTGTAAAAAAGAAATTAGGCAGGCAAAGATTGAAGCTGAAAAACAAATCGCTAGGGATATCAAATCTAACCCCAAAAAGTTTTACAAGTACATTAACTCTAAAAAAAGAAAGGTTGACTGTATAGGACTCCTAAAGGATGAGGGTGGGAACTCAATGGTGGATGACCAAGGTAAGGCAGAGTTATTAAATGCTTTCTTTGCTTCTGTCTTCACAAAAGAAACAGCACTGTTGCAAACTACAGAGGCGGAAGAGTCTCAATCTTCTAACTGTAATATTAAATACTTAACGCGGGAAGAAGTGAAGGCAAGACTAAATAAATTAAAAATAGACAAGGCACCTGGCCCGGATGGCATGCATCCTCGAGTCCTAAGGGAATTAAGCTCAGTTATAGATAAACCCCTTTATCTTATCTGTTGTGACTCTCTTGCAACTGGCAGAGTCCCAGTGGATTGGAGTACAGCCCACGTTTTCCCATTATTTAAGAAGGGCAAAAAATCAGATCCAGGAAATTATAGACCTGTAAGCTTAAAGGGGAACTTCAGCCTAAACAAACATACTGTCATCAAGTTACATTAGTTATGTTAATTACAATAGATAGGTAATATAATCTCTTACCCACCCTGTTTTAAAAGAACAGGCAAATGTTTGTGATTCATGGGGGCTGCCATCTTTGTCATGGGGGCAGCCATCTTTTTGGTTGAAAGGAGGTGACAAGGAGCAGGAGACACAGTTCCAACTGTCCTGTATCCTGATTACCCCTCCCAGCTGCACATGCTAGGCTTCAAATGTCAAATTCAAAATGTAAAAAAAAAGAAATTGCTCCAAAATAGCAGAAAGAGAACAACAACATCAGAAATCCCATCATGCTTTGCACAGCATCAGGGGAAAAAAGCCCGGGCAGTTTTCTTCTGTGCAGCTAAAAATGAGGCTTGTATAAGAGAAACAAAGTTCTGATGCTGTGAAACTGTTAAAGAAACACCAAGCCTTTTCAGTGCTGAGTCGATTTTTAGTCCGGAGGTTCACTTTAACATCAGTTGTATGCAAACTATTTGAAGGGTTACTAAGAGATACTATACATGACTTCATAGTAGAAAATAATCTTATTTCTCAGCATCAACATGGGTTTACTAAAGACAGGTCCTGTTTGACTAACATGCTCAGCTTTTATGAGGTAGTGAATGCTAATATGGATATTGGGAATGCTGTAGATGTGATATACTTGGACTTTGCAAAGGCCTTCGACACTGTTCCCCACAAAAGTCTGGTGCAAAAGTTGAGGATGCAAGGACTGGGAAAGAGTCTGTGTTCATGGATAGGGAACTGGCTAATGGACAGAAAACAAAGAGTTGTGGTCAATGGATCGTACTCAAAATGGGAGACTTTTAGCAGTGGGGTCCCACAGGGGTCTGTTCTGGGTCCAGTGCTCTTCAATTTATTTATTAATGACCTAGTAGATGCAGTAGTGAGCAATGTTGCTATTTTTGCAGATGATACAAAATTGTGCAGAATCATCAACTCTCAGGAAGATAGTGTCATATTGCAACAGGATCTGGATAGGATGGCTATATGGGCACATACATGGCAGATGAAATTCAATGTTGACAAATGTAAAGTCATGCATTTTGGATGTACTAATGGTCTAGCACCATACAAAATAAATGGGATACAGTTGGGGACATCAAACTTGGAGAAGGACTTAGGAGTACTCATTGACAACAAGTTAAATAATCGTACTTAATGCCAAGCAGCTGCAGCTAAAGCTAACAAAATTTTGGGATGCATTAAAAGGGAAATAAAAACTTGTGATGCTAGCATAATATTGCCCCTGTTTAACTCTCTAGTAAGGCCACCTCTGGAATATGGAATTCAGTTCTGGGCACCACATTACAAAAAAGATATTGCAGTTTTAGAGCAGGTGCAGAGACGAGCAACAAAATTGATATGTGGGATGGAAGGTCTCACTTATCAAGAAAGGTTAGATAAACTGCGTTTATTTAGTCTAGAGAAAAGACGCCTTAGAGGGGATCTAATTAACATGTATAAATACATCAGAGGGCAATATAATAGCTTGGCGGATGAGCTTTTTGTCCCTAGGCCTTCTCAAAGGACTAGAGGACATGATCTGCGCATGGAGGAAAAACGTTTTAGCCATTTATTTAGGAAAGGGTTCTTTACAGTAAGAGTGATTAAGATGTGGAATGCATTGCCACAGGAAGTCGTTATGGCAAACTCTATACCTGCATTTAAAGGGGGCTTACCGTATTTTTCGGACTATAAGACGCACTTTTTCTCCCCCAAAAGTGGGGGGAAAAAGTCACTGCGTCTTATAGTCCGAATGTGGCCGTTTTACCAATCTGGGGGCTTCAATTCTTTGTGATGTAGTAATGTCCGCGGTGGTAAGGCAGCAGCAGCGCGATGCTAAGTGTTTCTGATTCACACCCACTTAAAGAATACCGGTACTTGACCTGGCTGTAATCCTGGCGTCCGCGGTGGGGAGGCAGCTGAATCAGCGCGATCCACGTGTTTTCTAAGCGGCATAGCAGCAGCCGCTGTGATGATCTGAAATGCTGCTCCTGGCTGGGATCTTCTAGTCTGATCAGCGCGACCCCGCAGATAAGGACAGTACATCTTCAGACGCTATAGCGGCAGAGTCCTCATAGGCTTCCGTACTGTATTGTTTACTGGTGTCATCACATGACCCAGCGCACGTGCGCCATGGGTCATGAAAGAGCGCCAGTAAACAATACAGTACGGAAGCCTATGAGGACTCTGCCGCTATAGCGGCTGAAGATGTACTGTCCTTATCTGCGGGGTCGCGCTGATCAGACTAGAAGATCCCAGCCAGGAGCAGCATTTCAGATCATCACAGCGGCTGCTGCTATACCGCTTAGAAAACACGTGGATCGCGCTGATTCAGCTGCCTCCCCACCGCGGACGCCAGGATTACAGCCAGGTCAAGTACCGGTATTCTTTAAGTGGGTGTGAATCAGAAACACTTAGCATCGCGCTGCTGCTGCCTTACCACCGCGGACATTACTACATCACAGGAGCCAGCATTTCCGATCATCACAGCGACAGCTGCTATGCCGCTTAGTAAACACTCGGATCACGCTGATCGGTTGATGCAGGGAGCAGTTGTGGCAGGGATGAAGAGTCACTGAGCGTGAGGGGCTCTAGACACCTAACCACCTATGTGGGTGGTCACAACGCAGCTCCGCTTTACAACCATCGGAGAGAAGCCCCACATGCAGCAACACTGACACAGGCTCACTCTTCCCAGGGGCAGAGATACTGATCTGCCAGGAGGACACCTGCTGAGCATCTTTGCAGATCCCCAGGATACCTGCAGGACTAGGAAAATACCCATAGCCTATGTCCCTGGCTGGAGAGGGACAAAGCACTTCCACTGACTGATAAGGGCAAGTCAGCAACACCCTGAGGTGAGATTACTCCACGGAGAAGCTTGCCAGCATTGCTTTGAGAGTGTGCTCTCTCCCATTTTGTTTCATCCCCTCCCCCACCCTGTGTTAATAGAATTTTACCACTTATAGTGGCACACACAGAGCAGCACCAGGGACCTTCAACTATCCACCATTTACTTACTACCATCCATCCAGATTGCTCCTCCTATGGTTCTAGGAGTATCATATACTTTACAGTATATTGGATACCTTGTTCTACTACTCCTGGACTATGGACACACCTAGGCTCAGTATTCTTTTTTCCCCCCTGGTTTTTGCCCCCTAAACCTAGGTGCGTCTTATAGTCCGGAGCGTCTTATAGTCCGAAAAATACGGTAGATGCTTTCCTTGCGTTGAAAGACATCCATGGCTACAATTACTAGGTAATGCCTAATGATGTTGATCCAGGGATTTTATCTGATTGCCATCAGGAGTCGGGAAGGAATTTTTCCCTTTAGGGGCTAATTGGACCATGCCTTGTAAGGGTTTTTTCGCCTTCCTCTGGATCAACAGGGATATTTGAGGAAGCAGGCTGGTGTTGTACTTTATACTGGTTGAACTCGATGGACGTATGTCTTTTTTCAACCAAAATAACTATGTAACTATGTAACAAAGCGATAGGTGCAGTATTAAAGTTCAGCCTAATACAATACCTTCAGTCATAGCAATGCAATGGGTATGAGACAAATTACATAACATCAAGAAATAAATTCGGTGTTAGATTTCTGTACAGTACATCATCAACTTTGCAAATAGCTTGTGAATGAAATGCCCAGTTACACTTTCAGTTCTATGCTAGGCCAATCAGGCCTGAATTGGCTTATGTTTGTCAATTGCATCACAGATAGACAGTGATACATAGGAAGAAATCGGCTTAAATCTGTCAATTGCATCAAAAACCAATGGACAGACATAAAACTAAGACCACCCCCTGGTGATGCCTAAAGCTAAGACCCCCCTGGTGGTGCCTAACCCTTAACCTCCTTGGAGGTGCCTAAATTTAAAGAGGAACTGTCGCGAAAATCTTAAATTTTAAAAGACATACAAAGAAGAAGTTAATTTCTTCCAGAGTAAAATGAGCCATAAATTACTTTTCTCCTATGTTGCTGTCATTTACAGTAGTAGACATCTGACATTACCGACAGGTTTTGGGTTAGTCCATCTCTCCATAGGGGATTCTCAGCGTGGCCTTTATTCTTTATAAAGACATTCCCTGAAAAAGATTTATACAAACATGCTGCCCAGCCTCCCTGCTCGCTGCACACTTTTTTGGCAGTTGGACGGAGCAACTGCCATTCACTAAGTGCATTTAAAAATAAAGAAAACCCTGAGAACCCCACCACCACCACCATGAGAGTATGGGCTATTCCAAAAATCTGTCGGTAATGTCAGATTTCTACTACTTGCCGTAAGTGACAGCAACATAGGAGAAAAGTAATTTATGGCTCATTTTACTCTGGAAGAAACATACTTCTTATTTATATGTTTACATCTATTTAAAATTTTAAGATTTTCATGACAGAGGGCCTTTAAGACCCCCCTGGTGGTGCCTAACCCTAACCCCCCCCCCCCCCCGTTGGTGCCTAATGCTAAGACCCCCTTGTGGTGCCTAACCCTAAAACCCCAGTGGTGGTGCCTAACCCTAACCCTTCCCCTGGTGGTGCCTAACACTAAGACCCTCCTGGTGGTGCCTAACCCTAAGACCCCCCTGGTGGTGCCTAACCCTAAAACTCCACTGGTGGTGCCTAACCCTAAGACCCCCCTGGTGGTGCCTAACCCTAAAACTCCACTGGTGGTGCCTAACCCTAAGATCCCCCTGGCGGTGCCTAACGCTAAGACCCCCCTGGTGGTGTCTATCCCTAACCCCCCCCCCCCCCTCAGTGGTGCATATAACCCTAACCCTTCTCCTAGTAGTGCCTAACCCTAAGACCCCACTGATGGTGCCTAACCCTAAGACCCACCCTGGTGGTGACTAACCCTAAAACGCCCCTGGAGGTGCCTAAACCTTAAAACTCCCCTAGCAGTGCCTAATCCTAACACTCCCATATCGTTTATCAAATTATTTTTTCAATCAATATATTTTGTTATTTGAGGAGTATTTGTATTTTCCAAATAATATAATTTTAGCTATTAAACTTTACGTAGATAGAAACAATAACTATGGTAAGCATGTTTGTAAATGTTATTATATAGTACTAGCTGGACGCCCGGTGTTGCCCGGGTATGTATTTGGCTAGTGTTGGCTCTGCCCACTTTTCCTAACCATAACACACAATTACTTAATGACCAAGTATGTAAGCTTTGTGGTCTTTGGCATCAATAATTTGCACTGAGATTAAACAAATCTGATTGGCTGTTTGTGGCTCCACCCTTTTGTCAGAATTTGAACCCCACTCACCCAATGACCAACTGTACCAGGTTTAAGGCTTGTGCCATTAACAGTGCAAGATTGGTAGCAATTACATATTTCCCTTGAAAATCAATAGGTGAATTTTGATTGGCTTTTGTAGGCTGCACCCACTTCTCTGAATATTAATCCCAGTCACCCAGTGACCAATTGTGCAAAGTTTGAGAACCCTACCATTAACAGTGTAAGAATGGCTGCAGTTTACATTTGCGCAATGAAATTTGTCTTTTTCTCCACCCACTTATTTCCTAACATTGTTCAGGTATGTATTTGGCTGGTGTTGGCTCCGCCTACTATTTCTAACCCTAACACACAATTACTCAATAACCAAGTTTGTGAGCTTTGCGGTCTTTGGCATCAATAATTTGCATTGAGATTAATCTGATTGGTTGTGGCTCCACCCCTTTTCTGAATTTGAACCCCAATCACCCAATGGCCGACTGTACCAGGTACAGGTGATTGACAGTGCAAGAATGGCAGCAATTAAATATTCTCCTTAAAAATCAATAGGTGGATTTTGATTGGCTTTTATAGGCTCCACCCACTTTTCTGAATATTAATCCCAGTCACCCAGTGACCAACTGTGCAAAGTTTGATAACCCTACCATTAACAGTGTAAGAATGGCTGCAGTTTACATTTGCACAATGAAATTTGTCTTTTTCTCCACCCACTTATTTCCTAACATTGTTCAGGTATGTATTAGGCTGGAGTTGGCTCCGCCTACTATTTCTAACCCTAACACACAATTACTCAATAACCAAGTTTGTGAGCTTTGCGGTCTTTGGCATCAATAACTTGCATTGAGATTAAACAAATCTGATTGTCTGTTTGTGGCTCCACCCCTTTGTATGAATTTGAACCCCAGTCACCCAATGACCAACTGTACTAGGTTTAAGGCTTGTGCCATTAACAGTGCAAGAATGGTAGCAATTACATATTCCCCTTGAAAATCAATAGGTGAATTTTGATTGGCTTTTGTAGGCTCCACCCACTTCTCTGAATATTAATCCCAGTCACCCAGTGACCAATTGTGCAAAGTTTGAGAACCCTACCATTAAAAGTGTAAGAAGTCCTGCAGTTTACATTTTCTCAGTGAAATTTGCATTTGTCTCCGCCTACTGATGACCCGGCATTGCCCGATTATTTATTTTGCAGGTGCTGGCTGCGCCCACTTTTCCTAACCCTAACACACAATTACTCAATGACCAAGTTTGTGAGCTTTGCGGTCTTTGGCATCAATAACCTGCATTAAAAGGAAACAAATCATATTGGCTGTTTGTGGCTCCGCCCCCTTTTATAAATTTAAACCCCAGTCACCCAATGATCAACTGTACCAGGTTTGAGGCTTGTGCCATTAACAGTGCAAGAATGGCAGCAATGAAATATTCCCCTGAAAAATCAATAGGTAATTTTTGATTGCCTTTTGTAGGCTCCACTCACTTTTCTGAATATTAACCCCAGTCACCCAGTAACCAACTGTGCAAAGTTTAAGGTCCCTGCCATTAACAGTGTAAGAATGACTGCTGTTTACATTTTCCCAGTAAAATTTGTATTTGTCTCTGCCCACTTATGACCCGGCATTGCCCGCTTATGTATTTGGCTGGTGTTGGCTGTGCCCACTTTTCTAACCCTAACGCACAATTAATCAATTACTCAATTACCAAGTTTGTGAGCTTTGCGGTGTTTGGCATCAATAATTTGCATTGAAAGGAAACAAATTTATTGGCTATTTGTGGCTCCACCCCCTTTCTGAAATTGAACCCCAGTCACCCAATGATCAACTGTACCAGGCTTGAGGCTTGTGCCATTAACAGTGCAAGAATGGCAGCAATGTAAATATTCCCCTTGAAAATCAATAGATTAATTTTGATTGGCTTTTATAGACTCCACCCACCTTTATAAATATTAATCCCAGTCACCCAACGACCAACTGTGCAAAGTTTGAGAACCCTGCCACTAACAGTGTAAGAATGGCTGCAGTTTACATTTTCCAGTGAAATTTGTATTTGTCTCCGCCCCCTTTTTGGTTATGGAAATAAAAAGTATCCTATACTTTATTCCAGGTAATGTACTATGTGTGTGCCAAATTTCATTCAAATCCGTTCAGCCATTTTTGCGTGATCGAGTAACAAACACCCGAACATCCGAACATCCAAACTTTCCCATTTATTATATTAGTAGGATGTATGTTTGTAAACATTATTCACCGGGCGCCCATTGTAAACGTTATTATTCACCGGGCACCCAAGTTTCCCATTGGGCTCCCATTAAATGATATTTACCATGAGAGTCAATGACGGCGCCCATTTTGTCCACTTGCGTCATGTGCCCAAATTTCCTGCTTCCCCTTTGTTTTACATGACATAAACCTGGCCTTTTATCAGAGGTTTGTACAGGTTTTATATCCACTGCACATACTGTACCTTCACAAACGCTCAATACTTAGTATTGCCAGAGGTGCATTGTTCGGATGACAAAATAAAATATACACACCAAAATAACGAGAATTTCCAGAATATAAGTTGGACCTTTTTTTCCTCATTCCTCTTCTGCCTTATCAAATTACTGATATTCTATGTTCATAAATTAAAATAATTTTGTTCAATCACCCTCCAGCGTTATTCCCACATATCCCATTATTTTTAGGGACAGTCCCTGTGTTGTAGGCAAAGCAAAAAGTGGCATATTACAAGAACAACGGGAGGCGTGCTTTACACTATTGTAGCAAGTGGGGGGTATGTCAAACAAGGATGTGAGGAGACTAAAATATGCCTTGTCACTACTAACATTCCTAATGGGGGGGAGAGGTTTATGCCTGGCACTGCCATGTCTGGATGCTATATGCTTGCTGCGGATGATAATAAATACCTCTAATTACATACTTTATATACTCGCGTATAAGCCTAATTTTTCAGCACAAAAAATGTGCTGAAAAGTCACTTCCCTTGGCTTGTATGCTAGTCAGTGAAGCAGAACAGATGGTGAAGCAGGTTTTGTTACTGGCAGAGGAGTGTAAGGATCTTGCACTAGTGATCCTGCTCTTGCTAGCTGGCTCCCTGCTGTGTCTGTGCCCCGCATTACCTGTAACTTGGTGTGCAGAGTGCACTGCTCAAGACTACCTGTGTCCCCTGGCTTGTGCAGCAGAGCGTGCAAGTAACGTGTCAGCTGTGCAAGGATCGAGAATTATTTCTGTGTGGCAATGGTTGTGTCTCATATTTATGACGCCATACAGTGGCGTCTTGTTACACATATGTAGCACCTTGGGTCACATCTGGCTAAAGGAATGGGGGATGACTTGTACTGGATGCACATCTGGCTACTGTGGAAGGGGCTTTACTGGAGAGGGGGCTTATACGCAAGTCAATCACTTCTTCCTGGTTTCTGCGGTAAAAGTGGATACTTCGGCTCATATGCGAGTCGGCTTATATGCGAGTATATACGGTATATACAGTGGCGTAGCAGTAGGGGGTGTAGAGGTTGCAACCGCATTGGGGCTCTGAGGGGCCCACCCTCAACCACAGCATTAGCTCTCAATTGGTCCTGTGCTGATAAAATTCACTTCTATAGCTGCTTTGAATAGTAGCAATTATTAACAGACTGTTTCCCATCCCCTTTTTGCACCTCTGACACTGTGGTTGTCCTTGATTGGCTTTGCTGTATGGTATGAATTGTTATGTATAGAGTACTTGAGGGGCCCCCAATGTAAACCATGCACTGAGGCCCACAGGTTCTAAGCTACGCCACTGCATATATAGAGGTTAAAAAGCGTACATTAACATATAACTCAATTGCCACCACCAGCCATCGTGTCATTCGATATTGCAAATCCTTGTTGTGAGCTGTGATTGTGCAGAAGAACACAGCATGTCCCCCCCCCCCCCCCCCCCCCATACAATGCTCACCGGATATATAGAGCACCATCGGGCGTTACATGTTACACAACATCTACTTGGTATTCATCCTGGGTGGCTTGCTGGAAATATGACCTAAAAAAATACTGCTCATAACCTACCAAAAGTTTTCATAGCAAATATAAAATCAGCGATACACTCACACACACCTATAAATTAACAGCATGCAAAAGTATGTGGGGTCATCAGGCAGGTTAATGGTCATTTAGGCTCCCGCCATAGGTGCTCAGTCATAGGGGGAAATTTGGCCGCCAGATAAAATAGTGTGTGCCTTTTTGTTTTCTAGTCCAAGAAAGAAGTTTTGATTCAGTCATTTATTGGCTTACTCCTTTTCTTCTAAGTTAGCCAATAAACAGTATCCTGATTGAAAACTTCTTTCATTTACTGATGGCCAACGCGGTACAATACTCTACTGATACTACTTTTCCAGTCTAGTCAGGGTTGCATAATCAATGTAATATTATGTGCATTGTCTGCCCTCTAGTGGCAGGTCTAGAGATTACATCCAGCATGTGCATTAATGGCAGGGGGAGCACACTTGTTCTAGCATTTTTGTGTGCGATTTCAGAGTTTCTGGCGCTTTGGCCTGGTGCACACCAGAGGAGTTTTTCTGAGCGTTTTGAGTTTTTAAATCTGCTGCTAATGTTATCCTATGTGTCTGTGCACACTGGAGCAATGAGGTTTTCTAAAAATAACCATAGCATTACATTGGGAAGAGGTTTTGAAACCTCTAAAAGCTCTTCCCAATGTAATGCTATGGGTTTTTTACAAAACCTCATTGCTCCAGTGTGCACAGACACATAGGATAACATAAGCAGCAGATTTAAAAACTCAAAACGCTCAGAAAAACTCCTCTGGTGTGCACCAGGCCTTTGTGTTTGAGTTTTCAGTGAATTTTTCATGTTCGTTGACATATTTTACAGATTGCAGTGAAATTTATTGTAAACGGGAACCCGTACTTTTTCTCTGTTCTGCTGATGCTCCGTAAGGTGCATCATAAATATATGTGGGGGATAGCGACAGGGTCAAAGGGAACCCGAGGCGAGGGGGATATGGAGGCTGCCCTATTTATTTCCTTGTAAACAATACCAGTTGCTTGGCAGCCCCATTGATCTTCTGGCATAAGTAGTAGTGTCTGCGTCAAAACCCTGGAACAAGCATATGGCTAATCCAATAAAGCTAAGTCAGAGTACCTGATTTGCTGCATGCTTGTTCAGGGTCTATGGATAAAAGTATTAGAGACATCGGATCAGGAGGACAGCAAGGCAACTAGTAAGTATGGCAGCCTCCATATACAGTACCTCCCACCTCAGGTTCCCTTTAACCACTTGCCGACCACCCACTCATAACGCGCGTCGGCAAAGTGGTAGCTGCAGGCTAATTAATCAGGAAACAGCTGCTTCCTGTCAATTCACGGCGGGGGGCTCCGTGAATAGCCTGCGGGCTGCCGATCGCGGCTCGCAGGCTAAATGTAAACACAAGCGGAAATAATCCGCTTTGTTTACATTTTTACAATGCTGCTAACAGTAGCAGCGTTGTACTAGATCAGCGATCCCCGGCCAATCAGCGGCCGGGGATCGCTGTCCCATGAAAGGCAGGAGCCTGTTAGAGGCTGCACAGGACAGATCCGTTCCTGTGCAGCCTCCGATCTCCGGGGCAGGGAGGGAGGAGAGGGAGAGGGGGAATCCTGCCGTGGAGGGGGCTTTGAGGTGCCCCCCCCCGCCACCCACATGCATGCAGGAGCGATCAGACCCCCCCCAGCACATCATCCCCCTAGTGGGGAAAAAAGGGGGGCGATCTGGTCGCTCTGCCTGTTATTTGATCTGTGCTGGGGGCTGTAGCCCACCCAGCACAGATCTTCGAAATCAGCGCTGGTCCTTAAGGGGGGGTAAAGGCTGAGTCCTGAAGTGGTTAAAGGGACCGTGAGCAGTGCCATAAAAAGTTACATCTGGACTTAACTGGGGCTTCCTCCAGCCCCTGTGAGGCCCCCTGGCTGAAGTTGCGTGATCGCACCCCCAGTGCACACTGGGCGCATCATCACTTAGGTCACCACAAGGATCCTACGCATACGCGGTACTCTAAAGACTGAACCGCACATGCGCAGGACACGCCGACTGGCATGATGACGTGCCCGGTGCATGCAGAAGTAACGCATGCACGACTTCAGCTGAAGCCGCCAGATTACCAGAGCCGCCAGCGGGACCACGGAAAGGACATAGAGGATGCGGGGATCTCACGGGCTACGAGGACTGGAGGAAGCCCCAGGTAAGTCCAGATTTCCTTTTTATGGCACTGCTTAGGGTCCCTTTAAGTAGCTACATGTTCCAAGTCTGTACATAAGTTTGCACTCCAGAATAGATTGTGGATAGGAGGGGAATGCAGCAAACAGTGGTGCGGCTATGGAACTACGGGCTACAGTGTGGGTTTCACAATGGGACCCCCTCAAACACTCTATAAACAACCATTGATATGAAGCACTATTAGGATTTCTCTCTCCTTAGGACAGATCCACTAAACACCAGTGTAATAAACCTCCGCATAATGCAGGCATAAAGTGTATCAGTGATAATGCAAACTGCAAAATGGGCATTACGCAAATAGCGCAATTCACATTACATAAATAATGTGCATATTTGCATAACATGTGTTAAGCAGCTTGTGTAACTGCCAGTAAACCGTGGGCTTGATTTATCATTCAACACTGAAATAGCCCTGTAAGCGGAGTTACATAAGACATAACTTTTAATAAGATTATTAAAATAATATAATGTACTAGCTGACCCGCGGCGTAGCATACGCCGCATAAGGGGGTGGAGGGCAGGAAGGGGGTATTGGGCACAGCAGCGGTCCCCCATGTGCGCTCCTCCTCCAGCTTAAGCTCAGCAGGACCCCCCTCCCTCACCTGGGTCCCCCATGTGCACTCCCCCTGCAGCTTAAGCTCAGCAGGACCCCCCCCCCCCTTTCTCACCTGGGTCCCCCATGTGCACTCCCCCTCCAGCTTAAGCTCAGCAGGACCCCGCCCTTTCTCACCTGGGTCCCCCATGTGCACTCTCCCTGCAGCTTAAGCTCAGCAGGACCCCCCCTTTCTCACCTGGGTCCCCCAGGTGCACTCCCCCTGCAGCTTAAAGGACTTACGAGCCGAGTCATAGAAAAAAAGTTAATTACCTTAGGTGAATATCAGACCTCAGGGCAGACGATCACTGGCCCCCTTGCTGTTTACAGATGCCCCATTAGCATAATTTACTTATCATTAGCGGCCCCGACCCGGCCCAGGGTCGCCTTAGCTCACACTGCTAAGAATCGCCGCTTTAAAAGTCCTCTGCCAGTGCCTGCGCAGTTCGCATACCCAGTACTGCGGCTGCGCAGGCTTTCAGCCCTGGGAGCGGCACATCGTAGCTCCGTATACACTGTAATAGGTCATGTGGGCGTCATCACATGACCGCCCACATGACTGACTGCCCTTCACTAGCCGCGCCCCCTCAGTCAGTACAGAATATCAGCGCTGAGTGAGGGAGGACGTTACCTAGCTACAGGATTTGTTTACTGCAGATTTGCATAAAATTACTTACTCTGCAAATCTTTGCAGAGTAAGTTATTTTATGCAAATCTGCAGTAAACAAACACCAATACAAGTCCAAGTCCTTTAAGCTCAGCAGAACCCCCCCCCTCCCTCACCTAGGTCCCCCATGTGTGCTCCCCCTCCAGCTTAAGCTCAGCAGGACCCCCCCTCCCTCACTTGGGTCCCCCATGTGCGCTCCCCCCTCCTGCTTAAGCTCAGCAGCAGCCGCCACTATTAGTAAGAGGCAGCGGGCGGGGATGACTCACCTCTACCGTATTCCATCGTGCGTTCCACTGCCGTCACTTCCTGCAATGCCGCACACTGTATTTGTGTAATCTGACTTTTTAAAACATAAGGAAATCTGCAACAATTCAGCTATAAGTGAACATTTGTGGTTACCCACAATGCACTGCTACTAAATATGCAAATTATCCCTTTTCACCCTTGGTAGGCCAAACAAGCATCCAGAACCGCTGATGTATAGCAAGCCTATAGCTTTAAATTTTACACAGTCATATCAAACCCACATGTGACAGCCTGTTTTGGACTTTTGGTCCTCATCAGTACATGGCAAGGATTGATATGGTTGTATGAGATAGGGATTGGACCAGTACAACAGAGTAACCAAGCAGCTCAGGGTGACCCAAACTACTAAGAATGTATAGGGGGATAACAGGGACCAAAAAGCCCTCCTACTAAAAAACAACAACAAAGTTTTGTATCTCTTGGACACAAGGAGAGAGATGTGTTTGTACACTGGATGGCCATAGGGAAGAACAACTCCAAGAATCAGTTTCGCAGTTTGAGGAATGGGGAGACGGCCGAATTTGATGTTGTAGAAGGAACTAAAGGTATAGAGGCTGCTAATGTGACTGGTCCTGGTGGTACTCCAGTTTAAGGCAGTAGGTATGTGAAGCGTTTGAGACCCCACAGGCATGGTGCGAGAGATCTTGATTACTATCCGAAGAAGTCTCTGTTGTATCAGAAACTGGGAGAAGTAAAGTATTCTGGACCACTCGCACTGCACAAAGAGTTTAAACGGAGGTGTGATCCAGTTTCATCTGACACTCAGTTAGGTGAAAGGAGGGAACCTAGAGATACCGGAGACAAAAAGGATAAGCAAATTCAGGATAAGCCAAGTATCTATGTAGCAAAGGAAACTGTAAAAGACTTAAGTACACAGAAAATTGAAATATGTGAACAGAGAAAAGAAACAGACACTTCTTCAAGAAAAGACTGGGAAGATTACTGGAATCTAATGCCTAAACCTCAACGACACAAACGTAGTCAAAAAAGATATGGTTTATCCGAAACCCCTCAGATACAATCTATCAAGGAGGAAGATCTTGATTACCTGGCCAGGACCTCTCCAGATGACCAAATAAGAAGAGTAGAAACAGGGCCTGAATTGGAGTCTACCATTGTTTCTCAAATTGAGATCCATGATGAAGTAAAGTGGCCTGAGTTTGATAGTAGACGTAAAGAAGAACAAGTGTTAATACCACAGGAAACTGTGGTTCAAATTCAAAATGGGGATAGTAGTTCTGAATTGAGTAAAAAAGCTCTGACATTTAATAAAGAAGAATCTGAAAGTTTAGATTCACAGCCTCGACGATACAGGAGGAAAAAGAAAGGACAGTGTTGGATGGAAACGCTTCAGGTGATGAATGAGCAGTTACAGTAAGCTTATCTGAGGATGCAATTGTCTGATGCTTCAGCAGACAAACCATCCTTCAAGATGGATATGGTTGTCTTATAGCGATGATATATCGCTTTACCAAGTTTGCGGAATTGGTATGCCTCAGGTGGACGAAATTGCGGAAATATGGTGGATTCCCCCAAAGAGTGCTGAATGTTCCACCCCAGAGGGTGGGCCTGATGACTGTAGCTTCGTCTCCTGGCCCAATGCCGATTATGATTCTCCAGGGAGAATCGCAAATTTGGAACAAGAGGAGGTGGACACTGCTTTGATTGGGGAGAATTCCGTGGACACTGATGAGGAAGGGGTGGGGAATTTAGAACGTATTAGAAAATCTACTCGGACTAACCAAGGAAAATTACCTGATAGGTATATGCACGAAGAATTCCTTTGGTATTGATGTATGATTTTAGTGTATAATTGTAGAGGACTACAATGTTCAAAGAAGGGGGGAATTGTAGCAGGTAGAAAGAGGGGGGATCTATTTATTTTTATTTTTATATTATTACCTGGTCAGCAGCTTTAAATAGAGGCGCTGCTGACACAGGTTTCTTAAGTAAGGGCATTTTGCCCTTAGTTGTAATGTGTAATGTGTGGGTAGGCAGAGCTGATGGCTGAGGGAAGGTTGCTAAGCAACCAGAGACACAAGCAGGGGAGCCGTTAGGGAAGATATAACGGCTCTCTGAGGGGTTGAGTTGGCAGTTGGAGCAGACAGGAGAAGGGAAAAGTTGCAGCAGGCACAGCTGAGGAGAAGCAGGCCAGACACTGCATCAGATGACATTTTGGGAAGAAAATAATGCGCTTAGATGATTCTTCCATCCTCCACAGACAGCCATCAGTCCTGTAAAGCTGACAAGGAGTGGGAAAGCCAGGAGAGAGATTTCAGACAGAGGAAAGAGAGCCAGACAGATGGCAGCCAGTGATTTTTGACACTGAAGTGCTGGAAAAGAAATCGTTCAAGATGACACGTATGAAATATGATCAATGTGTTGACAAATCAACATGTCACAAGAAAGATTTTTAAACATTTTTAATTACAGTAAATTTGGCTCTGGTAATATCCCCCACTTCTGAAGCGTAGTGTTAGGAGGCTGAGAATTCAGAATTATCCTCCCTACTGTGATGAATATAATCTCACTTGTATTTTATTTTGATTTTTATAAGTGGCCTGAATGGTTGCTGTAATGGGAAAACAGTTGTGTTATGGAAGGCAGAAACTGCATATTACCCATATACTAGGCCTGAGACTAAGAGATAGTGAGATTGAGAGGAAAGTGAATCTGCTTAAGGAAATGAGCTACTGTCCTGTCCGCTAGAGGCCTATCTTAACCTCTTATAGCTTACTGACTTTACCAAAGTAATAAATGCAAGAAGCCATTTTGTTTTGGTTATTTTATGTGTGGTGCACAAGATAGTGCGAAGTTATATTGGAAGAAATACTTACCTATGGGAAGAGTGGTCCGACTGGATTCCTGTAAAAGAAAGGAGAAATGATTAATATATCCATTTACCAGTAGTGTTGAAAGATTTAGAAGAAGTACCTGTTAATAGACTGTGTAAACGAAAAAAGAAAAAACCACAGAGACACCGGGAGCCCCTATAGTGTATTATCCTTGCAATCTGGTCTAGATACGCAAATGATGCTACTCACAAGTGTAGGTTGCTTGGAGAGGCAACCACTCGAATAAGCATGTGGAGAAGACCCGTCTCCACTCGGTCTTTGGGTGGGTGGTCGCAGCTCCTTCGAAAAAAGTTTCTTGCCACAAGTTTGTGGCAAAAAATAACAGTCCAACAAATGTGGGATGTTAAACTCGGAGTAAAGCAGTGGTAGGAGGCGCCCTTGTTGTATGGTTTGCACTTAAGCTCATTAAAGACAAAATAAAGTATGTAGTAGATCGCCTACCTTAAGAATGGACACTCCACTCGGTAGGATAGATGTAATAATTTAATAATGGTAAGCACTTAGGACAACGCGTTTCGCGGTATAGGCCGCTTCATCAGGTCAATATAGTGCTTTAAAAAGAAAATAAGCAACAATAGACACCTCAGTATACCATCACAATAACATACGATTCAAATGCAAAATTAAAAAAACAAATCCATATCATAGACATATATACATATATAATTGGTAGGTGAGATCATCTAATTGTTAAAAAACATCATGTTCCCCTAACAATAATATTCAATCTGTTATCTAAGAAGGGTAGTTTAAAATTTGTAATTAAAGTTAAAGGGGTCCTAGGAACCCTGTGTGTAAGGGTAACCTGCTAAAACATTTTTATGTATATTAAACGGGGCATAACAAGAATCAGTTTCTCCTATTGAGTCCTGGGTAAAAGGAGATATGTCGGGTAGGGGAGCTCAGGTCAGTGTATGCCTATAATAAGTTCCCTGTAAGAGCATGTGTAGGTCTGGGCAGCTCTTCGTCAAGTGGGCGTGACCTGGTATTGCTGGGGTCGTATAGGGGTATTGCGTAGGTACTCTTACCTGCAGTCTGTGGTGAATATGCTGGGCGCCAAACCGAGTCCTCGGTGGGCGCTCTTACTTATAGTTATTCCATCTCCGCGCTCGGAGTGACTGAGAGAGGTAAAGTGGGCGTGACTGGACAAATGACGTGGGGGGGGAAGGCGGCTGTCGGAGGTGCTGGCCGCTGATTGGTGTAGAGGCACCACGTGTGCTGCGTCACGTGGGGGACTGGGTTGCGGAGGGACGGATAGAGCTTGTCCGCGTGGTACGGAAGTGATTGGGCCGGCTGGGGCTGCGTGGTAGGCGTGACATGCGCAGTGTGGCGGAGACAGTGCGCACGCGCGCGATGCCCTTGTCGCCATATTGTAAAAGGGCAATGAGAAAGGGAACGGAGGGCATATGGGGCGAGGTGTGTAGAAGACATGTTGTCTGTCTGCCTGTGAGATTGAGATGCAGTATCTTAGGCAGAGGTATAGTTATCTACAGTGTGGTACCACACTGTAGATAACTATACCTCTGCCTAAGATACTGCATCTCAATCTCACAGGCAGACCCAATCACTTCCGTACCACGCGGACAAGCTCTATCCGTCCCTCCGCAACCCAGTCCCCCACGTGACGCAGCACACGTGATGAAGCGGCCTATACCGCGAAACGCGTTGTCCTAAGTGCTTACCATTATTAAATTATTACATCTATCCTACCGAGTGGAGTGTCCATTCTTAAGGTAGGCGATCTACTACATATTTTATTTTGTCTTTAATGAGCTTAAGTGCAAACCATACAACAAGGGCGCCTCCTACTAGTGTTGGGCGAACAGTGTTCGCCACTGTTCGGGTTCTGCAGAACATCACCCTGTTCGGGTGATGTTCGAGTTCGGCCGAACACCTGACGGTGCTCGGCCAAACCGTTCGGCCACATGGCCGAACTAAGAGCGCATGGCCGAACGTTCCCCGAACGTTCGGCTAGCGCTGTGATTGGCCGAACGGGTCACGTGGTTCGGACCCGAACGCGCTCTGATTGGCCGAACGGTCACGTGGTTCGGGTAAATAAATACCCGAACCACGTCATATCTCCGCCATTTGTCTGTGGGTTTAGCTTTGGGTAGGCAGGCAGGGTAGTTCGCGCTCCAGCCACGCTAGCCAGGGTCCCCCCTGTCATTGTGTCACTGCTGGGAACAGTAGTACACCGCTTGCTCAGCCACACTATATAGCATTCTGTTTACTGCCACTCTGTGTACCTCGCTCAGCCACACTATATAGCATTCTGTTTACTGCCACTCTGTGTCTGCTGGGAATAGTAGTACACCGCTTGCTCAGCCACACTATATAGCATTCTGTTTACTGCCACTCTGTGTACCTCGCTCAGCCACACTATATAGCATTCTGTTTACTGCCACTCTGTGTCTGCTGGGAATAGTGGTACACCGCTCGCTCAGCCACACTATATAGCATTCTGTTCACTGTTCTGTGTCTGTTTGGAATAGTGGTACACCGCTCGCTCAGCCACACTATATAGCATTCTGTTTACTGTTCTGTGTCTGCTGGGAATAGTGGTACACCGCTCGCTCAGCCACACTATATAGCATTCTGTTTACTGTTCTGTGTCTGCTGGGAATAGTGGTACACCGCTCGCTCAGCCACACTATATAGCATTCTGTTTACTGTTCTGTGTCTGCTGGGAACAGTAGTACACCGCTCGCTCAGCCAGAGTATATAGCATTGTGTTTACTGCCACTCTGTGTACACCGCTCAGCCAGACTATATACCATTGTTTACTGACACTCTGTGTACACCGCTCAGCCAGACTATATACCATTGTTTACTGACACTCTGTGTACACCGCTCAGCCAGACTATATACCATTGTTTACTGCCACTCTGATTCTGCTGGGAACAGTAGTACACCGCTCGCTCAGCCAGACTATATAGCATTGTGTTTACTGCCACTCTGTGTACACCGCTCAGCCAGACTATTTACCATTGTTTACTGACACTCTGTGTACACCGCTCAGCCAGACTATATACCATTGTTTACTGAAACTCTGTGTACACCGCTCAGCCAGACTATATACCATTGTTTACTGCCACTCTGATTCTGCTGGGAACAGTAGTACACCGCTCGCTCAGCCAGACTATATACCATTGTTTACTGACACTATATAGCAGACTATATAGCATTGTGTGTACACCGCTCAGCCAGACTATATACCATTGTTTACTGACACTCTGTGTACACCGCTCAGCCAGACTATATACCATTGTTTACTGCCACTCTGATTCTGCTGGGAACAGTAGTACACCGCTCGCTCAGCCAGACTATATACCATTGTTTACTGACACTCTGTGTACACCGCTCAGCCAGACTATATACCATTGTTTACTGCCACTCTGATTCTGCTGGGAACAGTAGTACACCGCTCGCTCAGCTAGACTATATACCATTGTTTACTGCCACTCTGATTCTGCTGGGAACAGTAGTACACCGCTCGCTCAGCCAGACTATATACCATTGTTTACTGACACTCTGTGTACACCGCTCAGCCAGACTATATACCATTGTTTACTGCCACTCTGATTCTGCTGGGAACAGTAGTACACCGCTCGCTCAGCCAGACTATATAGCATTGTGTTTACTGCCACTCTGTGTACACCGCTCAGCCACACTATATAGCATTGCGTACTCTGCCAGTCAGTGTGTATATTGCTGGGATCAGTAATACTCCACTCACCGTCAACCACTATATGAGCTCAACATGA
This sequence comes from Hyperolius riggenbachi, assembly GCF_040937935.1. Classification (NCBI taxonomy): domain Eukaryota; kingdom Metazoa; phylum Chordata; class Amphibia; order Anura; family Hyperoliidae; genus Hyperolius; species Hyperolius riggenbachi. The sequence continues at coordinate 325,927,793 of NC_090651.1, read as the reverse complement.
GTTCCCCAGAGACCTCCGCTGTGAGCAGCACTCCCAACAACAGCAACAGCCAACGCCCCACGCAAGCTATAACATCCACCCCAGCAGCCAGTGGTCAGCAGCAGCCCTCCCCGGAGGAGAACGTTGTGTCCATCAGTCCGTCGCCAGAGCGATTAATGAGGGCTGCCATTGAGGAGATGATGGGGCCTGATGTGGAGGAGGAGGTCTGGCTCAGGCCAGCATCCCAAGTTAATGTTGAGGACGATGAGGGGTCTGTGTCTGGGGATGTTGGGGTGGCAGAGGTGGTGGGTGGGTCAGACTCAGGAGAAGAGTTGTATGATGAGGATGATGATCGGGACCATCTGTATGTGCCTCAGAGTCCGACCCCGGAAAACATGTTGTATCGTGTGTTTAGGTACTAAAATCTGCGTTCCCTCCCAGTAGTGTTGGGCGAACAGTGTTTGCCACTGTTTGGGTTCTGCAGAACATCACCCTGTTCGGGGTGACTATATAGCAGACTATATAGCATTGTGTTTAATGCCACTCTGTGTACACGGCTCAGCCACACTATATAGCATTGTGTTTACTTCCACTCTGTGTCTGCTGGGAACAGTAGTACACCGCTCACCCGCCACTGTATAGCATTGTGCTCTGTGTCACTGCTGACAATAGTGGTACACCGCTCACCCACCACTGTATAGCATTTCTGTACTGCCACTGTACTGCTGCCAGTCAGCGTGTACTTTAAGGATAAGTGAAATGAGGAAGAAATCCGGTGAAAGAGGGAGGGGCAAGGGAAGAGGTGTTTCCCCTGACGGTTCACGTACAGGCCACAGGGGAGCACCCAAGAAAACCCACTCAATACTGCCCATGTTGTCCAGGACAACAACCCTCACAGATCCAAAAGAACAGGACCAGATAATTACTTGGATGACCTCTCAAGCGTCCAGCAGTGGGTTAAGCAGCACCAGCACATCACGCACGAGGTCCGAGTCCTCAGCCAGTTAAAGTCTGGGCTTTCTTTGAAGACTGCACTGAGGATGTTACCATGGCGATTTGCAAGGTGTGCAAGACCCGCCTGAGCAGGGGGAAAAGTATTAACAACCTCTCCACCACCAGCATGAGCCGCCACATTCTATCCAAACATCCCACTCTGTGGGCAAACGCGGCAGGACAGGGTACCACCAGCAACACTGCCTCCCTTGGGTTCACCAGACTCACCACCAGACCCGCCTCAGCAGCAGCAGTAGCCCAGCCATTGCGTGGTTCACAACATTCACAAACATCAGACGATGCTGACACTGTCACTTTCCGGACTAGTGCTCTTGAGGTCTCCCAGTGTTCATCAAACACAACAACCAACAGCCCTTCGGTGTGCAGCGCTACGGTTGAGTTGTCTGTCTCTGAGATGTTTGAGCACAAGAGGAAATTGCCAGCAAATGACCCCCGGGCCGTGGCAGTAACAGCCAGCCAGCATAGCCAAGCTTCTGGCCTGCGAAATGCTGCCATATCGAGTGGTGGAGACAAACAGCTTCAAGGGCATGATGTCAGTGGCCATCCCACGTTACGTGGTTCCCAGCCGCTACCACTTTGCGCGCTCTGCAGTGCCTGAGTTGCATGAGCACGTGGTCAGCTAAATAACCCGAAGCTTGAAGAATGCCGTTGCCTGCAAGGTTCACCTCACCACTGACACCTGGACGAGTGCGTTCGGCCAGGGTCGATACATCTCCCTTACCGCGCACTGGGTGAACCTTGTGGAGCCTGGCAGCGATTCCTCACCTGCTACGGCGCGGGTGTTGCCCACGCCGCAAACAGCTGGATAACAACAGCAGCACCTACCTCTCTGACTCCTTCTCCTCCAACGCATCTCAAAGCTGTACCTCATCCGGAAATGCTAACCCAGCACCAGCAGCAGTAGGATCGTGGAAGCAGTGCAGCACAGCTGTTGGCATGCGTCAGCAAGCGTTGCTGAAGCTGATCTGCCTTGGGGATAAGCAGCACACAGGGGAGGAAATTTGGAGGGGAATAAAGGAACAGACGGATTTGTGGCTGGCACCGCTGGACCTGAAACCGGGCATGAAGCTAGACACCTGGCACGAACTGGCAATGTACGCAATAGAGGTGCTGGCTTGCCCGGCAGCCAGCGTTATGTCGGAACGCTGTTTCAGTGCTGCCGGAGGCATCATCACAGATCGGCGTATCCGCCTCTCTACAGAAAATGCAGACCGTCTGACTCAAATTAAAATGAATCAATCCTGGATTGGAAACGACTACGCAACACTCCTGGACCCCAACCAAGTAACATGACCGATGAACATCTGGGATGGTTTAGCGTTTCCGGTCCCTGTTTATTGAACCTCTCATCTGTATTACATTTATGACTGCATGGCGGCAAAAAGCATTGCTGCTATATCCGCACGCTTTTTGTCCTCATGCAAGGCCTGGGTTGTTGTGTCTCACAAAGCGTGGCCTTCTCCTCCTGCGCCTCCTCCTGTTCCATCACGTGTGCTGCTGCTGCTGCTGCTGGGTTACCGTTGCCGGTCCCTGTTTATGGAACCTCTTATCTTTATTACATTTATGACTACATGGCGGTACAAAGCATGCTATCCGCACGCTTTTTGTCCTCATGCAAGGCCTGGGTTGTTGTGTCTCACAAAGCGTGGCCTTCTCCTCCTGCGCCTCCTCCTGTTCCATCACGTGTGCTGCTGCTGCTGCTGCTGGGTTACCGTTGCCGGTCCCTGTTTATGGAACCTCTTATCTTTATTACATTTATGACTACATGGCGGTACAAAGCATGCTATCCGCACGCTTTTTGTCCTCATGCAAGGCCTGGGTTGTTGTGTCTCACAAAGCGTGGCCTTCTCCTCCTGCGCCTCCTCCTGTTCCATCACGTGTGCTGCTGCTGCTGCTGCTGCTGCTGGGTTACCGTTGCCGGTCCCTGTTTATGGAACCTCTTATCTTTATTACATTTATGACTACATGGCGGTACAAAGCATGCTATCCGCACGCTTTTTGTCCTCATGCAAGGCCTGGGTTGTTGTGTCTCACAAAGCGTGGCCTTCTCCTCCTGCGCCTCCTCCTGTTCCATCACGTGTGCTGCTGCTGCTGCTGCTGCTGGGTTAGCGTTGCCGCGTGGTCCCTGTTTATTGAACCTCTTATCTTTATTACATTTATGACTACATGGCGGTACAAAGCATGCTATCCGCACGCTTTTTGTCCTCATGCAAGGCCTGGGTTGTTGTGTCTCACAAAGCGTGGCCTTCTCCTCCTGCGCCTCCTCCTGTTCCATCACGTGTGCTGCTGCTGGGTTAGCGTTGCCGCGTGGTCCCTGTTTATTGAACCACTTATCTTTATTACATTTATGACTGCATGGTGGTACAAAGCATGCTATCCGCACGCTTCTTGTCCTCATGCAAGGCCTGGGTTGTTGTGTCTCAAAGCGTGGCCTTCTCCTCCTGCGCCACCCTCCTCCTGTTCCATCACGTGTGCTGCTGCTGGGTTAGCATTACCGGTCCCTTTTCCTGGAACCTCTTATATGTATTACATTTATGACTGCATGCCGACAAAAAGCATGTTACCTGTGCAAAGAAAACAGACATTTCCCGCATTTAAAAGACAGTTTTCCCTTTGAAACTTTAAAATCGATTTTCTCAAAAACTATAAGCTCTTTTTGCTAAATTTTTTTTCCTCTTGTACCCACTCCCAAGGTGCACATACCCTGTAAATTTGGGGTATGTAGCATGTAAGGAGGCTTTACAAACCACAAAAGTTCGGGTCCCCATTGACTTCCATTATGTTCGGAGTTCGGGTCGAACACCCGAACATCGCGGCCATGTTCGGCCTGTTCGGCCCGAACCCGAACATCTAGATGTTCGCCCAACACTACCTCCTACCACTGCTTTACTCCCTGTTAATAGACTGTTTCTCTGACAATAGACTGGTCCTGCAAAAGAACAGAAGAGATTACATACAGGAGCGGCAGAAGCTGAGATTTATAAAAAAAATGTTGTGTCTTTATTTTTCAGCTTTTTTTTGGGCAAGCATATTGAGTAGTTTTGCTCATAGGAACAAGTGACGGAGTTATTTTCTTCTTCTTATTTAATTCTAGTAACCTTATTAATTTACTAAGAATTTAGTAATTCACTGGCCAATTTTATTTTTTATTATTTATTATTAACTTATTAACCAACCAATTTATTAACTTTTAACCATCTAACTTATACATTTATTATTCTGGCTTTTCCTAAGAAACGGCTGAACTATTGAATAAGAAAAATAGCCAGAATAATTAATCAGACTGAGAACAAAAAAACAAGAGTACTCTATTTACTATTGAGTTATGAAAGATTTTGCTGATCAGCAAACTTAGAGGTTAAAGTACTATATAATGGTTTTGTCAGGGAAGCATTAAACTGAAATTACTTTAGTACTCAGGGTTTAGGAAATCCAAATAAGGTCCATTTTTCATTAAAGTGGGTGGGAACACTGAGAAAATACTTACCGGGTGGGAAGGTTATGTGTTATTGTTAACCAGTTGTTTTCCTCCTAGCTTCCGGAAGTGTTCTATAGAAAGAAGACCAGAAGATAATAAGAAGACTGTGATATTAGGTTGTGTTGTTGGTAATTCTCATTGGTTACATGGAGTAGAAAGAGTTTTTTTTTATCTTTTATTTTGAAAAAAACTTTTGAATTTTACAACCTGCATTGGTGTTCGTGGAGTTCTCCTTCAGTTGGCGGTTTGAAACCGTTTACAGGCGTCAGGAAGGTGGCAGCCCCAGGACCATCTAAAGCCGAAAGGCGTCAAGTCCTGGGGGCGGGGTTTTGCAAGAGATCGTGCGCGCCGTTGCTCCACTCTGTCATCAGTCTACCAGCGGCGATCACCACCTGAAGACTGTTAGACAGCAAAACCGACGTCTATTTACTTTGTACAGCGCTGCAATCTACGGCATCGCTGTACTGGGGACAGCCGTGTCACTCGACTGTCCCCCTGGGAGACTCATGAACGATCAGCTCTTAATTGCTGTCATTGGCTGGAGGGGGGAGAAAAAGGGTAGTAAAAAAAAAACAAATAGTAAAGTTTATTTTTTACAAATGACAATTACATTAATAAAAAAAAAAACCTGCAGCAGCAATCAAAGCCCACCAACAGAAATCTCTGTTGGTGGGCAGAAAAGGGGACAAGATTCATTAGTGTGCTCAATTGTATGGCTCTGCAGTGAGCCATTAAAGCTGCAGGGCACCAATTAGTAAAAAATAGCCTGGTCACTGGGGGGGGGGATAAGCTTGTGGTCCTTAAAGAGAATCTGTATTGTTAAAATCGCACAAAAGTAAACATACCAGTGCGTTAGTGGACATCTCCTATTCCCCTCTGTCACAATTTCGCCGCTCCTCGCCGCATTAAAAGTGGTTAAAAACAGTTTTAAAAAGTTTGTTTATAAACAAACAAAATGGCCACCAAAACAGGAAGTAGGTTGATGTACAGTATGTCCACACATAGAAAATACATCCATACACAATCAGGCTGTATACAGCCTTCCTTTTGAATCTCAAGAGATCATTTGTGTGTTTCTTTCCCCCTGCATCTCTCATGCACTGAAGTTTCAGGCTGCTCTTTTCTTCCTGCAAACAGCTTTGCCCTTGTCTGAATTTCCTCAGTATGTGAAAGCCCAGCCAGCTCAGAGGACGATTTATCCAGCTTGTAAAAGATAAGAGAGAAGAGAGAAGCTGCCCTAATCTAAGTAATACACAGGCAGTATGCAGAGAGGGGCCTGGAAGGGGGAGTTCATAGCAGAACCACAACACTGAAGAACTTGGCAGCCTTCCAGACACAGGCCGACAAGTCTGACAGGAGAGAGATACATTGATTTATTACAGAGACTGTGATAGTAGAAAGTGCTGCAGTAAGCCAGAACACATTAGAATAGCTTTTGGAACTTGTAGGATGATAAAAAACAAGATGCAATTTTTGTTACGGAGTCTCTTTAAGTGGTTAAAGAGGATCTGTAGTGAAAATAACATGATGAATAAAATTGCTTATTGTTCACAATATTCACTTATTAATTATTTAGTCTGCGTTTGCCCATTGTAAAATCTTTCCTCACCCTGATTTACATTGTGAAATTAATCACTGCTGGTGACATCTTTAGTTCTGCCAGGTGATCTGTACGGAATGTTCGGTTACTGAGAGTTCTATGCATAGAAGCAGATATTACTTGCTTGGCAGTTGGAAAAAGCCATTATTTTCCACAATGCACAGACAGCAAACTGTCAGGACCATGGCCCTGACATCACACTGTGGGAGGGGTTTCACCACATTATCAGCCACACAGACCCCCTTATGTTCTATTGGAGAAAAGGTAACGCTTTCTCATGGGAAAGGGGGTATCAGCCAGTGGTGCTCAGCAAGATTTCGGATATCCGAACTACCCAGGTAATCCGAACTTTTTCCACTATCCGAACTTTGAATAGCAATTTGGATATTTTTTAAAATCCGAATAGACTATCCGAGCAAACTCGGATTTCCCATCTGAAATCCGAAATCTGGGCCGATAGTTAGTTTAGATATCCGAGCAGAAGCCAAAATCACCTTCAATGGCAAAAATCCCTTTCGAAGAGAGAGAAAGAGAGAGAGAGAGAAAGAGACATACACTGGCATATGGCCGCACGTCGTGACCACAAAAATAGATTGAGATCTGATCAATGCAATAACATTCGTAAAGTGCTTTTCTCCTATAGGACTCAAAGCACATTGATCAGAGAGGGATCTATTCCTGCCACACACTGCAAATAGATTTTGAATAGACTTCATCTTGAAATCTATTAAAAATCAACGAAACTGCCATAGCAGGGCAAGCTGCTAGCCCCAGCTCTCCGCCCATCTAATAGTGCTCCCTTGGGGCCCCATTTCTATGCAGTCCGCCAGCACTCGTCCCCCTGTGTCCTTCTGTCTCCATCCCCACCTATTGTATGTGACACGGTAGCATGTGCGTAGTCACATGACATGCCGCCGGGCCAATAAGAACAGATGGGGATGAATACAGAAGGACAGAGGAGGGAGAGCACTGCCAAACAGGTGAGTGTAGTCCACTGCAAGCGCTCTGCATAGAAATGGGTACCAAGGGGAGCACTATTGAGACTTAGAGAGACCTGGGGGGTCCATAAGTTGGCGTCGATGTATCACTGCTACTGCGGTGACCCTGCCCTCTTTCAAGCACAATCTCTCCATCTGGAGCGGTTGATTAATTTCGGCCAGTAATCGATCAAAATTATTATCAAGCGGCCATGTCGGGGCACCGATTTCTGGCAGATTTGATCGCGGTGAACAAAAGTGGCGGAAAATTGATTAGTGTGTGGGCACCCTTATAGTTAAGGTAGAAAAATAAGTAAGGTGAGATAATGCAAGAAAAAAGCTTTCTCTGAATCAACCCCAAAATACAGCAAAGTCCGCAGTATCCAGCATCAGTGGGGATCACCTGGTACCGGATACGTGTGCTTGCCGGTTGCCTGAGCAACTGGCCGAAAAAGCACAAACTTCCACCCAGCCTCCAGCGACGTCTTGCAGCCTTCCCGTTGCTCCTAGCAGAGGTGCCTGACTCTTCTACTAACCACATTTTATTTTATATATCTTATTTATTTAAAGTATACCAGAGCTCCTGAAAAGAAAAAGTTTTATACATACTTACGGCTTCCTCCAGCCCCAAAAGCTCAGATCACTCCCACACCGCCGTCCTTGGCTGCCTGCAGCTTCGGGAACGGGGTCACGTCACTTCTGTCAGTCGTGGCCAGTCTACACAGGAGAAGTGCGCCCTCTATGTATCTCTCCAGCTGCTGCAGGAGAGCTACGCAAACAGCACACTTCTCTTATGTCAGGCCCCGACTGACAGAAGTGACGGGAACACGGTTCCCAAAGCTGCAAACAGCGTAGGACGGCGGTGTGGGAGCGATCCGAGCTTATGGGGCTGGAGGAAGCTGCAGGTGTGTATAAAACGTTTTCTTTTCAGGAGCTCTGGTTCCTCTTAAGTATTTATATAGGGCCGACATATTACGCAGAGCTGTACAGAGTATATTGTCTTGTCATTAACTGTCCCTCTGAGGGGCTCACAATCTAATCCCTACCATAGTCATATGTCTATGTATGTATTGTGTAGTGCATGTATCGTAGTCTAGGGCCAATTTAGGCGGAAGCCAATTAACTTATCTGTATGTTTTTGGGATGTGAGAGGAAACTGGAGTGCAAAGAGGAAACCCACGCAGGCACAGGGAGAACATACAAACTCCTTGCAGATGTTGCCCTGGCTGGAATTCGAACCAGGGACTCAAGGCGAGAGCACTAACCACTACACCATTGTGCTGCCCATATATGCTATTGTTCCATTGTTATTGCCTGATGAAGTGGGGTCAAACCGGCAAGAGGCGTTGCATTGTCCCCCAGAGTATGGCAATAAACTTACTTGTATTTGACAAACACATTAGCAATTTTTATGTCTGCTTGGAGGAGGAGAGTCCACCACTGCCTCCTCATGTTTTAAACTTTTTAGATACTTTTATCCTTTTGGCATCTCTGTATCTATACTACATTGCTCCTAGCGGCTTTCCAGTGTCTCCATGCACAGAAGCCGGTGTGTCACCTGACCCACATCGGGTCAGGTGACATGTCGGGAGCCACTAGGATCAAGAGGAAGGATACAAGACGTCGGTGGAGGCTCAGTGAGTATTTTAATGCCTGCAAACACCCCCCAAACAAAGTCTCTGTTATCCCCTCATCATGCTGGTTAGTTAAGACTTCAGGTTGCCTGAGTTCCAGATAACGGGGAATTTGCTGTAGAAAAAAAAACATATAATTAGTGACAAGCAGGCTGTGATTTATTTTAGTTGTTACTAGCTGATGAGCCAGCATAGCCCAATATGTATTTTGGTTGTTGTTTGCTCCGCCCACTTTTTCTAACCTTGACACACAATCACTTAATGACCATGTTTGTGGGTTTTGGAGTCCTTAGCATCAATAATTTAAATTTTCCCATTGAAATGAAACAAATCTGATTGGCTGTTTTTGGCACCGCCCCTTTAGTGAATTTGAACCCCAGTCACCCAATGACTGACTGTAGCAGGTTTGAGGCCTCTTCTATTAACAGTGTAAGAATGGCAACAATGTAAATATTCCCTATTGAAAATCAATAGGTGAATTTTGATTGGCTGGTGTAGGCTCCACCCACTTTCCTGAATATTAATCCCAGTCACCCAATAACGCTGCCATTAACAGTTTTTGCCTTCGCCCACTTTTTGTAACCTTGACACACAGTCACTCAATGACCACTATTGTGAGCTTTTGGGTTCCTGGCATCAAAAATGTGTGAATGGAAGCAGTTTAGTTAGCAAAAGAAATCTGGCTGTGTGTGGCTTCACTCCTTTAGTGAATTTGAACCCCAGTCGCTCAATAACCAACTGTACCAGGTTGGAGGCCTCTGGCATTAACAGTGTAAGAATGGCATCAGTTTAAATATTCTCCTTGAAAATCAATAGTGGGTTTTGATTGGCTTCTGTAGGCTCCACCCACTTTCCTGAATATTAATCCCAGTCACCCAGTGACTAAGTGTACCAAGTTTAAAACTTTGCGATTAACAGTCTAAGAATAGCTGCAATTTACATTTTCCCATTGAAAATGAATTGCTGAAATTTGATTGGCTGTTTTACGGTCTACCCACTTTCCCCAAACTTTTTACCTCGGTCACCAAGTGACTAAATGTACCAAGTTTGGAGCTTTATTGCTGTGTGAATGGCAGCCTTTTACATTTTTTCCATTGACTTGAATGGGTGAAATCTGACTGGCTGCTTGTAGCTCCGCCCGTGTGTGCTGGCAGGGTGTGAGACCCCCACAACATGCCATCCCAGGTAGTAAGGGATCTGTATACCAAGTTTCGTTGAAATCAGACAAGGCGTTTTCGAGTGATGGTGGCACATACACACACCTCAGATTTTATATATTTAGTTTTATTTACACTACAAGTTGCCACGCTACCATCAGCATGTTGCTTGCCCTACCAGAGGCCTGAACACCCTCGATCATTGCTACACGCCACTGAAGAATGCCTACAAGGCTATCCCTGGAGCGGCACTTGGCTCCTCCGACCATTGCCTTGTTCATCTCATCACCATTCCCCACCTACCGGAGGCTCCTGGAATCGGCAAAACCGGTCGTGAAGTCCTCCAAGGTGTGGTCAAGCGAGGCAAAGCTCCACCTTCAAACCTGCTTTAATTGCACGGACTGGGAGTCCCTGGCAGCGCCAGACCTGAACGAGTGGGCGGACAACGTCACCTCATACTTCAGCTTCTGTGAGGCCTCCTGCGTCCCAACCAAATCCTTCAAGGTCCTAACAAACCGTGGTTCTCCAACAGGCTACGGCTACTGCGGAAACTTAAAGAGGCGGCCCACAAGGCGGGAAACCAGGAGGAATTTAGGAAGCCAAGGAACGCTCTGAAGCGAGAGCTGAGGGCCGCAAAAAAGGAGTTTGCTGAGAGGATGAAGCAGAACCTGCGCTCAAACAACTCACGAGCTGTTTGGCAAGGGCTCAAGGCCGCCACCAACTACAAGCCTCCCCCGCAACATGCTACACCCAGCCCTGAATTAGCTGAGGAACTAAGCAAATTCTACTACAAGTTTGAAAGGCAGGCTGAGCCTGGGAGCCACCCACCACCTCCCTTTCCCCCCCTGCCCCTGTGCACAGCGACCCAAGTGAGGACTCACTCTTTCTGGAAGTGAGGGAGGCAGACGTTCGGAACCTCCTGTCCACGCTAAATGCCAGGAAAGCCTCAGGACCCGACGGCGTGTCCCCAGCCTGTCTCAAAACCTGTTCGGAGCAACTCTCTGCCATCTTCAGCAGGTCAGTGACAGAGGGTAGAGTCCCTGCGTGCTTCAAGAGGTCCACCATCATTCCGGTTCCTAAGAAACAAGGCATCTCCGACCTCAACAACTACAGGCCTGTGGCCCTGACGTCCATTATCATTAAGTCCCTAGACAGAGTGGTCTTATCCACCCTCAAGCTATCCACCTTGCCCCTACTAGACCCACTCCAGTTCGCCTACAGGGCAAATAGGTCCATGGATGATGCTCTGAACATCTGTCTGGAATACGTCTACAACCATCTAGACAGGAAGGATGTGTATGCCAGAGTACTGCTATTAGACTTCAGCTCGGCATTTAACACTATATGCCCACGCACCCTCCAGAATGTCCTGGCCACACTTGGGGTCCACTCAACCCTACGTCTATGGATCACTGACTTTCTCTCCAACAGATCCCAAGTTGTCAGGCTGGGGGACATCTACTCACGAGAAGTGATAACCAACACAGGGGCACCCCAGGGCTGTGTCCTGTCCCCGCTGCTCTTCTGCCTTTACACAAATGATTGCAGATCCATGGTAGACTCTGTCAAAGTCATAAAATTTGCGGATGACACCACCATTGTCGGCCTCATCACCAAGGACAACATCCAGGATTACCAGCAGCAGGTGGAAAGACTATGTCACTAGTGCAAGGAGAACAGCCTGGTGCTCAACTCCGCCAAAACCGTCGAACTTATAATTGATTTCATGAAGTCTGCCCGTACTCCACTTCCCATCTACATTGATGGCACCGAGGTGGCCAGAGTGCCCTGCGCCCGCCTGCTGGGCACCACCATCTCCAGCGATCTCAGTTGGAGGGCCAACATCACGTCAACCCTACGGAAATCCCAGCAGAGACTCTTCTTCCTCCTCCAACTGCAGAAGTTCGGCATGGCGCAGGACATTTCTAACATGCTTCTACACTGCCACCATTGAATCGATCCTCTGCTCCGCCATCTTGGTCTGGTATGCGGGAGCCACCGCCAGTGACAGGCACAAACTACAGAGGATCATCAAGTCGGCGGAGAGAATCGTTGGGAGACCTCTGCCCCCACTTGACCACCTGTATAACACAAGATTGCGAGCTAGGGCTCTCAGGATTGCAGGTGACCTCTCTCACCCAGGCCACTGTTTTTTCACCCCACTTCCACTGGGTAGGAGACTCCGGGCCATCCCCACCAAGACCATCAGACACAAGAACACTTTCTTCCCTATGGCCGTTAGCCTCCTGAACTCCCTTAACATTCTACCACCCCCTATCAGCGCCCTTCCACCTGCATAGGAGCGGTAGACTTCAGCAGTGTGTCTTTGAAAGATGAATACAGAGCCATATGTATATCTGATTCTGAGTGTGTATTTGTGTATGTTTACTGTTATTTTCCTGCCTTTCTCCCTATGTACTGCTCCATTGTGCCAAACCCAATTCCGGGCCTGACCCAGTCATGCTTTGCGAAATAAAGTGATCCTGATTCTGATTCTGAAGTTGCGCACAGATCTCACCAATACTTTCTGTAGACATTGAAAGATGATGTGTCACTCAGGTGAAATATTTTCCAGGGTGAGTCAGCAAAGAAAGCTCTCTGTAGCATTCTCATTATGCAGCTTTATTGTACTGTCACATTACAGGAACAGTAACTAAGTGACTCAGATTTAGTCCATCAGTCACTGGAGAAGAAGAAAGCCTCATTCCAGGTATACATGTTTCCATAGACCTGTGTCGTCAGTCAGTTGCACAATGTGTTCTTGTCTTTGTAGAAGCCCCTGAATTAGCTGATGTCAAATAAATCACATGTAACAAACAAAGATTCAGGAGCCCAGACACTGGTCACTCCCTGACAGACTCAACTGTGCTACAGACAGCAATCTCCTCAGACAGATACAGACTGTGCCTTTCCTCCTTGCATTCTCAACAATGGGGATGATGGGATCAAAGCAGCTGCAGCTCCACCCATAATTCCTGGAAACTGACTTTTAAAATCGGAGCTCCTGGTAATGTGATCATAATTTCAAGACAAGATTTTAAGCAGCAGGCACACACAGCCGTGGGAAGGGGTCCCCCCTCAGCATTCCCCCCTTCAGAAATTAGGGCAGAGTGCAGGGAACACGCCGGACTCACCTCTTCCGAGTTCCATGCGATAGAGCTACAATCTTCTCTGTCTCCAGCGCCACTCTTTCTACTTCAGCGGAAGTAGAGGGATCGACGCGGGAGACAGAGAAGACCAGCGCTCCATCGTATGGAACCTGGTGTGATGTCACCCTCCAGTTCCTGTTTCCTTTGTCGCAGTTTACCATTCAGCCTCAGACCCTGAGGGAATTCTGAAGGCATTCGGCACTGCAGGTAAAATAACCTTTTGGAATGGTTGGTGAGTCCACACACAATACAATTTTGATTGTACATTGGGATGCGAAAGTTTGGGCAACGTTGTTTATAGTCATGATTTTCCTGTAGAAACTGTTGGTTGTTACGATAAAAAATGTCAGATAAATATATCATATAGAAGACACACACATATATTTGAGAAGTGAAATTAAGTTTATTGCATTTACAGAAAGTGCGCAATAATTGTTAAAATAAAATTAGGCAGGTGCATAAATGTGGGCACTGTTGTCATTTTATTGATTCCAAAAACTTTAGAACTAATTATTGGAACTCAAATTAGTTTGGTAAGCTCAGTGACCCCTGACCTACATAACAGGTGAACTCAGTTATACGAAAGAGTATTTAAGGGGGTCAATTGTAAGTTTCCCTCCCCTTTTAAATTTCTCTGAAGAGTAGCAACATGGGGGTCTCAAAACAACTCTCAAATCACCTGAAGACAAAGGTTGTTCACCATCATGGTTTAGGGGAAGGATACAGAAAGCTGTCTGAGATTTCAGCTGTCTGTTTCCACAGTTAGGAACATATTGAGGAAATGGAAGACCACAGTTCAAGTTAAAGGGATACTTAAGTCAACTTGAAAAAATGAGTTTAACTCACCTGGGGCTTCCCTCAGCCCCCTGAAGCCGATAGGTTCCCTTGCAGCCCCGCTCCGATGTTCCTGGACCCGCCGGCGACGACTTCCGGTTTTGCCGTCATCAGCCGACAGGCATGGGAACGCAAGTGATTCTTCGCGTTCCCAGCCACAATAGCACCCCCTATGCTGCTATTGCGGCCTTCTTGCTGCAATAGCAGCATAGGGGGTGCTATTGTGGCTGGGAACGCGAAGAATCACTCGCGTTCCCATGCCTGTCGGCCGGTGACGGCAAAACCGGAAGTCGTCGCCGGCGGGTCCAGGAGCATCGGAGCGGGGCTGCGAGGGCACCGATCGGCTTCAGGGGGCTGAGGGAAGCCCCAGGTGAGTTAAACTCATTTTTTCAAGTTGACTTAAGTATCCCTTTAAGGCTCAAAGTGGCAGACCAAGAAAAATCTTGGATAAACAGAAGCTACAAATGGTGAGAACAGTCAGAGTCAACCCACAGACCAACACCAAAGACCTACAACATAATCTTGCTGCAGATGGAGTCACTGTGCATCGTACAATCATTTGGCGCACTTTACACAAGGAGATGCTGTATGCAGAGGAAGCCTTTTCTACGCCCACAGCACAGAGCCGCTTGAGGTATGCTAAAGTACATTTGGACAAGCCAGCTTCATTTTGGAATAAGGTGCTTTGGACTGCTGAAACAAAAATTGAGTTATTTGGGCATAACAAGGGGCATTATGCATGGAGCAAAAAGAACACAGCATTCCAAGAAAAACACCTGCTACCTACAGTAAAATATGGTGGTGGTTCCATCATGCTGTGGGGCTGTGTGCCCAGTGCAGGGACTGGGAATATTGCCAAAGTTGAGGGATGCATGGATCCCACTCAGTATCATCAGATTCTGGAGACTAATGTCCAGGAATCAGTGACAAAGCTGAAGCTGCATCAGGGCTGGATCTTTCAACAAGACAACGACCCTAAACACTGCTCAAAACCTACTAAGGCATTCATGCAGAGGAACAAGTACAACGTTCTGGAATGGCCATCTCAGTCCCCAGACCTGAATATAATTGAAAATCTCTGGTGTGAGTTAAAGAGAGCTGTCCATGTTCGGCAGCCAGCAAACCTAAATGAACTAGAGATGCTTTGTACAGAGGAATGGTCCAAAATACCTTCAAGCAGAATCCAGACTCTGATTGGACCCTACAGGAAGCGTTTAGAGGCTGTAATTTCTTCAAAAGGAGGATCTACTAAATATTGATTTCATTTCTTTTTTGTGGTGCGCAAATTTATGCACCTGTCTAATTTGGTTTAATCAATTATTGCACACTTTCTGTAAATCCAATAAACTTAATTTCACTTCTCAAATATTACTGTGTGTTTCCTATATGATATATTTAACTGACATTTTTTATCGCATCAACCAACGATCTATACAGGAAAACCATGATGATTAACAACATTGCCTAAACTTTCGCATCCCACTGTATGTACAATCGATACAATCTGTGATCTCTTAAAGGGAACCTTAACTGTGGGGGGGAAAAGAAACTCACTTACCTGGGGCTTTGTCAAGCCTCCTGCAGCCGTCCTGTGCCCGCGCCGGTCCTTCGGTGCCCTCCGGTCTCCCTCCGCGGCTAAGTTTAATTTTCGGCCAACTGCCAGTCGTCCTCCGGCAAAGTGTCCTCTTCTTCCGCATTCCCAGACGTAAAGCGCCGTAAAGCGCGTCCATGGAACGCATACCCAGCCGTAAAGCGCATCCGGATGACGCGCTTTACGTCAGGGAATGCGGAAGAAGAGGACGCTTTCCCGGAGGATGACTGGCAGTCGGCCGAAAACTAAACTTAGCCGCGGAGGGAGACCGGAGGGCACCGAAGGACCGGCGCGGGCACAGGACGGCTGCAGGAGGCTTGGCAAAGCCCCAGGTAAGTAAAGGTTTTTTTTTCCCCACAGTTAAGGTTCCCTTTAAGGTGGCCACACACCATAGAATTTTTTAAATATCTGTTCAATTCAAGAATTGCAATAAATTTTTCTAACTGATTGTAACATTTCAAAAATATGACCAGTGTACCACACACATGTCAAATTTTTCCCCAATTATGATAAAAATGATTGGAAAATCTGAGAAAATTTCTAGGGTGTGTATATCAATAAATTCACAATCCAAAACACACCATAAAGTCTTTAGAGAAATTGAAGAAAAATTTTCAGCATTCCGGATCGATACAAATCGAAAAAAAACGGGAAATACGATCGGATTTTTCAGTCTAATGAAAATAAAAACTTTCAATTTTTTGGGAGATCCGATCATATTTATTGAATTGCCGTAAAATCGGATCATTTTAGTGTATCGTGTGTGGCCACCTTTATAGAGATCTGGTAAGCTTCCACCAATTTGCATCAACGTGTGAATACTCAAATTTAAGTCTAGCTATTGCTGTAGGAGAAAAGGGTTTTTTCAACAACCTTTCTAGAGATAGTATATCTCTAGATAGTATATATTTGCTGATATATATATATATATATATATATATATATATATATATATATATATATATATATCAGCAAAACAGCTATGGTAACGTCCTTTCCGAAAAGCGGGATTCTTTGCTGAGATATTCAGAACAAGCACTTAGCCAATTTTGTATTGTTTATTTTATAATAAAATAATGCATAGAATTAAATAACTAACAATGGACAGATTGATATAGTAAAATAATAGGAATCAAAAGTGAAAATGATAACTGGTTACAGTCTGAGCAGTCTTTAGAATTATCGTTTCCTTTGGAGCTTGTGAATTCAAACAGAAGATATAAAGTTCTGTGGATAATAGTCCAAAGAAAAAAATCCCAAATCCTTGATGGTGTATAGATAGGCAAGCAGGGACCCTGGACAGTCTGTGTGTTCACATATTTAACCCTCTATTTGCAAGGGGTGGATCTTGTAAGGAGAGATGATCCCCACCCATCTCAGATTTGAATCCAAAGACTATGGCCTCAATTCACTAAGATCATGCTAGAGATAATAAGGCAAGAGAAAACTTACCTCCACACGTGAGAGAGTTATCTTACCTCTTCATTCCTTAAGTTACCTCTCCTGTAGTTAATTTACCTCCTCTGTAGTTAATTTACCTCCTCTGTAGTTATTTTCACATGCAGCTAATTAACAGCCTGTCTTTAACTCTGGAGTTATTTTAAGGATTGGAGAGTTAATTTAAAGACAGAAGAGTTAACTTTAGGCTTGCCTGAGGTAAAATGTTTCCTGAATACTACATGCCTTATCACCATGGTAACAACTCTAGAAGAGTTATTAAAGACAGGAGAAAAGTTTAGTGAATTGAGGCCAATGGATTTTATCTTCCCCTAAGATGTGGAGGAAGGTGCCTTATTGTCAGTTAGGCATTTACAATGGTGATCTGGTCCCTGGTCCCTGACTGCTCTTAGCAATATCCTTTGGAAGCAAATCTATTGCCTGGTAGGCTGGTACGCACCATGCAATTTTCGCCAGATAGATGGACAGGTCCGATCTGAATTCCAATCGTCTTTCTGATCGATTTTCTGATTTTCTATACAAAATCAATCAGAAAAACGATTGCATGGTGTACCAGGCATTAGAATGTGCCAGAGAGAAGGTTTACTGCTTTATTGCCTCATCTCCCAGCAGAAATGTGACCGTCACTTCCTATAGAAAGTGTCTGGACTGTGACAAAAACACTTCTTTTTTAAGTCAAGCTAAAACTTCGCAGCACGCCTTTTGAGCGTAATTTCATACGATGGGCGCATCTAATGCAGGTGAACTGTCACACAATTCTGGAACTCGGAAATCGGATTTCTTCAGAAATACTGCATTACTGCAATTCGGTAATTTTAGGCCAATTACAGAACTCAGAAGCATTGGACCAATCAGAGAATGCTGAGTCAACTCGGAAATATTTGGCCAATCAAGAGAATGCAAATGACCCAAAAAAACACTACTCGGAGGTCGGAAATCCGAACTCAGAAATCGGAAACCGATCGGAAATCCGTGAAAACGGTAATCGACATTGGCGGAAATCTGAATTTCTGCAGAATCGGAAATCGACATTTCCGACCATCCCTACTTTCCATGTTCTGCTTTGTGTCAGTCTCCAGTGCTGCAGCTACTGGTATGCAGCATTGCCAGCAGCTGAGAACCACTACCATCTTGTGGCCATTCAACAAACAGCACTGCAAACCCGTACCTAAAGAATGCTACATAAGTAAGCTGATACAGTGTTCAACATTATACCTTAGATTACACAGCTGAATTGAAGGGACTTTTTTCTTTATATAAGTACAAGTTTCCTTTAAGGCTGAAAAATAAAATAAAGAAATACTAATGTTTATCTAGAGGAAAAACATCAAGAGTAGCCCTATCAAACAGTGGCTGTCCCTACCAAAATGTTGTGACATAATTTTGCTACAGTTGTGCTACAACATTTTGCTACATAATTTGTTCTTTTTTTTTTTAAAATGTTTACAGAGCTAACTTTTTCCACAGATTTTTCTCAGAGTATATGCCACTGTCCCACAGAGCAGCTCACAAGCAAACACCAACCATTTCCTAAGGCCGGTTTTGGGCGGTAACCAATTAAAGTACCAGTATGTTTTTCAGGATTTTGGACAACATCCAGAGAAGGTACACATAACAGGCAGCTAGCGTCCTGCCCGCCAAGCCTGGGACCCTGGTTCTTTAAAGGGAAGGTTCAGGGAGTGGGGAAAAAAATAAAAATGCATATCCACTTACCTGGGGCTTCCTCCAGCCCGTGGCAGGCAGGAGGTGCCCTCGCCGCCGCTCCGCAGGCTCCCGGTGGTCTCCGGTGGCCAACCCGACCTGGCCAGGCCGGCTGCCAGGTCGGGTCGGCTACCGGAGACGACCGGGAGCCTCCGGAGCGGCGGCGAGGGCACCTCCTGCCTGCCACGGGCTGGAGGAAGCCCCAGCTAAGTGGATATGGATTTTTATTTTTTTTCCCACTCCCTGAACCTCCCCTTTAAGGTGAGGGCGCTTGTCATCCCTGGACATTATACTAAGCCAACCTACTTGATGTTGTCTTAGATCTCCAGAGAGACACCCTAAATTAAACAATTCCGGAGAGCAATCTGTAATTTTGGAAAGGCAGCCCCATATCGCTAAACAATACCAGTTGCCTGGCAGCCCTGCTGATTTATTCGCCTGCAGCGGGGTCTGAATCACACCAGAAACAAGCATGCAGCTCATCTCGTTAGTGCTGACAATATTGTCAGAGACACCTAATCTGCTGCATGCTTGTTCAGGGTCTATGGCTAAAATTATTAGAGGCAGAGGATCAGCAGGGCACAGCCAGGCAACTGGTATTGTTTAAAAAGAAATAAATATGGCAGCCTTCGTATATCTCTCACTACAGTTGTCCTTTAAAGCTGAATTATTGCAAATACAATAAATTGTGTTTTAAGAAGGCAGACTACACTGAGCATTGACTTTTTAGTAGGAGGGCCTTTCGGTCTCTTTTAGTCCCCTGTACTTTCCTAGTTTTTGGTCGCCCCGAGCTGCTTGGGTATTCTGTTAGAAAGAATGATGTTGTCATCACTGTCTTGTTGCTTCGCTCACCTGGACTATGCGCGTATCCCAGTTGCTAGGCAGCCTGCCATAGATTTTTGTCTGTGTGTGTAATGCTTGTCTGGCTTCGAGTCTCATGGCTGCTGCTCAGGGACTTTCCATACATCGTTCTTATTTGTTGGCTGCATCCCAAAACAAAGATCCAGCTGCAGAAAGGCCACTTCCTTAGTGCTCTAACAAGGGATTTATCTCCTGATTGGTCAAGAGTGGGTACTTATGGACCAAGTGGTCTGTTCAAGTTTATTTGTTGTTGACCAGAATTCCACTTCAGTCATGCATGCCTATTGCTTAAACCATTTTGTTGTCTAAAGATGGGACCAATGTTTTCTTACAACAAACACAACTTTTCACTTTCTAAGATGGTATAATTGCCTTCTTAAAACAGAAGGAAATTTGCAATAATTCAGTTATAAATGAACAATTGTGGTTACCCACAATGCACACCTACTAAATATGCAAATTATCCTTTTCCAACCTTGTTAAGCAAGCATCCAGAACCACTGGTTTATAGCAAGCCTACAGCTTTAAGTTTTACACAGCCATATCAAACCCACATGTAGACAGCCTGTTTTGGACTTTTGGTCCTCATCAGTACATGGCAGGGATTGATACAGCTATATGAGATAGGGCTTGGACCAGTACAACAGAGTAACCAAGCAGCTCAGGGTGACCCAAACTACTAGGAATGTATAGGTGGATAAAAGGAACCAAAAAGCCCTCCTACTAAAAAAGCAAAGCTTGGTGTAATTGCCTTCTTAAAACAGAAGGAAATTTGCAATAATTCAGTTATAAATGAAAAATTGTGGTTACCCACAATGCACACCTACTAAATATGCAAATTATCCCTTTCTGCCCTTGTTAAGCCAAGCAAGCATCCAGAACCGCTGGTTTATAGCAAGCCTATAGCTTTAAGTTTTACACAGTCATATCAAACCCACATGTAGACAGCCTGTTTCGGACTTTTGGTCCTCATCAGTACATGGCAGGGATTGATATGGCTGTATGAGATAGGGCTTGGACCAGTACAACAGAGTAACCAAGCAGCTCTACATTCCTAGTAGTTTGGGTCACCCTGAGCTGCTTGGTTACTCTGTTGTACTGGTCCAAGCCCTATCTCATACAGCCATATCAATCCCTGCTATGTAATGATGAGGAACAAAAGTCTGAAACAGGCTGTCTACATGTGGGTTTGATATGACTGTGTAAAATTTAACCACTTGCCGACCGCCCACAGCCCATGGGCGGCGGCAAAGTGGATGCCTTAAAGAGGAACTGTAACGCCAAAACGGCCCCTGGGGGGTACTCACCTCGGGTGGGGGAAGCCTCAGGATCCTAATGAGGCTTCCCACGCCGTCCTGCGTCCCTCGGGGGTCTCGCTGTAGCCCTCCGTGCAGTCCGGGCAGCGGTGACGTCATTATTTACCTTCCTGGCTCCTGCGCAGGCGCTCTGATGCCTCTCGGCGCCGAAGTAGGCGGAAATACCCGATCGCCGTCGGGTCTGCTCTACTGCGCAGGCGCAAGTTTCCGGCGCCTGCGCAGTAGAGCGGACCCGACGGAGATCGGGTATTTCCGTCTATTTCCGTGCCGAAAGTCGCCACAGCGCCCCCGCTGGAGCCAGCAAAGGTAAATATTGAACTGACAGTCGGCACAGTCGCCGGCTGTTCGGAGGGCTGCGGCGAGACCACCGTGGGACAGAGGACGGCGTGGGAAGCCTCATTAGGATCCGGAGGCTTCCCCCACCCGAGGTGAGTACCCCCCAGGGGAGGTTTTTGTTGTTACAGAGTCTCTTTAAGGACCGCAATACGCCTTAGGGCGTTGCGTCCTTTTCCTATGCCGGGGGAGCGATCGCGTCATTGATGACGCGCGCTTCCCCCGGCAACTGGCTCCGCCCACCCGCCGTAACATCCCGCCGGCCATACGGAAGCGCCGGCGGGATGTTAACCCCGCGATCGCCGCTACAAAGTGTATAATACACTTTGTAATGTATACAAAGTGTATTATACAGGCTGCCTCCTGCCCTGGTGGTCCCAGTGTCCGAGGGACCACCAGGGCAGGCTGCAGCCACCCTAGTCTGCACCCAAACACACTGATCTGCCCCCCCCGCCCACTGATCGCCCACAGCACCCCTCAGACCCCCCCCTGCCCACCCCCCAGACCCCTGTTTGCACCCAATCACCCCCCTAATAACCCATCAATCACTCCCTGTCACTATCTGTCAACACTATTTTTTTTTATCCCCCCCCCCCTGCCCCCTCCTGATCACCCCCCCACCCCTCAGATTCTCCCCAGGACCCCCCCAGACCCCCCCCCCCCTGTGTACTGTATGCATTTATCCCCCCTGATAACCTGTCAATCACCTGTCAATCACCCATCAATCACCCATCAATCACCCATCAATCACCCCCTGTCACTGCCACCCAACAATCGGCCCCTAACCTGCCCCTTGCGGGCAATCTGATCACCCACCCACACCAATAGATCGCCCGCAGATCCGATATCAGATCACCTCCCAAATCCATTGTTTACATCTATTCTCTCCTCTAAACACCCACTAATTACCCATCAATCACCCATCAATCACCCCCTATCACCACCTGTCACTTTTACCTATCAGATCAGACCCTAATCTGCCCCTTGCGGGCACCCAATCACCCGCCAACACGCTCAGATTGCCCTCTGACCCCCCCTTATCAATTCGCCAGTGCATTAATTACATCTGTTCTTCCCTGTAATAACCCACTGATCACCTGTCAATCACCTATCACCCATCAATCACCCCCTGTCACCCCCTGTCACTGCCACCCATCAATCAGCCCCTAACCTGCCCCTTGCGGGCAATCTGATCACTCACCCACACCAATAGATCGCCCGCAGATCCGACATCAGATCACCTCCCAAATCCATTGTTTACATCTATTCTCTCCTCTAAACACCCACTAATCACCCATCAATCACCCCCTATCACCACCTGTCACTGTTACCTATCAGATCAGACCCTAATCTGCCCCTTGCGGGCACCCAATCACCCGCCCACACGCTCAGATTGCCCTCAGACCCCCCCCCCCCCCCCTTATCAATTCGCCAGTGCATTAATTACATCTGTTCTTCCCTGTAATAACCCACTGATCACCTGTCAATCACCTGCCAATCACCTATCACCCATCAATCACCCCCTGTCACCCCCTGTCACTGCCACCCATCAATCAGCCCCTAACCTGCCCCTTGCGGGCAATCTGATCACCCACCCACACCAATAGATCGCCCGCAGATCCGACATCAGATCACCTCCCAAATCCATTGTTTACATCTATTCTCTCCTCTAAACACCCACTAATTACCCATCAATCACCCCCTATCACCACCTGTCACTTTTACCTATCAGATCAGACCCTAATCTGCCCCTTGCGGGCACCCAATCACCCGCCAACACGCTCAGATTGCCCTCTGACCCCCCCCCTTATCAATTCACCAGTGCATTAATTACATCTGTTCTCCCCTGTAATAACCCACTGATCACCTGTCAATCACCTGCCAATCACCTATCACCCATCAATCACCCCCTGTCACTGCCACCCATCAATCAGCCCCTGTCATTGCCACCCATCAATCACCCCCTGTCACTGCCACCCATCAATCAGTCCCTAACCTGCCCCTTGCGGGCAATCTGATCACCCACACACACCATCCGATCGCCTGCAGACCCGCAGTCAGATCACCTCCCAAGTGCATTGCATCTGTTCTCTCCTCTAAACACCCACTAATTACCCATCAATCACCCCCTGTCACTGCTACCCATCAGATTAGACCCCCATCTGCCCCTAGGGCACCCAATCACCCGCCCACACCCTTAGACCCCAGCCCTGATCACCTCGCCATTGCATTACTTGCATCTATTCCCCCCACTAATCACACCTTGAGACACCCATCAATCACCTCCTGTCACTACCTGTCACCCCCTAGCACACCTACCCATCAGATCAGGCCCTAATTTGCCCCGTGTGGGCTCCTGATCACTCGGCCAAACCCTCAGATCCCCCTCAGACCCCCTTCCGATCACCTCCCCAGTGCATTGAGTGCATCTATTTTCCCCTCTAATCACCCCCTGAGACACCCATCATTCACCTCCTGTCACCCCCCTAGCACTCCTATCCATCAGATCAGGCCCAATACAACCTGTCATCTAAAAGGCCACCCTGCTTATGACCGGTTCCACAAAATTCGCCCCCTCATAGACCACCTGTCATCAAAATTTGCAGATGCTTATACCCCTGAACAGTCATTTTGAGACATTTGGTTTCCAGACTACTCACGGTTTTGGGCCTGTAAAATGCCAGGGCGGTATAGGAACCCCACAAGTGACCCCATTTTAGAAAAAAGACACCCCAAGGTATTATGACGAGTTCATAGAATATTTTATTTTTTGTCAAAAGTTAGCGGAAATTGATTTTTATTGTTTTTTTTTTCACAAAGTGTCATTTTTCACTAACTTGTGACTAAAAGTAAAATCTTCTATGACCTCGCCATACACCTAATGGAATACCTTGGGGTGTCTTCTTTCTAAAATGGGGTCACTTGTGGGGTTCCTATACTGCCCTGGCATTTTAGGGGCCCTAAACCGTGAGGAGTAGTCTAGAAAACAAATGCCTCAAAATGACCTGTGAATAGGACGTTGGGCCCCTTAGCGCACCTAGGCTGCAAAAAAAGTGTCACACATGGTATCGCCGTACTCAGGAGAAGTAGTATAATGTGTTTTGGGGTGTATTTTTACACATACCCATGTTGGGTGGGAGAAATCTCTCTGTAAATGGACAATTGTGTGTAAAAAAAATCAAACAATTGTCATGTACAGAGATATTTCTACCACCCAGCATGGGTATGTGTAAAAATACACCCCAAAACACATTATACTACTTCTCCTGAGTACGGCGGTACCACATGTGTGGCACTTTTTTACACCCTAAGTGCGCTAAGGGGCCCAAAGTTCAATGAGTACCTTAAGGATTTCACAGGTCATTTTGCGACATTTGGTTTCAAGACTACTCCTCACGGTTCAGGGCCCCTAAAATGCCAGGGCAGTATAGGAACCCCACAAATGACCCCATTCTAGAAAGGAGACAACCAAAGGTATTCCATTAGGTGTATGGCGAGGTCATAGAAGATTTTATTTTTTGTCACAAGTTAGCGGAATATGACACTTTGTGAAGAAAAACAATTCAAATCAATTTCCGCTAACTTGTGGCAAAAAATAAAATCTTCTATGAACTCACCATACTCCTAACGGAATACCTTTGGGTGTCTTCTTTGTAAAATGGGGTCATTAGTGGGGTTCCTATACTGCCCTGGCATTTTAGGGGCCCTAAACCGTGAGGAGTAGTCTTGAAACAAAAATGACCTGTGAAATCCTAAAGGTACTCATTGGACTTTGGGCCCTTTAGCGCAGTTAGGGTGCAAAAAAGTGCCACACATGTGGTATTGCCGTACTCGGGAGAAGTAGTATAATGTGTTTTGGGGTGTATTTTTACACATACCCATGCTGGGTGGGAGAAATACTTCTGTAAATGACAATCTTTTGATTTTTTTACACACAATTGTCCATTTACAGAGTTATTTCTCCCACCCAGCATGGGTATGTGTAAAAATACACCCCAAAACACACTGTACTACTTCTCCAGAGTACGGCGATACCACATGTGTGGCACTTATTTGCACCCTAACTGCGCTAAAGGGCCCAAAGTCCAATGAGTACCTTTAGGATTTCACAGGTCATTTTGCGGAATTTGATTTCCAGACTACTCCTCATGGTTTAGGGCCCCTAAAATGCCAGGGCAGTATAGGAACCCCACAAATGACCCCATTTTAGAAAGAAGACACCCAAAGGTATTCCGTTAGGAGTATGGTGAGTTCATAGAAGTTTTTATTTTTTTGTCACAAGTTAGCGGAAATTGATTTTAATTGTTTTTTTCACAAAGTGTCATGTTCCGCTAACTTGTGACAAAAAATAAAATCTTCTATGAACTCACCATACTCCTAACGGAATACCTTGGGGTGTCTTCTTTCTAAAATGGGGTCATTTGTGGGGTTCCTATACTGCCCTGGCATTTTAGGGGCCCTAAACCATGAGGAGTAGTCTTGAAACCAAATGTCGCAAAATGACCTGTGAAATCCTAAAGGTACTCATTGGACTTTGGGCCCTTTAGCGCAGTTAGGGTGCAAAAAAGTGCCACACATGTGGTATCGCCGTACTCAGGAGAAGTAGTATAATGTGTTTTGTGGTGTATTTTTACACATACCCATGCTGGGTGGGAGAAATAACTCTGTAAATGGACAATTGTGTGTAAAAAAAATGAAAACATTGTCATTCACAGAGATTTTTCTCCCACCCAGCATGGGTATGTGTAAAAATACACCCCAAAACACATTATAGTACTTCTACTGAGTATGGCAATACCACATGTGTGGCACTTTTTTGCAGCCTAACTGCGCTAAGGGGTCCAAAGTCCAATGAGCACCTTTAGGCTTTACAGGGGTGCTTACAATTTAGCACCCCCCAAAATGCCAGGACAGTGAACAGACCCCACAAATGACCCCATTTTGGAAAGTAGACACTTCAAGGTATTCAGAGAGGGGCATGGTGAGTCCGTGGCAGATTTCATTTTTTTTGTCGCAAGTTAGCAGAAATGGAAACCTTTTTTTTTTTTTTTTTTTTTTTGTCACAAAGTGTCATTTTCCGCTTACTTGTGACAAAAAATAATATCTTCTATGAACTCACTATGCCTCTCAGTGAATACTTTGGGATGTCTTCTTTCCAAAATGGGGTCATTTGAGGGGTATTTATACTATCCTGGAATTCTAGCCCCTCATGAAACATGACAGGGGGTCAGAAAAGTCATAGATGCTTGAAAATGGGAAAATTCACTTTTTGCACCATAGTTTGTAAACGCTATAACTTTTACCCAAACCAATAAATATACACTGAATGTTTTTTTTTTATCAAAAACATGTTTGTCCACATTTTTCGCGCTGCATGTATACAGAAATTTTACTTTATTTGAAAAATGTCAGCACAGAAAGTTAAAAAAATCATTTTTTTGCCAAAATTCATGTCTTTTTTGCTGAATATAATAAAAAGTAAAAATCGCAGGAGCAATCAAATAGCACCAAAAGAAAGCTTTATTAGTGACAAGAAAAGGAGCCAAAATTCATTTAGGTGGTAGGTTGTATGAGCGAGCAATAAACCGTGAAAGCTGCAGTGGTCTGAATGGAAAAAAAGTGCCTGGTCCTTAAGGGGTAGAAAGACTGTGGTCCTCAAGTGGTTAAAGCTATATACTTGTTATACACCATTGGTTCTGGATGCTTGCTTGGCTTTCTAAGGGGAAAAATAAATTATTTGCATATTTAGTAGCAGTGCATTGTGGGTGACCAATGAATAATTGCATATTTCTTTCTGTTTTAGGAAGGCAAATTACACCAAGCTTTGCTTTTTTAGTAGGAGGTCTTTTTGGTCCCTTTTATCCCCCTATACATTACGAGTGGTTTGGGTCACCCTGAGCTGCTTGGTTACTTTGTTGTACTCGACCAAGCCCTATTTCATACAGCCTTATCAATCCCTGCCATGTACTGATGAGGACCAAAAGTCACAGAGCATGTTTACTTAGGAAGATTTCCATGGAGCTGGGGTAACAGAGCATGTTTACCTAGGAAGATTTCCATGGAGCTGGGGTAACAGAGCATGTTTACCTAGGAAGATTTCCATGGAGCTGGGGTAACAAAGCATGTTTACCTAGGAAGATTTCCATGGAGCTGGGGTAACAGAGCATGTTTACCTAGGAAGATTTCCATGGAGCTGGGGTAACAGAGCATGTTTACCTAGGAAGATTTCCATGGAGCTGGGGTAACAGAGCATGTTTACCTAGGAAGATTTCCATGGAGCTGGGGTAACAGAGCATATTTACCTAGGAAGATTTCCATGGAGCTGGGGTAACAGAGCATGTTTACCTAGAAAGATTTCCATGGAGCTGGGGTAACAGAGCATGTTTACCTAGGAAGATTTCCATGGAGCTGGGGTAACAGAGCATATTTACCTAGGAAGATTTCCATGGAGCTGGGGTAACAGAGCATGTTTACCTAGGAAGATTTCCATGGAGCTGGGGTAACAGAGCATGTTTACCTAGAAAGATTTCCATGGAGCTGGGGTAACAGAGCATGTTTACCTAGGAAGATTTCCATGGAGCTGGGGTAACAGAGCATGTTTACCTAGGAAGATTTCCATGGAGCTGGGGTAACAGAGCATATTTACCTAGGAAGATTTCCATGGAGCTGAGTCTGTTCAGCTTTGAGGAAAGCTAGTAACAAAATGGGCACGAGTCCTCCTCCTAAGGCTATACCAGCTCTGCTTCCCACCTATAGGAGCTGGTAACAAGAAGAGGGAAACCCTACAAGTGTGGTTCCCCCACAACTCATAAACCAGTCCTCCATAGCTGTCAGTAGTGGGTAGTTGTGCCTTGCTGAGAAGGGGAGACATAAAGTATAAATCCTCACAAAGTGCCACACCCACTGCTAGTGGACAGTGGTAGCTTTTTGGGCTACCCCTAGCCCAGTGAGATGCCTAGGAATAGGGGTGAGGGTTTATGCTGCTATCCAATCAGGGAAGAGATATTTTCCTCCTTTTCCAACAAATGTGTACATGGGTCCTGAGAGACTGCTTAAACACTAGCACAGTCTTCAAAGAGATACTGAAGCGGAAAAAAAAAATATGATATTATGATTTGTATGTGTAGTACAGCTAAGAAATAAAACATTAAGATCAGATACATCAGTCTAATTGTTTCCAGTACAGGAAGAGTTAAGAAACTCCAGTTGTTATCTCTATGCAAAAAAGCCATTAGGCTCTACGACTTTGAAAGTGGTGGAAAGTGCTGTTTTCTGACTTTTATTATCTCAACTGTTCCTGAACTATTTACTTTTTCTCTGCCAAAAAATAAGTCATTAGTTCACAGACTGCTCTGAAAGAATAATTTTGAATGCTGTGTAATCTGCACATATTATAGAATGATGCAATGTTAGAAAAAACACTATATACCTGAAAATAAAAATATGAGAATATTTTCTTTGCTGCTAATCTTCTAGTAATTATTCATAGTACAGAACCAACTCACTATATCATATTTTTTTTTTCACTTCAGTGTCTCTTTAAAGTCCATAAAGACACAGATTGTGGTAGTATTTTGTATCTGTAACTTGCTAGAAGTCTCTGGAGTTCTTCTCTGGGCCCCTCTTTGTGCTCTGATTGCAGTTCAGCTCCTTTCTTGTTGATTGAAGCCAATGCTGATTACAGTCTGGCTCCTGTTTTGTTGCATGCAGCCTTCTTCTATGTGGTTTGAAAAGTCTCTGAAGGAACTCTATCCCCTTTAAGCAGGTCAACTAATGTCCTACCTGCTGATGTATAACTGTTCACAGCTGGAACTGCAGTAACATGCCACATTTACACAAACATTTTCCCGGATAATTTTTAGACCATTGGAAACCATTACCTGCAGAAATCTAATGTTGGAGTAACATGGTCAGCTTATCATTTACACAGTGGTAGAAAACAGCTGAATAGCCTTTGCAGGTGTCCACTGTCCAGGAGGTGCTGTAATCACAGGAAGTGTGCCCACTAGTCCAATGCATTCAAAATAGTAGCTTGAGAAACGCCACAAAAATTCTCTTACTGGAATGTTGCTCTTTTTTTAATGTGGTTTTTCAGCTATAGTTGCAAAAGTCAGGGAAACCCCAGGTGGAGATCCCTGTGAATGAGGCCTTTAACACGGCAAGGTCTATTAAAGGGCACTCGATGGATGAGGAAGACAGAAGCTTGCTGATTAGGGCTTCAATGCGTGTCCAGCAACACAAACACAATGTGATCTCAGTGCAAATACCACTGAGTTCCAAAGAACGAGGAACTGGTTAAAAAAAAAAGGCTGCATTCGATAAACCACAATGCAAACCAAATACGGCTTTCAACATATTTCAGATTCAGCCTTCATTAGATCTCATTCAAAAAGCATTTAAGGTGACCCTAAAGCAAACTAAAAAAAAAAAAATATTATATACAGTAATCACCTATTAAAATGTACCTGAACTCAGAACTTCCTCTCTGCTCTAAACGTTAAACAACAAGAACATTATTTGTTACAGCTGATACAAATCCTGCAATAAATCTGCAGTGTGTTTACTTCCTGCTTTCATGGAAGCAGACATAGAGTTAACATTCTGTGTTTACAAATTAACTGTTCTGCCGAGGTAGCGGGCTGACGCAGATGAGAGAACAAATTACATTTGTGATTAGTCCCAGATGAGGGGGGATTAGACAGGATAAACTCTCTAAATACATACAGGGTGCATTTCACTATGCTTTCCTTCTGTCCAGTGCAAGAGTTCAGGTCCACTTGAAGAGGGGAGGCTCCCATAGACCCCTCTCTGCCCCCTCATTCCAACGCTGTCCTCTCAGGGAAATTATTTGTAATACAGGGCTATGGGATACAGAGCCTTCCCTCTTGTTAGGTGAGCTTCTACTTTTTTTTGTCTTAGGTCCATCCAGGTTTGCTTAAAGAGGTGTTTAAAGTCAAAGCAGTAAGCAGTGAGCGCATGTGGCAAGTGAACTAATTGGACGCCGCCTTAAGCGCAAATGCATTTTATCTGTATTTTGGTGCCGGAGTGGAAATATTTGGGCACTCGGTACAGTGCCTGCTATATATAGTGCACCACGGGCACCCAAAAGCCGATATTTGTATAGGCGACTATGGTGGCGCCTGAGAATTTGCGTTTTTTTTAATCTTTAGGTTAGGTATCAGGGAGGTAGTTTGGGGGGGGGGGAGGTTAAGGGTTAGGTGTCAGGAAGGTAGTTTAGGGGGGGTGTTAAGAGTTAGGCATTAGGGAGGTAGTATTGGGGGGAGGAGTTAAGGGTTAGGCGTTAGGGAGGTAGTATGTGCAGTTAGGGGGGTTTTAAGGGTTATGCATCAGGCAGGTAGTTTGTGCATGTGGGGGGTGGGGTGTCTGTGTGAGAGTAGGGTTGGGTTTAGCTATATTTAAAAATCAGTATTTAATACTGATATTGTATACTTTATATTAAAATATTGGTATTAAGTACCGATATTTTAGTATCGGCATTACTGGGTGCCCAACTTTCCAGGCGCCTTTATTTGATGTACACGCTTAAAGTGCTTTAGAAATGCAGCTGAAAGGCAAAAAATAAGCATCCGTGTACACAAGCCCTAATCGTTGGCCTTGTTGTCATGCCAATATGTTGGCTTCAGTAGGGTTATAGTTGCACCCCTGGAATAAGCATACAGCCAGTGGAGGCAGAGTGCAGAGGGTGAATCTGATCTGCATGCTTGTCCTGGGTCAGTGGCTCAGAGAATAGCAGCAGCAGGGGATCAGCTCACCAGCTAGTGTGAGTGAACAGGTGACTGTCCAAATTCCTGTCACAAGGAAGTCCACATTCTAGGTGTGAAAGCTGTCAGGTTTTGCTCTTTGCCCTGAGTTCTTCCATGACTCCAATTTTCCAGCCAGGAACTTCCTGTTTAATGCCTTATCTTATGTGTAAGGAAGTTACTCATTAATTATGAAAATCTGCTTCCTCCATATACTTTTCACTGCTTCATTCAAACCTGAACTCCGTCTGAAATAAATCAATAAATTTGCCTATTATTAATGTGAGCAGGTGATTTTGCATTTTATATTTGTCATTTTGCACAAACTATTGATGTTTATTGTTTGGCCTCATTTATAAAACTGCTGAAATGGTACAGATATATCACTGTTTTTACGTGTTTTCACCATTTCTCAATTACTGTGATCTGTCGTCAACAATGTGCATGGTGTATTCATAAATAGGAAAATACACCTGTTCACTGCATTAACATTTGAAGACTTATTTTCACCTCTTTGATAGTTACAAACACTTCTCTCTCACTTCTCTTTCTCTCCACCTGACACTAGAATCTCTCTGTCACTTCCTTCCTGTCACTAGTCTTTCCCTTTCACTTCTTGCTTGCCACTACAATCTTCCTGTCACTTCCTGTCTGCCTCTATAATCTCCCTGTCGCTTCCTGCCTACCACTAGATCTTCCTAACACTTCCGACCTGCCACCAGACCAGGTTTCTGCTTGCCACTAGAATGTCCCTGTTACTTTTTTCCAGCCACTAGACTCTCCCTGTCACTTCCTGCCTGCCACTAGAATCTCCATCACTTCCTGCCTGCCTCTAGATTCTTCCTGTCACTTCCTGCCTAACACTAGAATTTCCTGTCACTTCCTGCTTGCCACTAGAATCTCCCTGTCGCTTCCTGCCTGACACTAGAATCTCGATCACTTCCTGCCTGCCTCTAGATTCTTCCTGTCACTTCCTGCCTGCCTCTAGAATCTCCATGTCGCTTCCTGCCTACCATTAGATCTACCTAAGACTTCCGAGCTGCCACCAGACTGGTTTCTGCTTGCCACTAGAATCTCCCTGTTACTTCGTTCTGGCCACTAGAATCTCCCTGTCACTTCCTGCCTGCCACTAGAATCTCCATCACTTCCTGCCTGCCTCTAGATTCTTCCTGTCACTTCCTGCCTAACACTAGAATTTCCTGTCACTTCCTGCTTGCCACTTGAATCTCCCTGTCATTTCCTGCCTGACACTAAAATCTCCATCACTTTCTGCCTGCCTCTAGATTCTTCCTGTCACTTCCTGCCTGCCCCTAGAATCTCTGTCACTTCCTGTCTACCTCTAGATTCTTCCTGTCACTTCCTGCCTGCCTCTAGAATCTCCCTGTCACTTCCTGCCTACCACTAGATCTTCCTAACACTTCCGACCTGTCAGCAGACTGGTTTCTGCTTGCCATTAGAATCTCCCTGTTATTTCTTTCCGCCACTAGACTCTCCCTGTCACTTCCTGCCTGCCACTAGAATCTCCATCACTTTCTGCCTGCCTCTAGATTCTTACTGTCACTTCCTGCCTAACACTAGAATTTCCTGTCACTTCCTGCTTGCCACTTGAATCTCCCTGTCATTTCCTGCCTGACACTAAAATCTCCATCACTTTCTGCCTGCCTCTAGATTCTTCCTGTCACTTCCTGCCTGCCCCTAGAATCTCTGTCACTTCCTGTCTGCCTCTAGATTCTTCCTGTCACTTCCTGCCTGCCTCTAGAATCTCCGTCACTTCCTGCCTACCACTAGATCTTCCTAACACTTCCGACCTGTCAGCAGACTGGTTTCTGCTTGCCATTAGAATCTCCCTGTTACTTCTTTCCGGCCACTAGACTCTCCCTGTCACTTCCTGCCTTCCACTAGAATCTCCATCACTTTCTGCCTGCCGCTAGATTCTTCCTTTGACTTCCTGCCACTTCCTGCTTGCCACTAGAATCTCCCTGTCACTTCCTGCCTGACACTAGAATCTCCCTGTCATTTCTTGCAGGCCACTAGAATCTCTGTCTCGTCTTTCCTGCCACTAGAATCTCCATGTCCGTTGTTGCTAGACTGCTTTCTTTATGCAGTGAAGCCAGTATTTACTTTTTTACTTTAATATGACTAGTTTACTTTTTCTCTCTTTCTGTGTAACCTCCAAAAGAAGGTTACACAATAGTATTGCAGAGTTGCCTTCTGAAAAATGGCCACAAGATGGCAGCACTGAGTATCTAGGCCTATGGACTCAAATAGGCGCATGGGAGAAAGAGTGAGCGTCAGACAGGTCGCATAGACTGTTGCTATGTAATCCAATATGCAAATTAGGAGAATTTGCTGGGACTTTCCAGAAACCCTGCGTGCCTACTGCGCAGGCTCAGGGGGCGGAGAGACTAGGGTGTAGCCAGAGGGAACAGCCTGAGACCAGGGAGGAGAGAGAGAAGGACTTACACCAGGAGCTGGTGGTGCAGAGCGGGTAGGAGGTGACAAAGAGACAAAGAGAGGCCGTAGCAGTCGCCCAGACAGTAGGAGGGGACCCGGCGGCCATAGAGAGACCAGCGCATACCAGTAAGGACAGCGGCAGCAGGTTGGACAGACCAGAGGCCGGAGGAGGCAGACCTTGCCCACACCCGAGCCACACCAGAGGCCACAGACAGATGAGTACAGGCCTGCGGGCCAACCCTAAGCCACCTAGGGCTTGATTCACAAAGCGGTGCTAACTGTTAGCACGCCTGTGAAAACCCCCTTAGCACGTCTAAACAAGCTTTTTGCGCATAAAACTTTACGCGCGCAAAACTTTATGCGCATAAAATTTTACGCGCGTACTGCACAGAGCACAGGGCGCTCCGCGCGAAGTGCCCATTAAAGCCTATGGGACTTAGCGCGCGTAAAACTTTGCGTGCGTAAAACTTTGCGCGCGCAAAGTTAGCGCGCGATCTGATTGAGAAATCCGGTGCTAACCTACTTAACACCCTGGTTAGCGCGTCTAAAGACTTTAGACGTGCTAAGTAGGTTAGCACCGCTTTGTGAATCAAGCCCCTAGTGTGTTTCAAAGTGGTGTTACCAGAGACTGTTAGTGTGAGAAAGCTTTCCACACACAGCGACATAGAGAAGATACTGTTGATGATAAGAAGTACATTGCATGTTCAGGCCTAGCTGCTGCTGATAGACTGTCATAAGCCTCCCTAAAGTACCCGCTTAGCTGATGCAGCCCCCGCCAGCATTAAGATCTGGTTGATAAAGAGACATTGTCCCTGTCAAGTCCATTTCGAGTCAGGAGTTGAGTTAGAAGTTACAAGTTCTTCAATTGATATGTTCTGCAGAGTTAACCGGAGTGTGATATTTAAAGTGAACCTGTCAGCATTACAGTGGAAGAGTGGAAGAGGAGTCACATTGCATTTTATAATATTAACCACTTGCCGACCGCACACTCATAACGTGCGTCGGCAAAGTGGCAGCTGCAGGACCAGCGACGCAGTACTGCGTCGCCAGCTGCAGCCTAATTAATCAGGAAGCAGCCGCTCGTACGAGCGGCTGCTTCCTGTCAAATCACGGCGGGGGGCTCCGTGAATAGCCTGCGGGCCGCCGATGGCGGCTCGCAGGCTAGATGTAAACACAAGCGGAAATAATCCGCTTTGTTTACATTTGTACGGCGCTGCTGCGCAGCAGCGCCGTAAGGCAGATCGGCGATCCCCGGCCAATCAGCGGCCGGGGATCGCCGCCATGTGACAGACCACATCCTGTCACTGGCTGCACAGGACGGATAGCGTCCTGTGCAGCCCGGAACACCAGGGGGAGGCAGCAGGTAGGAGAGGGAGGGGGAATTTCGCCGCGGAGGGGGGCTTTGAGGTGCCCCCCCCGCCACCCACAGCAGGCAGGAGAGATCAGACCCCCCCAGCACATCATCCCCATAGGGGGGAAAAAAGGGGGGCAATCTGATCTCCCTGCCTGCACCCTGATCTGTGCTGGGGGCTGCAGAGCCCACCCAGCACAGATCAATCAAACCAGCGCTGGTCCTTAAGGGGGGGTAAAGGGTGGGTCATCAAGTGGTTAAAGTGTGCTGCAGGAGCAACCAGGTGATACCTGAGCAAGATACAGAGTTAACAGATTTGGATTACACGATTTGCATCAACTCTAATTCAGAGTTTATTCAGCTTTAACAACAAAGTGCACTTAAAGGGAAAATCCGCGCTGGAAATATAAAACAAACTGCACTTACCTGGGGCTTCTTCTGAGCAGCAGAGTCTCGATGACGTCACGTACACCACGTGACCCGCGCCGTGGAGCGCACATGAAGCCGACCCGGAAGCAAACCTGGCGAGGTCGGCTTCTTCACCGCTGGACCCGGGAGATGCAGGAGCTGCTACGAGGGCACAGATTGACTGCCAGGAGCTGGAAGAAGCCCCAGGTAGGTTCAGTTTGTTTTATATTTCCAGCGCGGATCTTCCCTTTAAACAGAGTCTTATTATAGTGGGAAGGTGTTTTATGGTATAAAGGGGTACATTGGTCACTTTATATTTTATTTTGTTTATCTTTATTTTACTTTAACCCTTTTTGATTATTTGCTTTATCTTTTACTTTGTTTGTTGTTTTGGGGAGCCCAATCTAGAGGGGAGGTATTCTGAGGAGAGTGTATTGAGTGCTACAAATACAACTTAAAGGGGTTCTGTGGGGGTTTCTAAAGAGAAAAACTGCCACTTACCTTGGGCTTCTATGAGCCCCATGCAGCGGTAATGTCCCACGACGTCCTGCTCCCATCCGCCGTTCCCCGCAGCCGGCACCGGGCTATTATTCGTCTGACATACAGACGAATAATGCGCGTTGCCGTGCCTCCGCTCGCGTCATCTGAGGCTTACTGCGCAGGCACAGTACAACGGAGCATTGTACTGCGCTTGCGCAGTAAGCTTCCGATGACGCAGGCGGAAGCGAGCGGCTGCGCGGCCACTCTAGCGCAGCCGCAGTTGGATCCCATGCCGCTTAGACTGGCGGCTGGCGGCGGAGAACCGCAGATGGGAGGAGGACGGCGTGGGACATTACCGCTGCACCGGGCTGATAGAAGCCCAAGGTAAGTGTCCGCTTTTTTCTTCCACAACCCCCCACAGAACCCCTTTAAAGAGTCTATAAGATCTTGGAGCAAGGTGAATGTCCTGATTGGACCAACCAACGAACTGTGAACTACTCAGTACCCTATTGGGAACTGTCACGAGATTCCTCCAAGGTTTTGCTGAGCAATAGAACTTAGTTGCGAGAGACTGAGAACTGATCCGATACTAGACTGAATTGCTTAGTAGACCAGCCCTTTCCCCAGCCCCCGCCCAACATCGGTACTGTGAATTGTATATGCTGTTAAGTGGTTGATTGTTGTATGAGAAGACCTATTATAGCTCACTATAATTTCTGTGCAACTAACCGTTTCCTTCCGCAGTTTTACCGGTGCACCGGAAGTGAAGACCATGGGCCTGTTTCAGAAAGCCATGCAAACACTTTGCACGCCTGTGAAAAGCCCTTTATCACGCCTAAACTTAGTTTAGGCGTGATCTGAAGGAATTCGCGCGAACTCCCGTGCGCAAAGTTTTGCGTGCGCAGCGCACCGTGCTTCGCGCGAAGCGCCCATTAAACCCTATGGAACTTTGTGCGCGCAAAACTTTGCGCGCGGGAGCTTTGTGCGAATTATAGCACAAAGCGGTGATAACTTTGCTAGTGCAAAGGTTATCACGCCTAAAGTCTTTTAGGCGTGATAACTGAGTTATCACCGCTTTGTGAATCAGGCCCCATAAGTTTATTTCCACTTCACATTTATTTTAATTATAGGATTTACCCGTTCTCTTTATAAGTAGTGTCTTCACTCCATGTTCCTAGCCAGAGCAGAACAGGAACCAATGACCCACAACAGTCCAGATAATCTTAAACAAGTAGCACAGTGCCATCTACAGGTCAGATATATGAACACTACAGCATGCAAGTGTACCTAATGTTCCTAATGTATTCCTAATGTGCTAACTTAAAGTGAACCTTAAGCCTAAAAAAAAAATGAGTTTTACTCACCTGGGGCTTCCTTTAGCCCCCTGCAGCTGATGTGGCCTTCCTTGCCGCAATAGCAGCATAGGGGGCGATAGTGTGGCTGGGAACGCGAAGAATCACTCGCGTTCCCAGCCTACCGGCCGGTGACGGCTGAGCCAGAAGTAGCCGCCAGTGGGGACAGGAGGATCGGAGCGATTCTACGTGGGCACCGATCAGCTGCAGGGGGCTAAGGGAAGCCCCAGGTGAGTAAAACTCATTTTTTTTTTAGGCTTAAAGAGAATCTGTACTCTAATATTCTTACACTAAAAAGCATACCATTCTATTCCTTATTTTCTCCTGTGCCCCTCTGTGCTGTTTCTGCCACTCTCTGCTGCAATCCTGGCTTGTAATTAACAGTTTTAGGCAATGTTTACAAACAAACTAACCAGCTTCTAATAGGCTCAGCTAAGCATAGTGTGTGAGTATGCAGGGGGCCTGCAGAGGGTGTGTATCGCTTCTACCAATCACAAGCAGCCCTGCACATTCCACACAATCAAAGCCTTAGCCCGACAAACAGGACAGAGGAAAGATACATTGATTTATTACAGAGACAGTGTAATTAGGAAGAGCTGCAGTAAGCCCCAGCACATTAAAACAGGCATAGGAACTCATAGGATAGAAGAACTAAGGCTGAAAAAATTGTTACAGAGTCTCTTTAAAGAGACTCTGAAGCGAGAATAAATCTCGCTTCAGAGCTCAGTTAGCAGGGGCATGTGTGCCCCTGCTAAACCGCCACTATCGCGCCGCACAAAGGGGGTCCCTTCACCCCCAAACCCACCCCAGCACGACTTGGTCGTGCATTTGGTCGCTCCTGGAGGCAGGGCTAACGGCTGCAGCCCTGCCTCCAGTCGCGTCTGTCAGCGGCGCATCGCCGCCTCTCCCCCGCCCCTCTCAGTGAAGGAAGACTGAGAGGGGCGGGGGAGAGGCGGAGATACACGCTGACAAACGCGCGTGGGGCAGGGCTGCGGCGGTTAGCCCTGCCCCAACCAGGAAGCGCTCCCCCGCATTACGGAGGGGGATTTGGGGGTGAAGGGACCCCCGTTAAGCCGCGCTATAGCGGCGTTTTAGCAGGGGCACACATGCCCCTGCTAACTCTGAGGTCTGAAGCGAGATTTATTCTCGCTTCAGACTCTCTTTAAGTGTCACTTTAAAGAGAGTCTGAAGCCTTAATAAATATCTCTTTTTACTTACAATTCCTGTTCAGCATTATGCCAATAGCTGAAACGCTGCATCCCCGTGGCAGAATGAGGCCTCTATACCCCCCAAATCCCGGGGCAAAATTCCACGACTTTCCAGGTCGTGGATTTTGCTGCCTGGGGAGGCAGAGCTTTCCACTGTAGCTCTGCCTCTGCTCGCGTCAATCTCGCACGGATCTCCGCCTCTCCCCGCCCCTCTTAGTGAAAGAAGACTGAGAGGGGCGGGGAAAGGCAGCGATCAGAGCAGATTAACGCGAGCAGAGGCAGAGCTACAGCAGAAAGCTCTGCCTCTAACAGGAAGTGATCCCCGGATTTTGCCCCGGGATGTGGGGGACATAGCGGTATCGTTCTGTCACGGGAATGCAGCATTTCAGCTATTGGCATAGTGCTAAAGAGGAATTGTAAGTAAAAAGAGATATCTTTTAACTTTAACTAGTTTACAATACGTAGTTTCTGTTCGGTGCAGAGCTTCATCATGCCCCCAGGGCTCCAAGAATGTGACGTAGCCATAGAAAATGTAAAGCACTCAATAAATACAGTATAAACACAACTATCACTTTCCCTGTTGTAATTTGTGAAATTCACAATAGGGGTTTTCCCTGTGAATCACATATGGAGAAAAAGCGTCACTGCAACACAATTCAAAAAGGCAGAAAAAATACAAAAGACATAAAAAAGAACAAAAATGTGGGTCAAATGTGATATCATTGAAATACATTAGATGACCCATGTATGTGAAATGTAATAAGGATGAACGTATTTGCATTAAAATATGGGTTTTCTACATTTTTAAACCCTTAAAAATGTAGACGTAGTTTTTCTGTTTTTTCCCATGACCTCCACTTCTATTTTAACAACCGTACAGAACCGTCAGAATGCAGTGAAATAATAATGCACTGGATAGCAGTAGGAGAACAGAGGTGCCAGCAGGATAAAAGCGGATAAAAACTTTAAAATTTGCTGGGAGGAAGCGGTGGACTTACCTCCATAAAGCAGACACGAAAGACTGTCTGAATAGTAGCAATCACATTTATTAACTAGTACCCCAAAACAGTGCAACGCGTTTCGCAGGCCCAGCCCACTTCATCAGGCAATAAACATGGGGACAAGACAGAATTTCAGCAATAGCAGGTGTAGTGCCTCAGGCTTGTTTGTGAGTATAATTTTCTCATGATAACCTTTACTTCATTTATGCTTAACATACTACACTATATTGGGCTCTCGGTTTCTCTACACTTTAATACTGCACTGGAGTGGTTCTGTGCCTGCAACTTAAAGGGGAACTGAAGAGAGAGGTATATGGAGGCTGTCCTGTTTATTTCCTTTTAGACAATACCAGTTGCCTGGCAGCCCTGCTGATCCTCTGCCTCTAATACTATTAGCCATAGCCCCTGAACAAGCATGCAGCAGATCAGGTGTTTCAGTGGTTCAGACTTATAAGTCTGATCTGACAAGACTAGCTGCATGCTTGTTTCTGGTTTTACTCAGATACTACTGCAGAGAAATAGACCAGCAGGGCTGCCAGGCAACTGGTATTGATTAAAAGGAAATACACATGACAGCCTCCATATACCTCTCTCTTCAGTTCCCCTTTAATGAGGCAACAACAATAGCAGTAGTGTGCACACAGCTCTGGGTATATGTGGGCTGTGGAGTGTTACACACACAAAAAAACACAGGAGACCGATGTGCTAGACCTCAAAAGGGCTGTTTGGGATACTTTCACAGCAAGTGAGAAACAAGAACACAGGCCTAGCTAATGCATTCCCTACCTATCTGCAGCAACTCTGACCCTGCTCTCACTAACAGTCAGCAGCCAGCAGAGAATGAATCCAATATGGCCACTGCAACTTCCTCTTGATAAGGGGGTGGTGGGTCTAGGAGGTAAGGAGTCAAAGTTTAGTTCAATGATGATGTATAAGGGGCGGGCCGAACACACCAAATGTTTGCCGTTCGGGCCACCTATAAAGGCAGGCAAAGCAGCATTGCAAACAATGGGATCAGCGTCGCTGGGGGTGAGTAGATCCGCCAAGCAGATCGTTCCCGAGCTGGGGATCGTCGGCTGTCGTACACACGCCTGATTGTCAGCTGAGCTGCCCCAACCCACTTAAGTGAGGTGTGTTTACGATGTTTAAGATAGATGCATGTGATTATTTCCAGTTGTTAGACTCGTACACAAATCCAAACAATCTGCCCAACTATCATCTAAACTTGGTCTGTTGGAAGAAAGTTGGTTGTGTGTACAGCTGACAAACACTAAGATGACCAACTGATAACAGGTAGTTTGCCAGATCCATCCGGCAGATCAACCTGCACAACAATCATGCAGGGTTGGCATATGTTTACAAGTTATTTAAACAATGTTGTTGTTTTTGAATATTGTGCAGTTAATCGTTTTGCTTGCGCGCACAATAGTTAAGTGAGTTGGCTGTTTAGTTGGTTGGCAGTTGGTCATGTTGTGCAGTTGATTGTTCATTGTGTTGGATTTGTGTAGGGGCCTTTAGAGATCCTTCTGAAGCAATCAGACTCCCAAAGCTGTTTCCAACAGGCCATTATCAAGGTATAAGATGGATTTGCCCCACAACACAAAGCAAGAAGAAAAAAGCGGTTTAGTATTGTGGGACTGGAAGGAGATAAGAGAGGAGAAGTAGGAGTGTTTAGCTCTGATTGTATGGAGAGCATGTTTGTAGGTCTGGAGATGCTCATGCAAATCATTTTTAAACCATTGCTGTTCAGCCACCCAGAAAAGACTATTCAGTCGGTCAATCTCCTCAATAAGCCATGATTGTCGGTAGGCCCGGTGGTGGTGAACCGTGAAGAGAATGGCAGTGCTGTGATAGACTAGCATGCAGCTACTAGTTTGGGATCAGGGAAAGAAGGTAAAGTGAAAAGGGGCTGCAGAGAGGCTGAAGGATGTGCAACCTCCTTTTTGATATATACAGGGTGCGCCATTTATATGGATACACCTTAATAAAATGGGAATGGTTGGTGATATTAATTTCCTGTTTGTGGCACATTAGTGTATGTGGGGGGGAAACTTTTGAAGATGGGTGGTGACCATGGCGGCCGTTTTGAAGTTGGCCATTTTGAATCCAACTTTTGTTTTTTTCAATAGGAAGAGGGTCATGTGACACATCAAACTTATTGGGAATTTCATAAGAAAAACAATGGTGTGCTTGGTTTTAATGTAACTTTATTCTTTCATGAGTTATTTACAAGTTTCTGACCACTTATAAAATGTGTTCAATGTGCTGGCAATTGTGTTGGATTGTCAATGCAACCCTCTTCTCCCACTCTTCACACACTGGAGAATCGGTCACCACCCATCTTGAAAAGTTTCCCCCGTTACATATACTAATGTGCCACAAACAGGAAGTTAATATCACCAACCATTCCCATTTTATCAAGGTGTATCCATATAAATGGCCCATCCATGGGCAGCAGCCCCCTCACATTCATGTACCGCTCCTTTGGGCAGTAGCTCTCTTCTTTTATGTATTGATCCCCATTTTCAGCTTCGTCTTGCAAAAACAGCAACTTTTCTTCCATGCCAAGTTGCCCCTTGGCCAGCAGCTACCCAAGGCACAGTCCTTTGAGGCCTTTTTCCTAAATCTGGCCCTTTAAACCCCTCCCCTCTTGTGAACAGGGATGGAGCAAGACCAAGTTGCGCCTGGGGCAAAGTCAGGTTTTGGCGCCTAAAGGTCAGGTATTGGCGCCTAAACTGCCATTCATTTTGACGCCTTTTTAAGAATTCAACAAACTGCGCCTGGGGCAAGATACCCGCTGCCCCCCCCCCCCCTCAGATGGCATTTACCTCACAGCAGCCAGGCTGACCCTCAACTCCCCCTCCCCCCATATTCTGCCCCGTCCACATTGGTTGCTTGCCTTGATTTTGTTGGAAGTTATGTCATTTGGGTTAAATAGACAGTTTGTGACTTGGTGTGGGAAATGCCCCCCACCCCCACTATGTGGGTGGACAATTTCTTTTTTTTTCACTGAGTGGCTTGTGTTTAAAGGAAACATCCAAAGAAAGAAAAAAAAAGATCCACTTACCTGGGGCTTTCTCCTGCCCGTGGCAGCCGTCCTGGTGCCCTCGCCACAGCTCCGGAGGCTCCCGGTCTTCTCCGCTGCAGAACCCGGCGTCTTCTGCGCACCACCGTGCGGGTCACGTGGCCCGGCCGACGTCATCAGGACGGTACTGCGCAGGCGAGGGCACAGGACGGCTGCCATGGGCTGGAGGAAGCCCAGGTAAGTGGATCTTTTTTTTTTTTCCTTGGACCTTTACTTTAAAGAGAACCTGTACTGAGTAAAATTATTTAAAATAAACACATAAGGTAACTTCAAATGAAGATTACATAGTTACCTTGCCATCAGTTCCTCTCAGAAGCTCACCCTTTTCTTCTGACAATGATCCCCTCCAGTTCTGACAATATTTTGTCAGAACTGAAATATATCAGTCGCTGTCAGTTATATATTAGTTGCTGTCAGTTACAGCGGAGAGGAGAACTGATGTGTCCATGTTTCCCTATGGCTCAAGTGGGCGATGTTACAGTTTAACTCTGTGCTGACCAGGAAGCTGTTATGAGGTAATGGCCATTTTCAAAATGGAGGACGGAGAATTCTCTTGATCACAGTGAACAAATAGGACGCAGGAGAGGAGAAAGAGATTTAGGAGTAGACTACGCAGGAGGTAAGTATGACCCGTGTATGTTTATTTTGACATTTCATTTTCAGTTCAGGTTTTCTTTAAGTCTACTGACCTAGCTGGATTTTGAATGTTGTTAATGTTTATGGTTCATTTATTCTGGATGTACTTTGTTGCTACTTTACTGTTGGTTAATAAAGTTGGTTTGTTTATTACCCCGTGTAAATGCTATTTAAACCCCAATAAAACATTGTGACCTATTTTTACCACTCTCTCTATTATTACATACTGTGCATACAGTATTAAGCTACTGTTTGATACACAGAGCTCCCAACTATCACTTTTTCAGAAGGGACAGTGCCTCTTTGGGAACCAAATCCCTGTCCCTATTTCCTCATTTGTCCCTCTTTCAGGACTGATGTACAGATCTATGAAAATGTATTTTTCTACTGAAAAATGTGTTGAATTAACTCTAAACTTTATTCCCATTCGTTAACCACTTATGATTAAAACGACAGTATATCTATGCCCTGGCAGACTTCATCTCAGCGCCTGAGGCATAGATATACGTATCTCCACCGCGACCGCCGCTACACGCACTCCTGTGCGTGTGCTTGTTACCACCCGATAGTAGGGAGATCAGTGAATGGAAACGCAGTTCCCATTTATTGAATTAAGTCCCCACGTCAATGATTGCCAGCATTAATGAGATGCCTGCGGTCATTGTACCAAAGTTAATCATAAACACGTTACTTCCTGTCCGTGTACTAACAGTACGGAACTAGTATGTCCAAATAGTAAAATTACACCCACATACTGTACCTATATCCAACTACATACCTACATACACTCCATACATTTTTTTTAATAAAAACACATACATATAACATTCAAATTAACCCCCTACCTCCCCCACTCTCCCATAGTTACACAAAAAAAATGTGCATATTAAAAAAAAATGACAATTAAAAAAATACATACAGTAAATAGTTACCTTAGGGGCTGAACTTTTTTTTAATATGTATGCCTTGAGGGCCCGTTCGCACCTGAGCGGGAATCGCACGATTCCCGCAAGAACCGCTACACAATGTAGCGAGTGGCAGTGTTCTCACTGCCGCGGTTGCGGTTAGCGATAACCGCAACCGTGCTGCATGCAGCGGTTTGCCGGCGACGAGCGTCCCGCGATTAGCGATTGTGATTAGCATGCACAGCACGCTAATCGCGATCGCTCCAAAACCGCCGCAGTGTCCAGTGATTTTTCAGCGCTAATCGCGGGAAAACCACTCCCGCAAAACGCCGGCGGTAATCGCCGGC
The DNA here is from genome assembly GCF_040937935.1 of Hyperolius riggenbachi. Taxonomy (NCBI): domain Eukaryota; kingdom Metazoa; phylum Chordata; class Amphibia; order Anura; family Hyperoliidae; genus Hyperolius; species Hyperolius riggenbachi. The sequence goes on along the minus strand of NC_090651.1, from coordinate 325,883,723 downwards.
GTTCTGCGGTTCTAAGTGTGAACGGGCCCTGAGGGTGTATAACTGTTAATTTTTCTTATATGGGCTTGTAATTAGTGATGGATGCAAAACTGAAAAAATATACCTTTATTCCCAAATACAATATTGTCGCCATACATTGGACTAGGGAAATATTTTAAATGTTGCAATAACTGGGACAAATGGGCATATAAATTGTGTGGGTTTTATCCACGGTAGAACATTTTATTTTGAAACCATAATGGCCAAAAACTGAAAAATAATTGTTTCCATTTTTTCTTATTATTCCCTTTAAAATGCATTTAGAATGAAATAATTCTTAGCAAAACGTACCACACCAAAGAAAGCCTAATTAGTGGTGAAAACAAAACCCAAGGAGGAGATCATTTAGTTGTGAAAAGTAGTGATGAGGTTATTGGCGAATGAAAGGGAGGAGTGCTGAAAGGTGACAATTGCTCTGGTCCATAAGGGGAAAAACCCCTCAGTGGTGAAGAAGTGATTTATTTCTTATTTTTCAATGTTAAAATGAAAGTGTGATTTGAATAATAAAATTACATCTTTGGCTTCTAAACTATTTGTGGTATACATGATAAGGAGTGTGGTGGGGGCGTGGTCATGGGCGTCTGCAGAAAATTTTCCAGGGGGGGGGGCAAAAAGTGGGGAGCGCCAAAAAATGGAGCTATGCGCGCCGTGTCGAAAAATGGGTGTGGTCATGAACCAGAATGTGGGTGTGGTCATGGGTGGAGACAAGTTTACATGAACTAAGCAATGGTGGGACATTAGATTAGGACAGTGGTGGCAAACCTTTTGGAGGTCGAGTGTCCAAACTGCAAAGTCACTTTACTATCACAAAGTGCCAACAGCAATTTAAACTAAATACAAACGTTTTAACTCATACATGAACATTATGGAAAATTAAGTTGAAAATAAACTGTGAAGATAAACAATTTCATCCATCGTACTCCTGAAAAAATTTATTCATTTTTTTTAGAGCCTCCCAGTTTCATTTTCTGTTTTAAAAAGCGGAAAAAGTAGGTTTAATGCTATTGTCTCATATGATGATGATTCAGCTTTTTCCATAGTCTCGCAGTTAGCAATCATGTGACCCCCAACAAGACAAATTCAGCAATCATGAGCCCCCCCCCCCCATCAAGACAAATTCAGCAATCATGAGCTCCCCCCCCCATCAAGACAAATTCAGCAATCATGAGGCCCCCAACAAGACAAATTCAGCAATCATGAGGCGGCCAACAAGACAAATTCAGCAATCTTGAGGCCCCCAACAATCATGAGGCCCCCAACAAGACAAAGGGTATCATTCATAAAGCATTTCCGCATGCGGAAATGCTAAAAACAGCTGACTTTACCGACCACTCGGCAAAGTCAGCATTCATAAAGGCTCTTTCCGCATGAAAAAATGACATTCCCGTGCAGAGCGATACATTTCCGCCTTGTGCGGAGTTTTTCTAGATTAATCTAGAAAAAGTAACAAACACATCCATTCATAAACATTAGAGCAAGCGGTATCTGGAAGGAAAATACCGCTTGCTCGACAGTAGCGATAGGCGGGCGGATTACATGTAAATGAATGGGACGGACCTCCCAAGCAGCATCAGACAAAGGAGCGCACGGAGGGAATCGGGCAGCTTTTATCTTTCCGCATGTCTTCCGCCACGCTACCGCCAGCTTCCTCCAGAAAACCTCCGCACTTGTATCGCAACAGGCAACTTCTCTATGAATGACCACCCAGAAGTCTTAATTACCGGTTGCGGAGAAGAACGGTGTTTTCCCGCACTACCGACAGCCTCTTTATGAATGATACCCAATGTCAGTAACCATGAGGCCCGCAACAAGACAAATTCAGCAGTCATGAGGCACATAAATAGACAGCTTTTCACATAAATAGGCAGAATGCCCCCTTAATATGTAGACACCTCTCACCTGGCAGCAGTTCCCCAAAATACACTCAATCTGACAGCAGTGGTTCCCCAAAAATAGGTAGCCCCAGGTCTATATGTGTCCCCAGAATAGGTGGCCAGCGGTATAGATGTCCCCAGAACTGGTAGCCAGGGGTAGAGATGTCCCCAGAACAGGTAGCCAGGGGTATATGTGCCCAGTATATGTAGGCAGGGGTATATGTGCCCAGTATATGTAGGCAAGGGTATATGTCCCCAGTATATGTAGGCAGGGGTATATGTCCCAGTATTTGTAGGCAGGGGTATATGTCCCAGTATATGTAGCCAGGGGGATATGTCCCAGTATATGTAGCCAGGGGGATATGTCCCAGTGTATGTAGGCAGGGGGATATGTCCCAGTGTATGTAGGCAGGGGGTATATGTCCCAGTATATGTAGGCAGGGGGTATATGTCCCAGTATATGTAGGCAGGGGGTATATGTCCCAGTATATGTAGGCAGGGGGTATATGTCCCAGTATATGTAGCCAGGGGGATATGTCCCAGTATATGTAGGCAGGGGTATATGTCCCCAGAAAAAGTAGCCAGGAGTATATGTCCCAGTATATGTAGGCAGGGGTATATGTCCCAGTATATGTAGGCAGGGGTATATGTCCCAGTATATGTAGGCAGGGGGTATATGTCCCAGTATATGTAGCCAGGGGGATATGTCCCAGTATATGTAGCCAGGGGGATATGTCCCAGTATATGTAGGCAGGGGTATATGTCCCAGTATATGTAGGCAGGGGGTATATGTCCCAGTATATGTAGCCAGGGGGATATGTCCCAGTATATGTAGGCAGGGGTATATGTCCCAGTATATGTAGGCAGGGGGTATATGTCCCAGTATATGTAGGCAGGGGTATATGTCCCAGTATATGTAGGCAGGGGGATATGTCCCAGTATATGTAGCCAGCCAGGGGGATATGTCCCAGTATATGTAGGCAGGTGTATATGTCCCCAGTATATGTAGGCAGGTGTATATGTCCCCAGTATATGTAGGCAGGGGTATATGTCCCAGTATATGTAGGCAGGGGGTATATGTCCCAGTATATGTAGCCAGGGGGATATGTCCCAGTATCCCTGGATAGAGGAGTGGCTGGATAGAGTACTGGTTAACCTGCTGAGCGGTCTGGACGAGCTCAGCTCGTCCAGTACCGCCGGAGCCTGCCGCTCAGGCCCTGCTGGGCCGATTTGGCTCAAATAAAAAGCAGCACACGCAGCCGGCACTTTGCCAGCCGCGTGTGCTGCCTGATCGCCGCTGCAGTGCGGCGATCCACCGCATGCAGCGGCGAAAGAGGGTCCCCCCAGCCGCCTGAGCCCAGCGTAGCCGGAACAAAAAGTTCCGGTCAGCGCTAAGGGCTGGATCGGAGGCGGCTGACGTCAGGACGTCGGCTGACGTCCATGACGTCACTCCGCTTGTCGCCATGGCGATGAGGTAAGTGATCAGAAGAACGCCTCCGGAGCGCCCTCTAGTGGGCTTTCATGCAGCCAACTTTCAGTTGGCTGCATGAAATAGTTTTTTTTTTATTAAAAAAAAAACCTCCCGCAGCCTCCCTGGCGATCTTAATAGAACGCCAGGCAGGTTAAGGGCTCTGCCTTTGACATGGGAGACCAGGGTTCGAATCCTGGCTAGGTCAAGTACCTATTCAGTAAGGAGTTCAAGGCAAGACTCCCTAACATTGCAGGGTGGCCTCTTGAGCGCGTCCCAGTGGCTGCAGCTCTTGAGCGCTTTGAGTCCGACAGGAGAAAAGCGCTATACAAATGTTCAGATTATCAGATTATTATTATATGCTGCTGTCCTACGATTAGCTTAGCTTCCCTGCCTCTTTGTTTACACTAGGCAGGGGAGTCCCGCTCGTTATGGCAACATGACGCTTTCGTCCGTACAGCATTTAACTTTTAGCTGTATGGAGAGGAGAGGCGTGGCCCTAGACAACTGAGCTGTGCGTCATGAGTGACGCACGCCCGACGTCCTGGTAATTAGCCACACCCACTCCTTGCCTCCCCAATGCAGTGCCTGCCCGGACCTATCACAGTGGAGTGGGTGGACCCTCTCAGCGGAACGGAAGTGCGCGCACAAAGCGCACTTAACGCCGCTCCTGTTCCAGTCACTTGTGCACTTACCTCAGAAGAAGCCAGGCGTTTTTGCCCTGCGAAACGGTCGTAAGGCCGTGCACCATATTGGCGCCCACACCTGCCACCTCCCACCATCCAGGTACAGCTTTTGAGCACCAGCAAGACATCTCTGTTCTTTTTTTCACTACATGTCAGCAATCAGCAATGTGTTGTTTATGCTTTTATGGACATTATTTTGCACTGCTTTCCACGCTGCTATTAAACTATAGTGCCAGACTCTTTTCGCTCTTCTCCAATTTTTTTGTATAGACTTTGTCTTTTGAGTCTTGAGCACATAGTTTCTTGGATTTTTGTTCTATTGACTGCAATATACAGCATTGACCGAGTGCCTGCCAGCTCTCTCACCCTATCCCAGAATATGTAGGCAGGGGTATATCTCTCAGTATATGTAGGCAGGGGGTATATGTCCCAGTATATGTAGCCAGGGGGATATGTCCCAGTATATGTAGGCAGGGGTATATGTCCCAGTATATGTAGGCAGGGGGTATATGTCCCAGTATATGTAGGCAGGGGTATATGTCCCAGTATTTGTAGCCAAGGGGATATGTCCCAGTATATGTAGGCAGGGGTATATGTCCCAGTATATGTAGGCAGGGGTATATGTCCCAGTATATGTAGGCAGGGGTATATGTCCCAGTATATGTAGGCAGGGGTATATGTCCCCAGAAAAAGTGGCCATGTGTGCAGGAGGAGGGGAGCAGCGCAGAGAAGAGGGAGAGCTATGGGCACTCACCTTAGGGGGCTCTCCCTCCCTCTCTCACTCTCCCCTCCGGAGTCTGGAATGAAGTGTGCAGCGGCTGGCAGCGGGCGGAACTTACCTCCTCTCGTCGCATGCACCGGATGGATTAGCCGCTACTCTGGTCTGATCCAGACCAGAGTGCGGCACCAGAACTTCCGGCGCAGGAGCAAGACGAGGTAAATTCCGCCTGCTGCCAGCCGCTGCACACTTCATTCCGGAGGGGACAGCGAGGGAGAGAGAGCCCCCTAAGGTGAGGGAAGGGGGGGGGGGGACGTCCGCCCTTCCCCACTGTGCCCATAGCTCTCTCTCTTCTCTGCGCTGTTCCCCTCCTGCTGGCTGCACGGGCACGCGGCCAGGGGGGGGCAGCGGGCGGCCAGGCTCGGGCAGATGCCCGGTTTTGCCGTATGTGCGGATGCCCATGAGCATGGTTAGAGGTGTGGCAAGGATGTGTTTTAAACTGTCCCTCTTTCTTATCTCAAAAAGTTGTGAGGTATGGATATATGGGTTGGGTGGTTGGCTCTATGCATTCCTATATGCCGTAGGTGATTTAAGTATGTTGTATGTAGGTAGAATGTGGAGGTGGGGGCAGGCAGTTAGGATTAGGCATCAGGAAGGGTGTTTGAGCATTCAGTAGGGCTAGGTGTCAGGTGTTTGTGAGTGGGCGGTGATTAGGGTTAGACAAGACAAATACAATGTATATTGCACTTTTCTCCTGGCTCAAAAGCGCCAGAGTTGCAGCCACTAGGACACACTCTACAGGCAGTAGCAGTGGTAGGGAGTCTTGCCCAAGGTCTCCTACTGAATAGATGCTGGCTTACTTCAAATCCTGGTCTCTCCTGTAGTAGAGGCAGTGCCCTTAACCAGTACACTATCCACCCACTTCCACAGGTTAGGCGACATTAAGGCTGGGAGGGCTACATGTGGTTTCTTATCTATATATATATAATAGGCTAAGTGCCTCAACCTTCAAGCAAGAAGAAGAAGTATCGCCCTGCCCCCAGGGGCGGTCCAAGCAAGAAGCAGCTAAACAATGCATTCCAGCAGTTCTGGAGGTGTGTTTAGCTTCTAAGGGCAAGGGTTAATTTGCATATATTCAGCAGTGATGCACTGGAAGACATCTCAAGCTCACTCCAACCTGAATTATCGCAAATTCTTTCTGCTCCAAGAAAGCAAACTTTTGTTTTTCTTAACATCTTAGTAAGGGGGCTTTTAGGACCATTGTAGTCCCTTACACACTCCAATGAGTTCTGGGTCACCATGAGCTTGCTGGTTAGTCTACCTCTCGGTGTTACAAGACCTACTCCATAGAGCCAAATTAATCCATGCCATGCACTGATGAGGAGCAAATAATACAAAACAGTCTGTATGCATGTTGGATTATTATGGTTCTGTACAAATTAACAAGCTGACACATCATTGCTTTCCAGCGGTTCTGGAGGTGTGTTTAGCTTTTAAAGGCAACAATAGCTAATTCGCATATATTCAGCAGTGATGCACTGGGAGACATCTCAAGCTCACTCCAACCTGAATTATTTGCAAATCTATCTACTATATATATATATATATATATAGGCCTCAATTCATAAAGCAATACCGCATACGGTAATGCTGAAAACAGCAGACATTCCCGAGCACTTAGGAATGTCAATTCATAAAGGCTGTTACCACATGAAAAGCTACAATTATCGACCAGGGAGATAAATTACCGACTTGGCTGCAGTTACCTCCAACACGTCAGTAAATTGTCAGCAAATGTCAATTCATAAAGGCTTCAACAAGCGGTAAACCTGACGATAGTTACCGACACCTCTGGTGAGGTGTTAATGCAAAGTGCAGGGAGCCGAAGTCTGTGTGAGTCATCTGTGCAGAGAGCCGTCTGTGTGAGTCATCTGTGCAGAGAGCCGTCTGTGTGAGTCATCTGTGAGAGTCATCTGTGCGGGCAGGGAAAGTCTGTGTGATGCTGGGTACACACCATGCGTTTTCCCGCTTGATCCGCGGGTCGATCAGGATCGATTCGACTATTTCCGACATGCTTGATTCGGGCATCGATTGTTCCTGCCATCGATTTGCATGTTAAGTATGCAAAATCGACGGCAGGAACGATCAAAGCCCGAATTGAGAATGTCGGAAATACTCAAATCGATCCCGATCGACCCGCGGATCGAGCGGGAAAACACATAGGGCTTGATACACAAAAGAGTGCTAACTGTTAGCATGGCCGTTTTTGCGTGAATTTTTGCGTTTTGCGCACAATTAAACATTTTTGCACGCAAACGTGAATTTTTGCGCAAAACAGTAATGATTTTGCGCGAAAACTTTTAATTGCGTGCAAACACGAAAATTCATGCGAAAACATCCATGCTAACAGTTAGCACTCTTTTGTGAATCAAGCCCATGGTATGTACCCAGCATGAGTCATCTGTGTGAGTCATCTGTGCAGGCAGGGAAAGTCTGTCTGAGTTGTCTGGGTGAGTCATCTGTGCAAAGAGCTATCTGTGCGAGTCATCTGTGCAGGGCAAAAGAGAGCTATCGCCACACTGCTCTACTGTACCGCTCAATGGGCAGTGGTAATTTACCGACCTTCAACGGCAGCTGGGAAAATCTTTATGAATTAGCACACCGACCGGGAAAATATGGAGCGCGGTATTTTCCCGACAAGATTTTTTTTATCGCACTGCTTTTTATGAATCGAGGCCATAATAGGCTAAGTGCCTCAACCTTCAAGCAAGAAGAAGAAGTATCGCCCTGCCCCCAGGAGTGGTCCTACACTTGCCACCGAGCTGGAGGGGGTAGTGGGCAGGAATGGTTGGACCCCCCCTTCCTTCACCTGGGTCCCCCCATCTGTGCTCCTCCTCTAGCTTAAGTTCTATGGAAAACAAAAGTTTGCCTTCTTGGAACAGAAAGAATTTGCGAGAATTCAGGTTGGAGTGAGCTTGAGATGTCTCCCAGTGCATCACTGCTGAATATATGCAAATTAACCATTGTTGCCCTTAGAAGTTAAACACTGCATTCCAGCAGTTCTGTAGGTGTATTTGGCTTCTAAGGGCAACAATGGTTAATTTGCATATATTCAGCAGTGATGCACTGGGAGACATCTCAAGCTCACTCCAACCTAAATTATCGCAAATTCTTTCTGTTCTAAGAAAGCAAACTTTTGTTTTCCATAACATTTTAGTAAGGGGGCTGTTAGGACAATTGTAGCTCCTCACACACTCCAATGAGTTCTGGTTCACCATGAGCTAGCTGGTTAGTCTGTACCTCTCGGTGTAACAAGCCCTACTCCAAAGAGCTAAAGTAATCCATGCCATGCACTGATGAGGATCAAACAATCTGAAACAGTCTGTATGCATGTTGGATTATTATGGCTCTGTACAAATTAACTAGCTGACACATCATTACATTCCAGTGATTCCAGAGGTTTGTTTAGCTTTTAAGGGCAAAGATGATTAATTCGCATATATTCAGCAATGATGCACTGGGAGACATCTCAAGCTCACTCTAACCTGAATTATCGCAAATTATTTCTGTTCTAAGGAAGCAAACTTTTGTTTTCCATAGCATTTTAGTAAGGAGGCTTTTAGGACCATTGTAGCTCCCCACACACTCCAATGAGTTCTGGTTCACCATGACCTTGCTGGTTAGTCTGTAGCTTAAGTTCAGCAGCAGCCGCCGCTATTAGTAAGAGGCAGTAGGCGGGGATCACCTCTTCTGCGGTCCAGCGTGCGCTCCACTGTCGTCACTTCCTGCAATGCTGTCCACTTACAATACAGTGGGCGGCACCCACCACTGTGCCCAATGCCCCCTTCCTGCCCGCTACCCCCTTATGCGGCGTATGCTACGCCGCGGGTCGGCTAGTACTTATATATTAAGGGGACACTTGGCTACCTATACTGGGGAACATCTGGACATCTGGGGGGGGGGGGGGACGGACGGACGGACGGACTACATGTTGTTTCTTATACTGAGGCAAGTGGCTACCTATACTGGGGGGGGGGGGGCATTGCATGGGGGTGGGGGCCACACGTGACTACTTGGAAACATCTGGCTATGGGGCTACACCTGGCTGCCTATACTGGAGGCCACCTCTAGGTGACTCATACTGGTGGCTGCCTAATACCACGTTGCATATAGTATTCTTGGACACATCTTTGTATATTTAGCACAACAGCAGTCATTCAGTTATGTTGTATTCCATATAGTCCTCATTTGTTTATATAACTTGTTTGTGGAATGTTTATTTAAACATCACCAATTCAATGATAATAGTAACAACATAGCACACAATGGAAAGCTAAGTGAGCCTGACTGAAACTCATAAAGCTGATAAACACACTGCTTTAGAAAAGTTTGCAACAGGTCATCTGTATTTTCAAGTGGAAAAACAGGTATTTCACCTTAATTGTCAAATATGCGAAAAATTTGGGAACGAAGCATGTGACCTGACCAGGTGATCTAGTAACCTGGAAACTGGCTGTATTCTTTAAAGCAAACCTTAACTGAAATTCAGATTCATTCAAAAGTCAGATTAAACCTATTCACTTACATACTTACCTACCGCATAGTCTACTCGTCAATCTCTTTCTCCTCTCCTGTATCCTGTTATTTCACCCATCCTCCATTTTAAAAATGGCAATAACAGCTCCCTGGTCAGAACACTGTTAAACTGTATTATTGCCCACTTGAGCCATAGGAAAACATGAACATTACCTTGCACATCAGTTGTCCTTTTATAACTGACAGCATCTGATATATAACTGGCAGCAACTGATATATTTCAGTTCTGACAACATTTTGTCAGAACTGGAAGGGATCGTGGTTAGAACAAAATGGTGAGCTTCTGAGAGGAACTGACAGCGATGCAAGTATGTAATATTTATTTGCAGGTACATCATGGGCTCGATTCACTAAAGGGTGCTAAGTGTTAGCATGGCAGTGAAAAGACGTTTTGCACATGCAAACTACTTAGCACCTAAGTTTGCATGTGCAAAGCCTTAACACTCGAGTTTGCACGTGCAAAGGCTTTACACGTGATAACTGAGTTGTCACGCTTTAGTGAATCGAGCCCATGTTAATGTAACCACCGTTCATAACTACATTAACATACTCTATTTTACTGTGCGGGCGAAGCTCCATCGATTTCAAGGCTTTGCACGTGTAAACTACTTAGCACCCTAGTTTGCACGTGCAAAGCTTTTAGGCATGATAACTGAGTTATCACGCTTTTGTGAATCAAGCCCCATGTGTTTATTTTAAATAATTTTACTCGGCTCAGGTTCCCTTTAAGATTTTAAAATTTGACTACAACTACAGATGGAGGTTGGGGTTCTGCAGAATGATCGCTTCTGAATAGTGGCACTGTTTTGCATACTAATATTAACGGAAATCTTAAAGAGGAGCTGTCAGCCATACTATCTCAGAAAAAACACATATATAAGTAGATAAATACTTGCTCTACTTACTTAACAGATGTATTGCACTGTCCACGTTTCGATTTTAGTGATATTTCTACGGTAAAAAAAGGAAAATCCTTCTTAGCATTTCTCATTTTAACTGTGGCTATATTTAAGCAAATCCTGATGTCATTTCCTCCCTTACTCTCCTTTGCCTGATTGTGTATTCATAGCCCGCCCTTCACTATAGAAAGTGCATTGTCTCAGCATGAGAAATATTGGCCAATCAGAGAGGTACAGAGGTGTGGGAGGGGAAAACAGGAGGGAAAGAGGCTTCAGCCAATCAGGCTGAATTAGTTAAGTCTGAGGGGAAAGTAGAGAAGCAAAAAAGTACCACCCAGCATGCCCTGCAACTTCCTTTTTGTGTACCAAATTTTGTGTGTACCAATACTACCAAATAGGAGTCAGGTAAACTGGGGAATGATCATTTATCAACAACAAAAGTAATAATGATTTTAAGGTTTGGATTGCCTGGTTAGCACCTTATTACTGAATTTATGCCCGATAGTTACACTTTAAATTGAAAAAAAAACGAACAAAAAAACAGTTTAACTTACCTATGGTTTCTTGCAGCCCTTGCAGTCATCCTGTGCTGCGTTGTCCTTCTGCCACACTCCAGCCAGCAGTGGTGACCTTCGCAAAGCTGGCCGGCCACGCGCCTCCTTGTTGTGTCCCCATGCACAGCAGTGTTCTGCGCATGCACAGTGTATGGGAAAATTGCTTAGAGTGCGTGCGGCTTGGGGCCACGCATGCGCAGTAGCCTTCACTGGCCATGACCAGGCAGCTTTGAGGGGGGCACGGCCTCTGGATGGAGGGTCGTGGAAGGACAGCACGGATACAGGATAACTGCTGCCAGTGGCTTCCATATTTAGTCATTATTCTTATTTTTTTCTTTTTCAACTTCCTTTTTCTCATCTTTCTCATGTAAAGAGGTAGCACCTTGGGCTCCGATTTATGGGGAAGGCATGTATTTATTCATGAGCTAATATTTATGGCAAAAAAAGGCATCCATTTGCAATACAACTCATAGTACTTGTTATTCTTGTTAGGATTGGATAATACAAGAGCACGAGAGCCATTATTGTCACATCTGACAAGATTAGCTGCATGCTTGTTTCTGGTGTGATTCAGACACAACTGCAGCCAAAAAGATCAGCAGGACTGCCAGGCAACTGGTATTGTTTAAAAGGAAATAAATATGGCAGCCTCCGTATTATTCGCACTTCATTTGGCCTTTAAGTAGAGGGAAGCCTAATGATAATCCAGAGGCTTTCCTCGCACCCCTCCTCCTTGCTATTTCAGTGCTGGGACCACAGAAGCACAACAACATGGGCTTGTTTGCAGGGCCGTATTTAGGCCAAGGCCACCTAGGCCATGGCCTAGGGCACCACAGGAGCAAGGGCACCAAAGCAGCAGGCTAAACTGGTGCAGCATTTGCAAGCTTGCAAGTGCTGCAATGCAGGGAGATCAGGCGAGCACCTGACCACAGTACTCTGCTGTTAGCTACCTGTGCGGTGGCAACCTTGCTCTCTGTGCACGTTTGCACTGTGGCTGGCGGCTATGGACTTGGGCACTGGGCAGTATTGGAGATGGAAAGGAAAAGGACATTTCTGTGCTGGAGATGAGCGGAGAAATTAGTGACACTGATGGCTGCTGCGATGTGAAGGCGAGCTGGCTACCTATACTGATTGTGGGGTGGAAAAAGGAGGGATTAAGAGAGTCATCTGGCTACCTATACTGGAGGGGGGCGGTTGGTGACAGTGGCCTTGGGCGGTAAAGAGTACAAATCCGCCCCTGCTTGTTTGACTTAGCTCGGCCACACTGCGCATGCACAGTAGCACAGAGCCGAACAGGCTAGGCTTTTTCCAACCAAGTGGCTTCTCCATGCTTCTGCGCAGGGACAAGCTGTCCTGTACAGTGAGGCCACGCTCCAATGCTCCTATCACTTATCTACCTCCTACTTATGCCTAACACTAATACTGCCATTATCAAATGCTGCTAACTGCAGTCCACACCGCTACCCAGAGTCCCGCTACTCGGTAGCCAACCTCCACTGTCGCTACCTGGTGTCCTCGCCACTGCCTGGAGTTTGTCTACACTGTGGCTGAACTCCATCTTTCCCTGCCCTCTATGGAATTCGGCTACGCAGTAGCAAACTCCACCGCCTTTACCAAACACGGACCCCCAAATTACCGACTATAGACAGTCATTTAAAGAAAACCTGAAGCAAAAAAAATATGATATAATGAATTGAATGTGTAGTACAGATAACGAATAGAACATTAGTAGAAAAGAAAAGAGTCTCATATTTTTATTTTCAGTTATGTAGGTTTTTTATGACATTGCCTAATTCTCTCATATTTGCCATTTATAAACCACTGTCTTTTAATCTGTAAAACAAAGCAGAAATAATGACCCTTTGAACTTTCCTGCAGTAAAACAGCCAAGAAACAGTGAGAGACAGCTTAAAGCGGATCTGAGATGAAAAACTAACTATAACAAGTAACATGTCTATATATCCTATCTAAAGTTTAGCTAGTTTACACAGCAAATCTAGCTGCAAACAGATTCAATAGAATATGCATATTTCTTCCTGTGATACGACAGCAGCCATGTTGTTTGTAAACATTACACAGAGGCAGGCTTATCTGCATCTTCTGTGAAAAAAACCTAATCCCCCCTCCTCCTCTGAAATCTCTTGCTAGTAATAGCCATGAGCCCTTGCTACTGCCAAGGCTCTCTGAAAAACTGTGGGCGAGGCTTGTTTAGTTTATAGGTAATTAGAGTATTAAAACAAAAAACAAAAAAGTATTTGGCTTGAGGAATGCCCTATAAAAAACAGGAAAGGAACACAATTATGCAATGAGTAAAAGTTCACCTCGGATCCACTTTAAGTGCTTCAGAAAACAGGACTGTATTTGATACAAGTGGGTCCACTGCTGGGTATACACGATGCAATTTCCTGTCGAATCGATGGGTAATCTGACAGGAAGTTGCATTGTGTGTTCATGTTCAAACTTCTCCCGATCAATAACGGGATAGATTTTCCTGTGATAACTTCGGTAAAAATCGATCACGTTATCGAACAGGACCAGATCAGACATGATGGAAATAATCGCATGACTCCCGTCAATAGGACAGGAAATAGCAATGTGTGTACAAAACATTAAAGCTCAGAGAAGCTCTTTTGCATAGATAACTGAAGTTTATTTTTTAACTCTTACTGTACTGGAAAACAACACAAGACTCTTTTCTGCTACTAATGTTCTATTTCTTAGCTGTACTACACATGCAATTCATTATCTCATAAGTTTATTCTCACTTCAAGCTTTCTTTAAGTGAATAACAATGAAGCCTATGGTGGTGCCCAATTTCTGTTCAGCGAATGCCACCCAAAGGACTTGCTTTGTGTATTTATATAGTCTGCTAAGAGAACTTTTTACCCAGTGAGCCATTAGCTGTGAGAAGTATAATTTCCTGTTTAGGAAATGGTCATAGAGTGCCTAAGTACACTGATATGAGTTCATTATGTGCGCAGAGATCAGCTCCTTCCTGTATTGATAATACCTCACACAGTCTCAGTGTACTTGAGCAACTCTACCAGCAGGTACCAGAATACCTGTCCTACAGGTGCAGCTCACGTGTAGTGGGTGTGTCCCCCTCCACAAACAGGAAGAGATACTGCAGACAGTCAGACCTGTCAGTGTCGCTCGCAGAGGGAAATCCCTTACTCCCGGAGGAGACCCCACTGCTGTAATCTCACCTATTAATACTTTTCTTTAATCCTCTGTTTCTTTGTTCAGTCACGGCGTACAATCTCTGCTGCTGCCTCCGGCTCTCGTCTGACTAAACTTTTACTCTGTGCCCTTGGTTTCCCTGATGTCGTTCCATTTCCTTGTGTGTCTGCTGATTTCATGCTGTTAGCTTCCAGAACCCCTCATCTCTGCCTCTTCAGCCTACTGGCCTCTACTGCTTGAGTTTCTTGCTTGTTGTAACCCCTTGGACGCCAGTGTTGGCTCACCGTACCGATGCTGGTCTCACATGGCGGGGGCAATGCCTGCCTGGACAGGAGGACGGTGGAGAGGGTCATGCTGAAGCTGGATGCTTTGTCGCGGTATAATGCCACCACCCAGCTGCAGAGGAGTCACCCCTACCTGCCAGATATTGCCCGGGACACGAGCCACCTGCTGCGCCAAATCTTAGACCGGAACCTGGACCTGACACAGAACCAGTACCTACAGGTGACAGTTCACAGCCTGCTGAACAAGACTGATGAATGCATACGGGCGCTTCGTACCATGGAGAGGTGAGTGTGTGTATTATCTACTGCCTTAGGGCTTAAACCCACTAGCAGCCTTTTATAAGCACTAGCGATTTGAAAAAGCTCTTGCTAATGCAATACTTTTACATTGGGGCCCACTAAGAACTCTATACATAACAATTGATACGGTGCACCAAAACCTGCCAATCTCAACTACAGTGTCAGAGGTGCAAGAAGGGGATGGGGAACAGTTTGTTAATGATTACTACTATTCAAAGTATCTATAGAAGTGATTATTAATAGGACAGGACCAATAGAGAGCTAATACTGCAGTTGAGGGAGGGCTCCTCGGGGTCACTCAGGCCTAAGAGCCCCAATGCGATCGCAACCTCTGCACCCCCTGTTGCTACACCCCTGCTATGTTTTTGGTTTTTTTTTATAAAATCACATCGCTCCAGTGGAATCACACTCATAGGATTACATTAGCAAGAGCTTTTCAAATCACAAAGCGTTTAGAAAAGCACTCCTAGTGGGTTCCAGGCCTGACTGATATACTGTAGATAGGATTTACATTGTGTACACACGGACTATGCTGTGTCTCCTCTATTATACAGTCACTGGTTTTATGACTCTGCACCCAGAAAAGGATTAAAATGAAACGGGGCTGTGGGCAAGATAGCAATTTTTGCACAGTGGTGATGACCATAAGGTCACCTGGCTATTTTAGTTAGATTTAATGGGGGCTAGCATCCACTGGGCCCCTGGACTCTCTCCAGACCCTAGGCAGCTGCCTAGAATTGCTTGGTGGATAATCCAGCTCTGTCTGCACCAGCAGCAATTACCCGAGAAATGAGGCTGGATTTACAGTATACTGACTACTTTCTTTCTAGTGTCATCTGAAAAGGACGTTGTATTGAGAATATGAAGTCATACTTCTGACGTGAGGTCAGAATACCATCTACAGGCCTGACCGCTGCCAATTGGTCAACTGGAAACTGCATTGGGCAGACATCTTATAAACGACTGTGTTAATTATCTGTAATCGGGCACCCAATCAGTGATTTGGATGCCGGATGCAGCTAGTAGGTAACAGGCTACTACATAGTAGTAATTATTATTATTTATTATTTAGATAGTGACGTCATCTTCCGCAGCCCTGTACAGAGTATATTGTCTTGTCACTTATCTATTCCTCAAAGGAGCTCACAATCTAATCCCTATGTTTGTACAGGGGCGTAGCAATAGGGGGTGCAGAGGTAGCGACCGCATAGGGGCCCTTGGGCCAGAGGGGCCCTGAAGGGCCCTCCCTCAACTACGGTATTAGCTTTCTATTGGTCCTGTGCTCATAATAATCACTTCTATAGATGCTTTGAATAGTGGTAATCATTAACAAACTGCTCCCCATCCCCTTCTTGCACCTCTGACACTGTAGTTGCCATTGTCAGGTTTTGGTGCGCTGTATCAATTGTTATGTATAGAGTGCTTAGGGGGGCCTATTGTAAAACTTGCATCGGGGCCCACAGCTCCTTAGCTACGCCACTGTGTTTGTATTGCAGTCTAGCGCCAATTTAGGGGAAGCCAATTAACTTATCTGTTTGTTTTTGAGATGTGGGAGGAAACTGGAGTGCCCGGAGGAAACCCATGCGGACATGGGTAGAACATACAAACTCCTTGCAAATAGGGCCCTGGCTGGGATTCAAACCAGGGACCCAGCACTGCAAGGTGATAGGGCTAACCACTACGCCACCGTGCTGTAATTTGGTTGTCATAATGGTTGTGTCGGTCATTTGGGTGTTGGGGTTACGAGGTTAGTTTGAGGCACTTACTGGGTAGAGGGGGCTGTTTGTAGGGTTAGGCATTAGGTAGGGAGGGTTTAGGTGAGGCTCTTGCGGAGGGATGTTGGAGTTAGGCATCTACGAGGGGGGGGGGGGGGAGGTTAGGCATGAATGGGGGGGATTAGGCATTAGGTGGGGGTGGTAGATATGGTTAGACTTTGCGCACCATGAGTAAAAGCTGTGAGCGTGCTAACTACTTAGCACTGTAGTTAGCACACCCAAAGCTTTTAGGCGTGCTAACTAAGTTAGGACGCTTTTGTGAATCGAGCCCCTAGAGTAGAGGGCTCAAGTGAGAATGGTTGCTGGCCGGGTACTGCATAGTAAAATATTGGTAATCTAAATGACAAATATTTTACAACTAGTGGCATCACCCGGAAGTGTAGAATTCAGAGGCACACATTACATGGAGGGACGATCGATGACATGCAGATAAGTTCTCCTGTTTAGAGATGGCTCGAACCTCCGATTTTCGGTTCGCGAACCTCGAACTCGAACTTCTGAAGAAGTTCACGAACCTGCAAACTTTTCGAACCACAGTAGACTTCTATGGACAGGCGAACTTGAAATACTACAAACACTGTTTCTGGCCATAAAAGTGATGGAAAAGATGTTTCAAGGGGTCTAACACCTGGAGGGGGCATGGCGGAGTGGGATGCACGCCAAAAGTCCCGGGGGAAAATTACAGATTTGACGCACAGTAGGGTTATAATCCCTAAAAGGCAGAAATCACATTGCATTGCTAAATTGGAGGCCTAAAGTGCTTATAAACATCTTGCGTGTGTATACATGGATCAGCAGTTAGTGTAATTAGTGTACTGCTTCACACTGACACACCAAACTCACTGTGTAACGCACTGCAAACTGTTTGTGTAGTGATGGCCATGCTGGACTGGCGCGCACGATGGCGAGAGTGCAGGCGATGGCGGTTTTTTAAGCCCATATGGTCGGGCCTCATGACAGAACTGTCCACAATGAAGCAACGACCTTATTATGGGTCAGGTGTGCCCCCAACACACTCATATAGCCGGTCATTGCTTCATTGTGATACGCAATCCCCTTCACCGTGGCAAGGTAACCATCACGAAGGGGAATTGACACATGTACATGCCTTTTGTTTTGTTGTTGCAGCCGCAGTGCAGCCAGAAAAATTAGGCATGTACACGCACCAGAAATATTATTATTATGTTTGGTAGCGGCCGCTGCTGGCAGCAGTGGCCATAAAAATTCAGGAATCTACCTGGAGTCCTGGATCCTGTTGGTGTTGGCGGAGAAGGCAGTCAAGTGGCCTGCAGGCAGAAATGCTGTGTGGGGACTGACTTATTCTTGGGGTAGGCAGCAGCGGCCGGCAGGCAGAGATGCTGCGTGGGAACTGACTTAGTCTTCAGGCAGGCAGTCACACGGCATACAGGCAGAGATGCTGTGTGTGGGGACTGACTTAGTCTTCGGGCAGGCAGTAGCCCTCCGGAATCCATGCCTTAATCATTTTAAATGTGAGGTGCTGAACACTTTTTTCACCTGACTGCTGGTGGTATAATACAATTGTGCAGTCACACAGGTGCAGGGAAAGGGTATGCACTGACTGGTGGTGGTATTGTATAATACAAAGTGCAGTTACACAGAGGCAGTGAAAGGTATACACTGAATGTGCTGGCCCTGGCACAGTCCAGCAATTAGCAAGGGCCAGCTGCGACAGACAGGGCTGTATATGCAAGTGTCATTGGCACACAGACATCAGAAGAACATTAACTCTCAAAAGAGCTGTTTTGGGGTGCTTTTCATGAACAAATATCAGCAAGGAGCAAGCTAACAGACCTCCTAACTATCGCTTTTCCTATCTCTCCAATGTCTCTCCCTTCTCTCACTAATACAGCAGCAGACAGAGTGAGAAAATGGCCGACGCTGCTGCCTTTTATAAGGGGGGGGGGGCTCCAGGAGGGAGTGCAGCCTGATTGGCTGCCATGTGTCTGCTGGCTGTGATGTAGAGGGTCAAAGTTTAGCCCAGTGATGTAGTATAGGGGGCGGGTCAAACTCGCTAAGTGTTTGCGGTTCAGCGCAAACTCGAACCTTGTACGTTTGCGCGAACAAGTTCTCTGGTGAACCATTCGGACCATCCCTACTCCTGTTATGCAAATTTAATGTAAATGTCCTGCAGCTTGAGTTTGCATGGTTGCACCAATACAAATTGACAGTAAGTTATTCTGATTGGACCAAATTCAAGGTGCATATAGTTTACATGTAATTGGAATGCAAGAAGTAATTATTTGCATCTCATTGATCACCTCTAATCACAAGCACTAAACAGGCACATATGGTACATGCTGGAAAACAGCAGATTTAATTGCAGGCAAATCGCAAACAAGGATGTATACACCTTAGACAACCTTGTATGTTGTTTGCATGCAGTGGCGTAGCTAAGGAGCTGGCAAGTTTTACAATAGGGCCCCTCAAGCACTCTATACATAGCAATTGATATGGCGCACCAAAACCTGCCAATGGCAACTACAGTGTCTGAGGTGCAAGAAGGGAATGGGGAACAGTTTGTTAATGATTACCACTATTCCAAGTATCTATAGAAGTGATTATTATGAGCACAGGAGCAATAGAGAGCTAATATTGTAGTTGAGGGAGGGCCTTTCGGGGCCCCTCTGGCCCAAGGGCCCCGATGCGGTTGCAACCTCTGCAACCCCTATTGCTACGCCCCTGTTTGCATCACTCCTTTTTTTTTGAACATGAGAATTTCTCTCATAATTCAATTGTCTGTTTCTGTCAGGAAAAGCATATCTCAGGCCAGGTTCACAGCGGTCAGTTGCATAACTCACACAGTAATGACTGTGAACTGCAAAGGAGACTGACCATAGACTTTAATACGAAGCCTGCATGCAGCGAGTTGGAATAACAGGATCCGCTACTGTAATCAGGGCCATAGAATTGTATGGGCAATGAGTTGAGATGCAGAATTATTCTGCAACACAACTGACCACTGTGAACAGGGCCTCAGTTCTAAAACTGGTGAGAACACTTTTACTTGCTTTCCTCAAGAGCTATTGTGATTGGCTGCAGCCTATTTACAGAGGAGCTATTAGCCAGCGTCCCTGTGATCTCGCCGCCGGGAGACTTGGGTGCAGGATACAGCCGGTATATGGCTTTTCCTGCTGCTGCACAAGTTCCCGGCGGCGTTAATTACTATTCCCCCTCCAGGTCCACGTGGATGGTGGGGAAAGATATAATTTGGCTTCCAGCTATTGCGGGTGGACGTATTACAGTGGTTTAAAAGGAACTTCAGCTCCGGCCTCTGACGGGGCCGAAATCACTCACTGTGCTCCGCTATAGCTGTAATTCCTTTTACAGTCTATAGGGTGGACGGCTGCACCCAAATCTCCTGCACTGTAATTACAGCGCTCCTTTTAGCCATACTATGCCAGAAAGAAAAAAACAAAAAATCCACATATATATACAAGTAGATAAATACGGTACTCGCTCTACTTACATAACAGAAGTATTGCACTGTCCACGTTTTGATTTCAGTCAATTTTAAATAGTATTTTTTGAGAATTCTGTTCCTGGCAGGGGCCATCTTGGGACCCCCAGGCTGAAGCCAATCCTGATGTCATTTACTCCCCGCAGCATTACAGATCGATGCAGGGAGGAATAAAGGCAGCGCACAGTAACTCACCTACTCATGGTTCCAGGCGCTGGAGTTCCCATCTATACTCTCTGCACTACCTCCGCCCTGGACTCCAGACTGGGTGGTGAAAGGGGGCAGTATGTGTGCAGCGGAACCAGGGGATTGCCAATTGGGATTTGCCAGCACCTCTGGGAGACTATGGGCTCGATTCACAAAGCGGTGCTAACCCAGTTAGAGACTTTAGGGGCTCGATTCACAAAGCGGTGCTAACCCAGTTAGAGACTTTAGGCATGATAACCATTGCACCACGCTGGTGAAAAGCCAGTTTAGGTGTGATAAGTTTAGGCATGATAAGTTTAGGTGTGATAAGTTTAGGCATGATAAGTTTAGATAAGTTTAGATCGCTTGCAAAGTCCAGCACGCAAAGCAGCGCCATTAAACTTTATACGAAGTGCACCAGACTTTGCTAGCATAAAACTTTTGATCAGCTGTGCACTGCGGTGCTAACCCAGTTGGCGCTTAAACTTATCATGCCTAAACTTATCACACCTAAACTTATCATGCCTAAACTTATCACACCTAAACTTATCACACCTAAACTGAGTTTAGGCGTGATAAAGGGCTTTTCACCAGGGTGCTAACTGTTAGCACCGCTTTGTGAATCAGGCCCTATGGGTAGTACAGGCCCATTTTGCTGGTGGCTGCGTCTCGGGTCTTAATGTCACCGAACCAGTTTCTACTACCATGCTGGTGTTCGCCACTTCACCAGGGTCTATGGTAGTACTGGTGCTAGTTCCAGGAGATGCTACACTGCTGGTGCATGCCTCACCAAGAAAACTCGGATCAGCGCTAGCACCACTCTGCTGCCCTGGAGTCTGATCCTGCGCCACCTGCGGTTCAGTGACATTGGGTGTGATACGCCTGGCTCTAGCTGGACCTCAACCTCATCATTGCTGTCAGAGAGCCACTGCTGTTCAGACCCGGATGATTCGTCGGATGAGGCTTCCCAATTGCACTCACCCCACTGGGCCAGAATCTCGGCGGACTCTTCAGCAGAATACCCCTTTTTTGCCATGGTGGACTGCTAAATTTAGGGGGGTATTCCTCTGAGACTACCCAGGAAAAAGAGCACCTACCTAGTACAAGGGAGTACTTGTGAAGTAGAAAGCTGTAGTCACTGAGTTTTGATTAAAAAAAAAATCAAAACTTTACAGCACCACAGCTGTGGTACAGTGTTTTTTGAGGTGATCAGAAAAAAAAATTCTGTCCCTGCGGTGGGGTGGGCTGAACGCAAGTGCAGGCGAAGGATCAGGCCTGATCAGTCAAACACTGCGTTTTTAGTGTATCCTAGTGACCCTTATATAGATCTGACTGCGATCAGTAATGATCACTTACAGATACTATATAATAGCAATGCTGATTAGCGACAGTGATGATGCTAATCAGCAACTAATTAGTGACTGCGGTGTAGTGGGCTGGGTGCTAACTGATGCTAACTACCCAACGAAGGCCCCTAGCTAAAAAACTGGCCTAACTGTTAACACTAGTGATACTAAAAAAGTGACAGTTTTTACTGATAACTGTTTTTAGATCACTAGGATAGTGACAGGGGGGTGATCGGGGGGGTAGGTCTGAGGGGGATCTGAGGGTGTAGGCAGGTGATCAAAAGCCCGCAGGGGGCAGAATAGGGCCTTGTCTGATGGGTAGGAGTGCTAGGGGGTGATAGGTGGTGACAGGAGGTGATTGATGGGTGTCTCAGGGGGTGATTAGAGGGGAGGATAGATGCAATCAATGCACTGGAGAGGTGATCAGGGGGGGTCTGAGGGGTCTCTGAGGGTGTGGGCGGGTGTTTGGGTGCCCGCAAGGGGCAGATTAGGGTCTGATATGATGGGTAGCAGTGACAGGTGGTGACAGGGGGTGACGGGGTGATTGATAGGTGATCAGTAGGTGATTACAGGGGAGAATAGATGTATACAGTACAGGGGGGGGGGTGTCTGGGGATGGAGTACATTTGAAATCGCCGCCGGGAGACTTGGGCACAGGATACAGCCGGTATATGGCTGATCCTGCTTCTGCACAAATCCCGGGCCGTTTTAATTACTATTCCCCCTTCAGACCGCCATGGATAGTGGCAGGGCCGGATTTGTACTTTTTACCGCCCAAGGCCAACTATACCGTCTGTATGGTTGTTGTCTCTGCGTGCCCCAATGAGAATTCTACTTACATCATTGGATGCCGCAGACAATAGCTATTTCAGTAATACGCATATAAATTATGTTTTCCTTAAGAACTTTTATACTATGTTTGGCACCTCATTAATGATGCACCCATTGTGTAACCATGAGTTAGGCTGATGTGTACCTGCAAGATAGAGCTTACAGGTTTTGCAGGGACGGCACAAGTACAGGACAGAGAGTTCAAAGGTTAAAGCTGTCTTTGTAGATAGGGATGGCTGCATAGAACAGCTTCACTGCCCCTCACTCAGCCGCCCCTAAATTTCTGGTGCCCTAGGCCATGGCCTATGTGGCCTTGCCAGAAATCCGGCCCTGGATAGTGGGGGAATGATATAATTCAGCTTCCAGCGATTGCTGGAGGCCGAATTATTGTGATTTTTAAACAACCTTGGCTCCGTCTTCTGACGGCGCCGACGTTACTGAGCGCTGCAATAGGAGTGATTCCCATTATTGTCTATGCCAGCGCTGGCTGCGCCCAAATCTAGCAGCGCCGAAAAGCACTGCTCCGCTGGGGAGGATATGAGGATGGAGGGGGGGGGGGTGATCAGGTGTCCCTTGGGGGCTGATTAGAGCCTAATCTAAAATATAGCGTTGATAGTGACAGGGAGTGATTGATGGGTGATTAGGGGGGTGATTGGGTGCAAACTGTGGTCTGAGGGGGTGATCAGGGGGGTGGTCTGAGGGGTGCTGTGGGCGATCAGAGGGGCAGGGGGACAGGATCATTGTGTGTGTGTTTGTTTACATACACAGCTGCCTCCCCCCTGGTGGTCGCTCGATCACTGGGACCACCAGGGGAGGAGGCAGCCAGTATAATACACTGTGTTAGCTTAACAAAGTGTATTATACATTTAGTAACAGTGAGATCGGGGTATTTACAACCCGCTGGCGCTGCTAATTGGCTGGCAGGTTGACGTCACGGGTGGGCGGGGCCTAATGCCGGCGGATGCGCGCGATCCACGGCCAATTAGTCCCCCTTCCACAACCCTGTTTAACCCCTAATCACACCCCTAGTCACGCATACCATAAAGATTTCATAGGAAACATATGTTGTTTTATAATTCAAACCACAATGGTCCTTTCTATCCTGGTTCATTTTCCTTCATATTATCATTTTAAAATCAGTAATATATCAATTTAAATGGTGGGAATAAAGTTTAGAGTCAATTAAACACATTTTTTTAGTAGATACACCCCTCTCCCCATTTACTGTCAGACTCCTCACACAGCACAGCAAGCTGCTTTCCCCCAATGATGACCTATTCACCTTGCTCTCCTTTTGCTTCTCCTCCTACTCTGACTGCATGCTGTTAGTGTAAACACAGTACAATAATGCTGCCCCTGTAATCTCTGCGCCTGATGCAAATGTTTCACCTTGCTTCACAGGAGAACTGTCCCTGCTTGGCACAAATTACTACTTGGCACCAAATGCTTCACTATACCCTTGACACCCACAGTTATTTTGCACCCAATGCTTCTTAGCACCCACATTTAGTTGGCACTCACAGATACTTAGTACCCACTAATGTTTGGCATTCCTTGCTACCTGGCACTCACTGTTACTTGGCACCAACTTATGTTTTGCACCTACTACTTGTCCATCACCCACTACCTGTTGCCCACTACCTACTAACTGTCACCCTTTACTTATCAACCTATTATCTTCTAGTACTTATCATCTACTAAGGTCTATTGAGCTGTACATAATAAAAGGGTGCCTGGAAATGTGGGAGCTGGAAAGCCGATAATAGAATATCGGTAAATTGTCTGTTGTGGATGCACTGTGGACTTGCGTTGCGTTCCCTGTAAAAACAGTAATTCCACAGAGGGGAAAAGTTGTATTTCACTTCATGCATGCGGGGTGGCACGTAGAGAAAGTATATTTCATTGCATAGAGTGCATAGAGAAAGTATGTTTCACATATAAGGTGACCCGCGTATAAGCCATGGTAACCACTTTCTCCTCAGAAACCATGAGAAAGTGATTGACTTGTGTATAAGCCCCCAGTACAGGTTGTCAGCTCTCCCCATAGCCAAATGTGCCCCAAGGATGATACAACTGTGTCTCAAGACGCCACTAGATGGCATCATAGATATGACATGTTGCTTGCACTCTCTGCTCCACAAGCCGGGGGACCCAGGTAGTCTTGAGCAGCGCACTCTGCACACCATGTTGCTGGGGATGGGGGGCATGGATATAGCAGGAAGCCAGCAGGCAAGAGCAGGATCACTAGTGCATGATCCTCAAGGTGGCCACTAACTATCCAATTTCTAGCGAAAAATCGTTCGAGGGATCAGATAATTTTGATTGAAAGAAAAAAAAAATCACTACACCATCAACTAACCAATCTTGGCTTTCTATCTATCACAACCAACAAGAAAATCCAAATTTTGGTTTGATGAAAATCCAATCGGATGACTATTTTTATAATCGTTCTTAATCGAATGTGCCCATCAACTGAGATTATTTACAACCAATCCGATCAGAATTTCTGATCGCTCAAACGATTTTTTGCTAGAAATTGGACCGGTAGTGGCCACCTTCACGCTCCTCTGCCAGTAACAAATCCTGCTCCACCATCCGTTCTGCTTTACAGACTCACATATAAGCCGAGGGGGTAACTTTTCAGCACAATTTTTTTTAGGCTTATTCGCGAGTATATAAGGTACATCACCTTAGCAATGTGATTATATTGTCCAACACAACACATCATTGTGATTTTCTGCAAAACGCTCATAGTTGGTCCTTAGCCTTACTGTTTATTAAAGCGGACCCAAACCAAACATTTTTTAATACAAAATATTTAGTTGCACTGCTCTGACACATACAAAGATAAATAAACACTCCTTCAAGCCTATGAGCATTTCAGTACATGCTTTTCACTCTTCTCTTTTCATAACTAGGGTTACACAGGTGGCAGCCATTAGCAATTCCTCCGTTGCCAGACACCACCTACTCCACCAGTTTGCCGGATTCTGTCCCGGCGATATGGAAGGGAAGGGTTCCTCCAATAAATGTCAAATATTTTATATTTGTAATCATGCAGCTGAAAAATGGCTGCTATTTATTATTTTAATTTAGAAAATAGATTTTATTTCTGAAATCTTGTTTTTTTAATTTGGGTCCACTTTAAAGTGACTCTGTAACAAAAATTACGTTTTTTCTACCATTCTACAAGTTCCTAAACCTATTCTAATCTGTTCTGGCTCACTGCAGCACTTTGTACTATCACGGTGTCTGTAATAAATCAATGTATCTTTCCCCTGTCAGACTTGTCGGCCTGTGTCTGGAAGGCTGCCAACTCTTCCTGCTGGTCTGTTCCTCTATGCACACTCCAGTGTGTGTTTTATTTACATAAGCCAGCAGCTTCTCTGCTATCTTATCAGTGATAGAAGAGAGCTGGATAAAAATCCTCCTCTGTAATAGGCTGTGAAAGTAGCTGGCTGACACATACTGAGGAATTACAAACACAGGCACAGGCAGAGCTGTCTGCAGGAAGCCTGTAATGTTCAGTGCATGAGAGAAGCAGGGGACAGAAGGAAAACACATAAATGATCTTTTGAGATTCAAAAGGAAAGCTGTATACAGCCTGCTTGTGTATGGATGTATTTTCTATGTGTGGACATACTGTACATCAATCTACTTCCTGTTTTGGTGGCCATTTTGTTTGTTTATAAACAAACTTTTTAAAACTGTTTTTGACTACTTTTAATGCGGCGGGAGTGGCGAAATTGTGACAGGGGGTAATAGGAGATGTCCCCTAACACACTGGTATGTTTATTTTTGTGCGATTTTAACAATACAGATTCTCTTTAAGCTAAAAACACCTCCACCTTGTAAGTGACTAAAGACTCAAAGGGTCCCTTTACACTGTATCAGTTGCTGTCAGTTGTAACTGAAAGGACAACTGATATGCAGTCCAATGTCCATTTTTTCCTATTGCCTCTTTCACACTATATGCTGAAAAACTGAAGATTTCTCACAATGCACTGCTATGGAAAGATAAAATGCATTAACCTCCCTAGCGGTATTGACAGTTATACACGTCAATACAAAATATGCTGTGAACAGTATTGACGTGCATACATATCAATACTCTCCTGCACTGTATACTAGACGCTTGCTTAGCACATTTTGGCAAGTTACAGGAAAAAAACGGTTATGAAAGTTCGGATCACCTTTTGCACAGAAATCCTGGGGAAATTAAACGCCAGAACGCATTAGGCCGTGTTCACTCTATACGTGTTGCCGTGCCCATTTTGGCAAAGCATATGGGGTGCGATCAGCAAGAACATCAGAAGTGCATAGATTGCACTGTCTGATGATCAAGCTACATGCGCTGTGCAGCAGTGCAATGTTATATTGCACTATTGCTGGAGTTGTGAGGTTCTAGTTTCCTGTGATCACTTCCAGCTGTGACCTACTCAGGGACAGAAGTGCCACATGATCATGATCAGCAAATCAGAACCTTCGAAATGCAAAGCCCTGTGATCACATGCTTGTCCATGAGTCGTGCCACACAAGAGAAACTCTAGATATCATCTGCCACTAATTAGGAGATTCCTGCAATACTTAGCCGACATTAATCAAGGGATTGTTGTATTGGCTTTGACAGATTACTCAACTGTATTTACATTACGTAGGAAAACTACTTCAGTTATAATTACAGCTTAGTCAGCTCACAACAAGAACCTGAATATGCTGGAGCACGTCATGTTATTATACTAATAGCAAGTAGGTGAAATCCGCTGCACCTCGGACACTAGGATAGTGCTGGAGCTAGGCGACTTGACCCATATATACAGCAAAGGACAAAGTTCCCCACAAAATCCTTAGTAGAATGAAGTCCCAACTTTATTGATACAGGTAAAAGCCATACAGCCAAGGAGCTGACATGTTTCGGATAGCACGCTATGATTAAGGACCTGCGAGTCCGAAACATTTCACCTACTAAGGATTTTGTGCGGAACTTCGCCCTTTTTTTGCATTATACTAATAGCACTGCTCCTAATTCTTCAGGCTGTACATTGCTTGCTATACACATAATCAGGGGCGTAACAATAGACCCTGCAAGGGATGCAGCTGTAGGGGGGCCCAGAAGGCACAGGGGTCCCTGTGGCTGGAGAATTTTATTTTCCCTGTCCTAAGAAACTGACAACTAAGGGCACGAAGAGAAAAAACATTCTGCTTTCTGCACAATTGTTCTAATGACTGCATCTGCTCAGCCACTGATAAGGAATCATACAGAGTTTTGCAGACAAAGATTTGTAGGCAGTCCCTATTCAGTATGCAGCAGGGTCTTGTGTACAGCTCCCTGCCCCAGCCTCTCTACCCCTCCCCAAGTGCTGTGTAATGTAATGATACTGGAGAAGTCTGCAGAGCCAGTTCTGCTCCATCAGAGGAGGACAGAGTGAGTGTAATAAGCTGGGATTGGGAGAACTCTCATCTGTCGGTTTTCTATATGAGTTTTCTGCACACTATGGGCTTAATTCACTTAACCGTGATAACTCATATCACGACCGTGCTAGCATTTTTGTGCGCACAATCGAGAATTTTCGTGTGCAAATAGTCTTGATTGTGCGCAAAAATTCGCAATTGCACACAAAAACGCCCACTAAAATGCTAGCCGTGATATGAGTTATCACAGTTTAGTGACTCAATGCACGTTTTATCACAGAAACAAATATAATTGATAGAGAAAATGCATGCAGTGCTTCACTGCTGTCTGTTTTTATCTGCATGGGGAAAATACATTCAATTTGTGCACTCAGTTTGGTTCTCAGTTTACCGGTGCAGAAAGCGAGGGAGGGGGGGGGGGGCATCCAAAGTTTCGCAGGGGGGCCAGTGTTTTCTAGTTACGCCCCGGCACATAACCATGGGCAAACATCGAAAACAGGAAATGTGGGTGCCTGCTAGAGGTGAACGTCTCAGCGCCTCCATAGGAGCACAGAGGGCCCGCTATTTGTAGCCGTATTTTGTATTTTTTGTATTGCTTGGTGGCTCCAACTCCCGATATTTAACGGGTGTCGGGGGATGCCCAAATTTTCCCTCCTTAAAGGACAACTGAAGTGAGAGGGATATGGAGGCTGCCATATTTATTTCCTTTTCAAGCAATACCAATTGCCTGGCTATCCTGCTGATCCTCTGCCTCTAATACTTTTAGCCCTAGACCCTGAACAGGCATGCAGCAGATGAGGTGTTTCTGACATTATTGTCAGATCTGACAAGATTAGCTGCATGCTTGTTTCTGGTGTGATTCAGACACTACTGCAGCAAACTAGATCAGCAGAGCTGCCAGGCAACTGGTATTGTTTAAAAGGAAATAAATATGGCAGCCTCCATATTCATCTCACTTCACTTGTCCTTAAACGAAAATTCAATTGGCGCCTATGGCAGCAAACGGCGGGGCGGTTAAGGTTGGCCATGGGGGGGAGATTAAGGCTAGCCATCGGGGTTGTGTGGTTAAAGTTAGCTATTGGAATGGTTAAGGTTATCTGTGGGGGGTAGGTGGTTAAAGGAAGCATAAGCCAAATACTGCTGCGCTGCCCCATGATATACTTACCCGGGGCTTTTTCCAGCTCCTTGCAGCCGACATGTCCCTCACAGCATCTCAGGTCACTGTCCGCCTGTGCAGAGGCCAACCTCCTGTACTGCGCCAGCGCGAACACCACTGTTAATCAAGTCCATTTTGTCCGCAGTGTACTGTGCAGGCGCAGTAGTTCTGGGCCCAGGGCCAGAGCTACCATAGGAAAAAATGGGCAATTGTCCCAGAGCCCCAGAGTCTATTAAGTTGGGAGGTGATTGGGGGAGGGTCAGCAGCCAGCTCAGGGGCCCAGGAGGGAAATTTGGCTGCAACAAAGGCCCTCTAATGGCACTTTTTGGTCAGGGGGTGTCTGTTGGGAGGCCCCCAGGCAAATTTTGCCCTAGGGCCCAATTGTTACTTGAACTGGCCCTGTCTGAGCCTACGCAGTACACTGCGGACAATATGCATTTGATTGACAGCATCGCTCGCGCAGGTGCAGTAGAGCACGATTTTGAAGTCAGCAGCTGCGAGCAGAGATGCTGTGTGGGACATGTCAGCTGCAAGGGTCTGGATGAAGACCCAGGTACGTATATCATGGGACAGCAGTATTTGGCTGACAACTCCCTTAAAGGGATACTGTAGGGGGGTCGGGGGAAAATGAGCTGAACTTACCCGGGGCTTCTAATGGTCCCCCGCAGACATCCTGTGCCCGCGCAGCCGCTCACCGATGCTCCGGCCCCGCCTCCGGTTCACTTCTGGAATTTCTGACTTTAAAGTCAGAAAACCACTGCGCCTGCGTTGCCGTGTCCTCGATCCCGCTGATGTCATCAAGAGCGCACAGCGCAGGCCCAGTATGGTCTGTGTCTGCGCAGTACACTCCTGGTGACATCAGCGGGAGCGAGGACACGGCAACGCAGGCGCAGTGGTTTTCTGACTTTAAAGTCAGAAATTCCAGAAGTATATCGGAGGCGGGCCGGAGCATTGGGGAGTAGCTGCGCCAACACAGGATGTCTGCCGGGGACCATTAGAAGCCCCGGGTAAGGTTAGCTCATTTTCCCCCGACCCCCTACCGTATCCCTTTAAGGGTAGCCATGGGAAGAGGTGTTAAGGTTAGCTGTAGGGTGGGGTTAAAGTTAGCTGTGAGGGGCTGTTACAGTTAAGTATCGGTGGTGGAAGGGTTCACTGTGAGAATAGGCTTAGATTTAGCTCTAGTAAATTATCAGTATTTAATACTGATATTTTACTATAATTTTTTTCCACTTTAAAGGGAGTCTGAAGTGAGAAATAAAAAAAAACAAAACAAAAAACAAAACCCAAAACAAAACAGATATTTACCTAAGGAGAGGGAAGGTTTTGGGTCCTATAGAGCCCTCAAGTTCCTCTCCTGGTCTCATTGTTCCACCGCTGGCTCCCCCGTTAGAAGTCTGCAACCGATGGGTCGGAGGCTGCTCTCTGCTGCTGTGGAAGACTTCAGATGTCTTTGGAAGCCTGTGTGCCCTATACTGCGCATTGACGAGCACACTCTCTCACACACCTCCCGACTGCTCCCGAATACTTCCAAAGCCTCCCACGGCAGGAAACATGAATGGAGGAGCTAGCGCTGGAAAGAGCAAATGGTCTATAGCCAGAGCCTTCCCTCTCCTTAGGTAAGAATATTTTTTTTTTTTTAGTTCTCACTTCAGACTCACTTTCATATTAGTAATTTACCGATATCCTACCATTTGCTTTTCCGGGCACCCAAATTTCCAGGCGCTCTTTTTGATGTATGCCTATAAATAGTTTTGTTTTCTATTAACAACTTTTTAGACTCACATTGTAACTTTTTATACAGTACTGCACTTGTGTTTATTTAAAGCAATTGTGTGTAATGTTGAAGTCTTCGTGAACCCTGAGCTCATTTTATCAGATCAATGATATAAATAAGTGTAGCCTGATAATAGTTTTCCAAGAATTTGATTCCAGTGATCCATTTCCAAGCAAACATACAAAGATTTCCATAACAATTGCGTCAACTTGGAATTATTATAATTTCTCCAAAGAAGCCGGCATTTGTGCTGGTCCAAGTGCACATCAAATTCCTCTGTCCAGAGTCAGATGCGGAATGCAGAATAATGCAGCCAGCGCTACGTTTTTTTCCCCACACATGAATTTGGAAGCAGCCTAATGCTTTCAATGGGATTTCAATATGCCCCTTCCACCCATTAAGCCACGCTCAACTTTACATGTGGCATGCCCCCTCCCTCCTCTATGCAAAGACATGATGTGAATAACGTGAATTGTTGGCAGGCGATATGGTAAACAATGTGATCGGTACACAATGCGGAACGTTTGACAAACACCATAGACAGTAATAACTGAATCCAGCACATGCATCCATACAGCCCAAGTAAAATGAAAGTAAAGCTTTTTAGCTATAAAAAAACAAACAGAAAAGAAACCTTTGCAATGTTATGCTACAGAGACCACAGGATGGATACTCATGCTGTACGGAAATTCTTGGAAAAACAAACAAACAAATAAACAACCTTGAATTACCACTTTATGGGCTTGATTCACTATAGCGTGATAACTGGTATCACAGCAGTTATCACGCGAGCTGCCGCGCGCAAACCTTTGCATGCGAACAGTGTTACTTTGCGTGATAAGTGAAGGTTTGCGTGTGATTCACGTGAAAAGCGCACGTGATCATGCGCAAACCTTCACTTATATTGAAGTAACGCTGTTCGCGCACAAACCTTTGCGTGCGGCAGCTCGCGTGATAACTGCTGTGATAGCAGTTATCACGCTATGGTGAATCAAGCCCTATGTACCCAAAACAAAGCAGCACAGATGGAAGAAAGCACTCACATGTATGTACCTATTATCTCCCAAGCCAGCTGGCCTACATATGCACCAACTGTCATGGTTTCAACGGGACAGTCCCTCTGTGGAGGCTCTTTCCCGCTGTCCCAGGGAACTCAATATATGTCCCAGCAGTCACAGCTGATCATGGGCAGCAGTGGGAGGTTCTGGCCAATAGGAGCAGTGTCAGCTTCCCTTAGCCAATGTCTGTGTAGCTGTGGTCAGCCAGTCAGAGAAAGGGAGGGAGAGACGTTTGAAAAAAATGCAGTTCTGGCTAAAGCAGGAGTGGGCATACTATGGCCCCTGTGTATTTTTTATTCAGCAACTGATGCAGGGCTGGATTCTGTGTCTCAGCTGCAGGGAGCGAGGAGAGAGGCTAATCCCCCTGTTATCAGACTGCTCTATTCCCATTAATAGACTGTGGTAGTAGCCAGCTTAGATGAGCAGCTCTAGATGGCTGACAGGCATGGTCGGAAGAGCCCATTTCCGTTTCCGGGACAATTCCGCATGCCGTCATACCGAAATTCCACATACCGGCACATTCCGGCGGTATTCCGTGTAATTCCGCGGTATTCCGCATGTATTTTCCGTAATTTTTATCTGGACTTCCGTAATTTTTGAATGATTGTGTCTATGTTGTCTATTGTCAATAAAGTTGTTGTATATTACGGAAACGTGATTGAAAAGTGTACTTTCGTAAAATTCCGCCTTTTTTTTTTTTACGGAAATGCTGTTTTTTTATATGCGCACTGTTTGGAGGTGTATATGTATATGCTGCAATGACTCGGAAACGGCTTGACCGATTTGAACGAAAGTTGGTATACAGATTCCTCACTACCTAGGATAATATATTCTGGGGGTCTCGTGTCCCCCCTGCACACCTGGGCGGAGCCACAAACAGCCAATCAGATTTCCTTGCTAGATAAACAGCTTCCATTCAACACATTTCTGATCATGATTGGTCAACTCATTCCACATCTCCTGATTGGTCAATTCATTCCAATTTTGCCGGAATTCCGCATTATTCTGCATTCCGGTTTGAAATTTCCGGATTCCGTGGAACAATGCGGAAACCCCAATTCCGGCGGAATTTCGGTATTTTAGCTTCCGTGGAATTCGGAAGCTCATGCCTGATGGCTGATAAGGACTCGAATGCAGGGAGTTTCCTTCAGGCTGGAGTCACACTTGTCGGCTTTTGTGCGCGTTTTCTACAGAGAAAAAACAGATTTTAACTGAGAACTCATGTTAATAAATGGGCTAGGTCACATTTGAATTCAGATTTCGCACTGAAAAACTGAAAGACAAGTGTGACCCGCCTCACAGGTCAGGTGATAAAGTCGTATATATAAATTGGTTCAGGGACGAGCCTTTGAACCAGTGGTGGCAGAGCAATAGGGGAGGTAGAGGTTGCGACTGCATCGTGGCCCTGGGGCCAGAGGGGCCCCCCGAGGGGCCCTCCCTCAAATGCAGTATTGGCTCTCTATTGGTCCTGTGCTGGTAATAATCATTTCTATAGATGCTCTAAATCAGGGGTCTCAAACTCAATTTACCTGGGGGCCGCAGGAGGCAAAGTCAGGATGAGGCTGGGCCGCATAAGGAATTTCACAATTGCAGCGCATCGCCACCTCTGCCCGCCCCTCTCACTCTTCCTTCACAGAGAGGGGCGGGGAGAGGCGGCGATCCGTCAGGGGGGGCAGAGCTGAAGCTGAAAGCTCTGCCCCTTCCAGGAAATGCCGTCGGATTGCCCCCCGGGCGATTTGGGGGCTCTGCAGCCCTCGTTTAGCGGCGGGGATGCAGCGGATTACTTGGGAGCACTGAAGCGAACTATAAGGAAGCTTTTGCCGGCGAGGGCCACAAAATATTGTACCGAGGGCCGCAAATGTCCTGCGGGCCGCGAGTTTGAGACCCCTGCTCTAAATAGTAGTAATCATTAACAAACTGTTCCTCATCCCCTTCTTGTACCTCTGACACTGTGGTTGTCCTTGGCAGGTTTTGGTGCGCAGTATCAATTGTAATGTATAGAGTGCTTGGGGGGCCCCGTTGTAAAACAACGTCTTCGCTACGCCACTGCTTTGAAATGACAATTGAGTGATAAGTTGCTAGAGAGTGGTGAGATCCTCTGTGAGGCAAAGCTTGTGCAAGCACAGCATTCACATAGTTGAGTGCCATACATACACCATACTCATACCTCCCAACTTTTTGATATAAGAAACAGGGACACTTGAAGTCACACCCCTGCCACACCCCTAATCACGCCCCACCACACCCCTAGTCACTGATACCAGAAAGAAATCAGAAGCAAAAGACTCAGTTTTATAATTCAGACAACAATGGTCCTCTCTATCATCTTCATTTTAACATTTAGAAATAAGAAATGTATCAATTTAAATGATAGAGATGATGCTGATTAGAGTCAGTTAAAACACATATTTCAGTAGAAAAATATATATATTTACATAAATCTGTACCAGAGTCGGGACAAGGTCCTCCAGCACCTAAGTCTGAAACACCAAAGTGCGACTCTCCATCCCTCCCACCCCAGCCGTCACACACCGATTGTTACTAAGAGGTGCCCCAGAGCCCTCAAACCCCCCCCCCCCCCCCTCCCAGCACCTTTATCTTCAGTTATCTGGCTTGCAGTCACTGCCATGTATCCCCTTTTCTTATTTCTCTCTGCTTCAAACACAATAGGGGAATGATAGCTTTGAAAGTTGTGTGGCGTGCGCCCCCTCCAACACTGCGCCCTGAGGCTGGAGCCTTTCTTGCCTCGGCCCGTCCCTGATCTGTACATGAGTCCTGAAAGAGGGACAGATGAGGATGAAAGTGGTACAGAGGGAGTTAGTTCCAAAGAGGGACTGTCCCTCGAAAAAAGGGACAAATGGGAGCTATATGGTTTCTTTACAACAAGTAGTAAATATTAGAAAGCAACTCTGCAAAGAAAAATGGAGTTCGGCAAGATAAGTTCCTTATTACCTGAAGGAATGTGGCCTGTGGCAACGCGTAAAGAATGTCTAAATAAATACACGGGACTATCGGTAATTACAGGACTTCGGGTTCCTTTGTAAAAAGCTGTTTACCAGCTATATCACAATAATCTACCAATAACAACATATGTGGCCTTAATTGAATTAACTTTTTCTTCTGAGTTTCCTTCTAGGTCAGTGATGGCTAACCTTGGCACTCCAGCTGTGAGAAAACTACAAATCCCATCATGCCTCTGCCTCCCCAAGTTATGCTTACAGCTGTCAGAGTATTGCAATGCCTTATGGGACTTGTAGTTCCACCACAGCTGGAGTGCCAAGGTTAGCCATCACTTTTTTTTTTTGCGACCAGCAAGCAATAAAATCCAAAACACCAGCAAAGGGTTCCTATTTCATATATTAGTTTAACCTTTTGAATTGAATTACTGAAATAAATGGACTTTTGCACACTATTCTAATTTTAGAGTTTCACAAAAAAATCGCTGTAAAAATCGCACCGTGGGTACTGGGATTTAGAAACAAAATCACCATATACACTTGGAATGAGATGGAGGAGAGGACATCTTTTCACTATGGCAGGGACAATGGAACTAAGAAAAGTTCCCCACCACAAGAAAGTACAATTGGTTCCCCCAGCGGCTTAGCTGAGGAGCTTTGGGCCCCAGTTAGCACTTCGCACTCTAATGAGCACCAAACCCTACCAGGGACAGCTGCAGCGTCTGAGAGGTGTAATCAGAGTAAGGAAACAGTTAAAGCGAACCTCCAGACTAAACATTGACTCAGCAGCACTGAAAAGGCTTGGTGTTTCTTTAACTGTTTCACAGCATCAGAACTTTTTTTCTCTTATACAAGCCTCATTTTTAGCTGCACAGAAAAAAACTGCCCGGGCATTTTTCCCCTAATGCTGTGCAAAGCATGATGGGATTTCTGATGTGGTTGTTCTCGTTCTGCTGTTTTGGTGCAATTGTTTTTTTTTTTTACATTTTGAACTTGACATTTGAAGCCTAGCGTGTGCAGCTGGGAGGGGTAATCAGGACACAACACAGTTGTAACTGTGTCTCATGCTCCCTGTCACCTCCTTTCAACCAAAAAGATGGCTGCCCTCATGACCAAGATGGCAGCCCCCATGAATCACAAACATTTGCCTGTTCTTTTAAAACAGGGTGGGTAAGAGATTATATTACCTATCTATTGTAATTAACATAACTAATGTAACTTAATGACAGTATGTTTGTTTAGGCTGAAGTTCCCCTTTAAGGATTACCACTACTACTGCTTCTTTGTACTATTCAGTTTACATATAGAGGTGTTCATTACCAGTATAGCACCAAAGAAAAACTGATAAGATGGATAAGTAAGGGCCCTTAATAAGCCCCTCTGGTCCAGGGGCCCCGGCGGTGTGGTCACAACCTCTGCATCCCCTATTGCTATGACACTGGGGGCACAACAACTGGGAGCACCAACTGGGGGCACCAGGGGCACAACAAGAAGTCACTGGGCGGCTGGGCCCCCCAGCGGGCAGCGGCAGGACACATACCTCCATTCACCGCCGGAGGATCCGATCTCTAAGGGCTTCACACTACTTCCTGTTTGAACAAGAAGTAGGCCCAGTGCACAGCAAAAACCTCTAGCAGATCAGACGTTTTCTAAACATGCCTAGCGTTTTTGTAACGTTTATGTGTAGCAGATATCAGATATTGTTACAGTAAAGCTGTTACTGAACAGCCACTGTAACAAAAATGCCAGGAAAACCGCTCTGATCTGGCGTTTTCAGAGCGGTTTTCCACTTTCCTATACTTTAACGTTGTGGCAGAAACGCCTCCGAAATCTAAAAATGCTGCAGCCCCCGAGTTTGCATTTGTGGAAAAAATGAACCTCTCTGGTGTGCACCATCCCATACACTTTCATTAGCCAAGCGGTTTTCCCCCTGCAAGGGTTTTAAAAAACGCTCCAGAACTGCTCTGGTGTGCACCAGCCCGTAGAGTGAAGCACTTAGAGATTAGAACCTCCCTGCCGATGTGCAATGCTCTCTCCTCATGCTGCAACCCCTCCTGCCCCCCCAAAATGGCCCTAAGCGGGCCCCAGAGGGGCCCCTGGCCCCCGCGGGCAGTGGTGCTCATCTGAGCTAGGATATTCGGGTGCAGGGGCTGCATCCCCTATTGTTACGCCCCTGCCCCCTCCCATATGCTGGGGGGAATCAGTGTTCTCTCTGTGGAATACCAGGATTGTATATCTAAATCTATAATAAACTGACAGTAATATATGTTTCCTCAGTGGCGTAGCTAAGGAGCTGTGGGCCCCGATGCCAGTTTTACAATGGGGCCTCCAAGCACTCTATACATAACAATTGATACGGCACACAAAAACCTGCCAAAGGCAACTACAGTGTCAGAGGTGCAAGAAGGGGATGGGGAACAGTTTGTTAATGATTACCAATAATTCAAAGTATCTATAGAAGTGATTATTATGAGCACAGGACCAATAGAGGGCTAATACTGTAGTTGAGGGAGGGACCTTCTGGGCCCCTTTGGCCCAAGGGCCCCGATGCGGTTGCAACCTCTGCAACCCCTATTGCTACGCCAATGTGTTTCCTTTTGGGATGCTTGTGTTATACATAATTTATAATAAGAAAAATAAGAAATGAGGCCAGTGGAAGACCACCAAACTTCACCCACAGCTCAGCTGAGGTGTCGTTTAGATGCATTGGTGCTTTATGACTATGTCACAGACTGGAAATTGTGTTGAGAAAAGGTGAATATGTAACACTTTGCTATCAGGTTGGGGGAGTATTTTCACGTAGCTTCCTGCTCAGACTTGTTTTGTGCACTTTGATCACCCTTATTTCAGTGGAAGAGATTGCCTAACAGGTAAATACGTTTGACATTACAGTACCATTTACAGTCAGTGTAAAATAAACAAGTGTATGATAAAGTATATTTGCATACTAATGGAAATGATCATTAGAGTGCTGAGGAGTTTCCTGGTTTAATTGTCACCATCCTGCTGATTTTGTCTTAGATGACCTTGGAATGGTGCTACAAAACTAAACTGGCATAGCAGATACTGATAGGCATCACTAAAGTCATGGCTGGACATGGCTGGATTTTAGGTGAGGCCCCAAAGGCCATGGCCTAGGGCGCCAGGCAGCAAGGGTCGGGCTGTGGGCAGCAGGGTGGCAGTAGCAGTTAGCTTGCCAAACATTTGTCATGCTACGCAGAGAGTTTGCACATAGCGCTTGGTGGCTACCAACAGCCGGATCTGGCACTCGGGGGATGAAGGGGCAGCGAAGGGGCACTTACAATGATCTCTGAGCTGCCTGTCACTCACTGAATGTGCCGCTCGCCAACAAGCTTACAATCTAACCCCTGCCATCATGTCACTAACTGTCCTCAGAGCTTATAATGTAATCCTTGCCCACGGACGGATTTACCATAAGGCACTGTGGGCACATGCCTACAAGCACCTGATGATGGAAAGGCAGGTCACTCTCCTCCCTGCAGAGTCCTGATGAAAGTGTAAATGAGAGGTTACTCACCCTGCTCTCTGCATTCCACTGACAAGATCTCCTTTCACTCGGGGGCACCACTAGCTACTTAATATTGAGGGTACCTCTGGCTTCCCTACTGCTAAGGGACACCTGTAGCTACCTATGGCGGGGAAGGGAAGTAAGTAAGAAGTGAATGCTGGGACAGCCAGCACACTGGTGGTGCAGTTTGGTGGGAGTTTGTAAATTCATGAAGGGTGAAGTCTAACATGCCAGGACATCTGTGCCTATAGGCTCCTGTAATGTAAATCCAGCCTGTTCTTGCCATCACCTCACTAACTGTCCTCAGAGGAGCCTGCAATCTGATCCCTTCCCTTCCTTCCGTGTCACACGGCTGTCCCCAGTACAGCGCAGCCTTAGATCCAGCGCTGTACATGTACTGTATATTAGACAGCGGTTTCGCCTTCTAACAGTCTCCGAGCGGCTATTGCTGCAGCTGCGTGTGCGATCTCTTGATAGCCCCATAGAAGGCCGTTCACGCCACTCGGCTTGGAGCGGTCCTGGGGCTGCCGCCGCGTCCACTCCAGTCGGCGTGGAATAGTCGGCAAAAAGTTAAAGTGAGTCTGAAGCGTTTTTGTTTTTTTTAAACATATACTAGCCTAAGGCAAGGGTGTAACAGGATATCACTGGGCCCTTCTGCAAAACTTTGGATGTGCCCCCCCCCCCCCAGGCACACACAGTAGATTCTCAACTAAAGCCTGGTACATATGTCCAATTTTACCTCTTCCATGTTGTATTAGAGCTTACCTACACAATCTGTTCATAGTCTGTTGCCCCTCATAATACATGGAGGTGGTAAAATTGGTCAGTGATTGGCCAATAATAATTGGTTGTGTGTAAGAACCTAAAGAGACCCCTAAAAGCCACCTGTAGCTTGTGTAAAAGAGGCTTTAGCCAGCAGAGTGGAAAAAGGAGTTCCTATGCCTTGAAGTTCCAGTGGAGATGGTCTGAAACCTGTGGCCTGATGGTAGCCGAGTGAAAAAATGGTGGCCTGGGTGTGAGGGGTCATTGGCAATCCTCAACACTCTGGAGCGCAATCTGGAGTTGTGTAGAAGTTGCCGTGAGAGAAAGGGTCTCCCAATGATCTTTCTCCACTGACCTGATGACCCTCTGTAGTTTGTATCTGTCCCTGGTGGTGGAGCCAGCGTAACAGACCAGGATGGAGGAACAGAGGATGGATTAATGGTGGGAGTATACAGTAGAAGCTCATCA
Organism: Hyperolius riggenbachi; assembly: GCF_040937935.1. NCBI lineage: Eukaryota > Metazoa > Chordata > Amphibia > Anura > Hyperoliidae > Hyperolius > Hyperolius riggenbachi. The sequence continues at coordinate 325,844,393 of NC_090651.1, read as the reverse complement.
GCAGCTCCTGGGCCATTCTAAACTTCTGCAGTTGGCGTAGGAACTGTGGTGGGATTTCCTCTTGGAAAATTAATACAGGAACCCACAAATTTTCTAAATTGGGTGAGATTTAGCTAGGTAGTACTGTTGTACTTTATATTTATAATGCTGCTGGTGCAATAAAGTCAAAAGTATTTTTTAGTTTGGATCCCCTTTAAGGGTGTCAAGCAAATGCAACCTGTGCTGTGACTGTGAGAAATTGGATGAACTCTTCTCATCTAGTCAGACTAACCACTTCACCTCCAAGGTTTTTTCCCCTTAAACACCAGAGCAATAGCGTCCCTTCCATTCTTTCACTTATAACTTTATTACTACTTATCACAACAAAACAATCTATATCTTGTTTTTTTCGGCACCGATTAGGCTTTCTTTGGGTGGTACTTTTTCCTAAGAGTTATTTATTCTAGATGCATTTTTATGGGAATAAGAATAGAATGGGAAAAATGCATTATTTCTCAGTTTTTGGCCATTATCGTTTTACAATAAATCATGCTGCCGTAATTAAAACCCACATTTTATTTGCCCTTTTGTCCCAGTTATTGCAACATTTAAAATATTTCCCTAGTGCAATGTATAGTGGCAATATTTTATTTGGAAATAAAGGTGCATTTTTTCAAATTTGCGTCTATCACTATTTACAAGCCCATAATTTAAAAAATAACAGTAATATACCCTCTTGACATACATATTAAGTTCAAAGTTCAGTCCCCTAAGGTAACTAATTAGGTTAATTCTTTATTTATTTTTGTTACAAAAATAAAACTGGGTACTATGGGAGAGTGTGGAAGGGAAAGGTTTAGGCTGCGTGAAAGGCTGCGTTTTATGTCAAGTTTTATTTTAATGCTGTGTGTGTTTTTTGTGTGTTTTTACTGCGTTTTTGTGCATTTGCGATGCATTTCTCATGCAATTTGCGTGCGTTTTAATTAGAGATGTCGGCGAATGGTTCCCGATTCGCCGGCGAACATCTCACCATGTACTACTTCCGGGTCGCTATGACTCGGAGTAGTACACCTGCGCTGGCCCGGTGGTGCATGTCTTTGACCCGGAAGTAGTACAGTCCCCACAGAGATTCGCCCACGAACGGTTCAGGCCATCTCTAGTTTTAATACGTTTGCGGTTCACATATACAACACGCATTTGCTTTTTGTATTCATTTTCCATGTGTTTTTAAATTTCCATTTATGCAAATCCCTTGGAAGATAACAGGAAGTGGAAATACAGAAAAAAAAATATTTTGAGCAAAAAAAGCATATAAAAACGCATGGAAAAGGCATTAAAACGCTATGCATCGGCATCACCATAGACTTTCATTATGTGCGTCTTGGTAGCGTTCCTGCATAATATGCAACAAAACCAGCGTTTTTAAAACCGCAGGTTTAAAAACGCATAGAAAACGCATATGCATTTTCATATGCGATTTTTCCTGCGGCCCATAGACTTCCATTAGCGGCAAAAATGCAGCATTTTCCGCAACGCTACCATCTCTGGTATGTGTACACCCAGCCTCAATGTTAAATGTAAATGTGGAACTTTTTATTAGAAAAAATTGTATGTAGGTGTAATGTTTGTGTTTGGCCACAAGATGTCCTCGTGCATTCCTTTCTGTTGCGTACTATTAGTATGCTAAACAGGAAGCAATGTGTAGCCACGTTGCTTTTGGTTTTTGTGAAAGACGTAACATCTCATTGATCGCCGGAGCTCATTCACACGGGGACTGCGTTCCCATTGATTCATCCCCCTCTACCGATCGAAGGCGAGAACGGGCATGGAAGCAAGTGGGAGTGCATGGCGGCAAGGGAGGAGTTTCTATGTCCATGTAAGGTAAAGCAGGGACGTAGATACTCGTCCCGGGGAAGTGTAGTGATTAAACCATTTTTTTTTTCGTTATGGAGAAGTTGCATTAGAATCAAACAAATGTGTTCATTATTCTCTGAGCTGTTAGAAAATACAGTGATGCTGAGGTGTTGCATATTCTGCCTTCCTGCTCACTGAGGTGTTGCATATTTTGCCTTCTTGATCACATGACTGCACAGTGTTGTCACTGTCTGGACGGGGGACACACCCATTGCCCTGATTAGATCAGTGCTGCTGCAGAAACTGTGTCTGATATTACTCAACCTCACAGCGTAAAACAAGTGCTTGTCTACTATAGTAAACAGTGTGACATACATATCAACAGGATGCATTGCAAATGTATAATTATATGACTCGTTTGAGATAAGAAACAATAGTTCTTCTTTTAATCAGCCATAAAACCTGAGCAGGTCAAATGGGCCACATTTTAAATGAGTGCGGTGGCAGCTCTAATTGGGCAAGGTTACCGCTAACAGTACTGAAAGGTTAAGGTTAGTCATAAGCATCATTTTACACACTTACATTTAGAGTTATATGAGAGGTCAGGATTAGTGTTGGGATTTGGTGTCTGGGTTATTTATTAGGTGGAGGTTCAAGTTAAAGGAATTTTGAAGTGAGAGTATTAGGGGAGAAGCCATCGCTGTGTGCAAATGCTGACAAGTGGCGAGTTTGCAGAGCTCAGCAGAAAAAAAATGAATTGCTCCTTGGAGATGTCATTTAGTATCTCTAGCATACATTTGAAAATGCCATGTGCTAATTTAGGCACATTTAGTTGTACTGGATGGGAAAGATACAGTATGCGATTGTACAAAAAATCCAGCAGTGAGTTTTCCATTCACACTGTACTAGTGGGAACAGAGCACCTCAACATAATTTAAAAACCAAAAAAAAGGTCTCCATGCAAACCACAAATCATGAATGATCAAAGCACATCTTATGGAAATGGGTCCTAAAATTAAATAAACCTTATATACTCGCGTATAAGCCTAATTTTTCATCATAAAAAATGTGCTGAAAAGTTACTCCCTCAGCTTATATGTGAGTCAGTGGAACAGAGCGGATGGCAGGTTTTGTTACTGACAGAGGAACGTAAGGATCTTGCACTAGTAATCCTACTCTTGCCAGCTGGCTTCCTGCTGTGTAGGGATGCTCATTCGGATTCCACGGAAATGCAATTTCCGAAATTCCGATCGGAAATTGCATTTCTGCATCGGAATGCGGAAATCGGTAATGCAAGTGCGGTAGGCGGATTTCCGCCGGAAATTGCGGAAATTTTCGCTGGAAATCGCGGAAATTTCGCCCGAAAATAACATCGATTTTCTCAAAAACTATAAGGTCTTTTTGAAAACTTTTTTTTGCATCTTGTTCACAAGATTCCGTTTAATAAACCCTAAAAATTTGGTGCTTCTAGGACTAACAGGAGCTTTGCTATTAGCCGCTAAAGTCGGCGGATTTTTACTGTAATGTAAAATGCAGAAAATTTGCATCTGCCTATTTTCTGCATTTTACATTACAGTAAAAATCCGCTGACTTTAACGGCTAATAGCAAAGCCCCTGTAAACATTTTCAGGGTTTATTAAACAGAATCTTGTGAACAAGATGCAAAAAAAAGTTTTCAAAAAGACTTTATAGTTTTTGAGAAAATCGATGTTAAAGTCAGGCGGAATTTCCGCGATTTCCGGCGGAAATTCCGCATTGGAATGTGGAAATTGGTAGCGGGAAGCGGAATCGGTAATTGGCAATGGCGGAATGCGGATTTACCGCTGAATCGGAAATTGGCATTTCCGACCATCCCTACTGCTGTGTCTGTGCCCCCATCCCTTGCAACATGGTGTGCAGAGTGGGCTGCACAAAACTACCTGTGTCCCCGGGTTGTGGAGCGGAGCATACAATCAACGTGTTAGCGGTGCAATGATCAGGGATTCTTCCTGTGTGGCAATAGCTGTGTCTCATATCTATGATGCCATCACTTTTTCTGGTTTCTGAGGGGAAAATGGGTACCTCGGCTTATACGCGGGTCGGCTTATATACGAGTATAGACAGTAACTTTTTCCCTCAATTAACCTGAGGTTTCCCCCCTTCTCCTGGAATCACCTTAGTACTCCTCAGGACCCCCAAAAGTAATAGTGATGACTTCATGGTTAGGCTTCTATCCAGGTCTCCATCTGCCTCTGAAGGCAGCACACAATGTAACTGCAGTGCCCTGGTGTCACTTAGTGATGCATGGGGGTGTTCAGAAATTAACTTCATCTTGGTGTTGCTGGTTGGATGGAAGATGTGGCTGTTATATGTATGGACCTCCCCTCATCCAGTGTATTATGTCACATGGGGCAAAGCAATGGCAGTTCAAGATCAGAGGTCTTGGGATGTGGTGTGGGGGTTGTGGAGGAGGATGAAATGCAAAAGTCAATTCCAAGACAAATTGGCTCAAAGCTGACTCCGTGGCTTGCCAGGTGGGTGAAGTCA